>NC_092563.1:10195000-10558125 GCF_037975245.1 Apostichopus japonicus | reverse complement strand
CACACTCCACCTTCTACATGTTGTCCCAGACCCCCTATTTAAAATATTTTGTATCCAGAAGACATAAAATTCTCAAAATTTGTGATATTTTGTAAAAGCATCTGGCAACAACAGAAAGGATGATGTCATCAGGGCACTTAAGCTGCAAAGGTCTTTTTCTTTATAATTTAATCATCATTTGTCTACAGAGGAAAAACTGTTAATTCTAGTAAATGTACACAATGAATTTATAGAATTTCAATACATTTAGTGTGAAAGCTAACATGTCAAATGTAATGAAATGGTACTTGTTTTCCCCAGTTGGAAATACATGAATATTCATGCACACACAAGAAAGTACAGCACACAGACAATGTGAAGCTGTTGAATTCCGTAAATAATATCGAATGTACATTGGTTAGTTTTGCTTTGACTCCTTTATTAGACATGCCAGACTGACATACATGTGTCTGGCCAGAAGTAATGCCAGATGGAGGAGAGTGCATTGACTTGCAGGACATGTCCAATGCAACACATCTGGCCACCCTAACTAGTTATGGCCTCTCCAAAAATACCAACAGTCAAAATAGGCTAATTGATTGGCATACATACTAAAAGATAACACTGCTTTATCTTCAGATTGTAAAGGTGACAATTGCTCTCCTTATAACAGAGGTTGTGATTTTCAACATTTTACCTGTTAGTATTTTCATTATGGGAACGAACCGGCTCAAATTTGAATTCCAATTGCACATATTTATAAAACACCAATAGTTATCCTAAACTTTGATCAATTTTGTCTAAATGTAAAAAAAGATCATATGAAATAAAAAAACAAAATAAATAACAGATAAAGAGAGATACTGAAGTGTATCTGCCCATCATAACTTGATTATTGCATGCAGAATTTGCATTGTATTGAAAGAAGAACCTCACGTCTCAAACCTCACAAATTGAATTTCATGGTTAATTTAATATTTGGATGAATACAAAATTCTAATCAAGAAAAATACTGGTACCACATTCCATCTACAACTGCCAAAGATGAGAAGTGAATTATTTGCACATATTTCATTTAATAACAACATTCACTTGTTTACATGCCACTCTGTCAAAGATCAGCTATGCAAACTTAAATACAAAATTATCAAACTATACAGTTACCATATGTAGTTTCTTCCTTGTGAAGTAGTGTAGAAGAAAACAGCAGTTTAAGCCTCATGTTAGTTTCTTTATATTCATTCCACCAACAAGGCACCTTTGAAATGGATACAGTCTTGTATTATCCTTTGCATAGACAATCTGAACTGAATCAGTGATGTTTGTACATGTTAACTAGTACCCTGTCATCTACTGCATAATACATATTCTTTGTCTTCACCAACATATCTATAGATTGCCAAACCAGGAGCATTGATCATTAGCCTGCTGTCACCTATAAGCATCATAAAAGTCTTCACGGTGTCGATATCTGAGCTCAGAATCTTCACGAGGGATGCGGATCGCAACATATTTGTCCTTTCGTTCGGCATAACTGTCAGGATAATTTGGATCTATTGTCTCAGTGACTCTAAGATGGTAAAGACAAATATATACATCATTCTATAAATTCACATAATATATTAAATTTGAAAGGAGCAAAGGAACTGTATAGTGCATACAAAATGAGCAAGTAGCAAACATTGTTAGCCACTACATAATTTTTCTCCTCTTTGTGTACGAAACGTTGGATTTAGACCCAGTACGTTTTAACTGTCACCGTTTAAGGGCTGAGGACATCCTCTTTATATTTGAATTTCTAATCTAATTTCCAGCTGTGGATCTATACAGTTGTGGGCTTATTACACTGTGCAGCAGGTCGTCTCCAAACTGTCTTAATTTATATGCCTGAGAATGCCAGGCAATATTATGGAATTTTATATACTGTGGCCTACAAAGCAATAAGGTTCTAATCACAGTTATTTATTGCACAGAATCTGGCAAATCCATTATCCAGCCTGGTTGGAATGTCAAATTCAATGCATCCCTAGATGTATTTAAGTGAATGCCTCTTTTCTTGCTACATCAGAGACAATTGCCTATTATAAAACTTAAAGATCAACTTACAGGACATCTGTGAAAATGAGAAGAAGGAAGATTCCAGCACTGAATAAGAATGAAATGCCAACCAACACAAGAAACAGCATCATGATAGATGAAGTCTGCAATAAAGAAATAGATATTTAGATTTGAATACTGCATGTGACCTTCCAAATGCAACTTTTTAGTTGTGATTTTATAAGTTGGTTTGGTTTCAAATCTCATACCCAGTTCACTATATCAACCAACTGTACCCCAGATATTTTGTAATTGCTTTAATTACTGAACATGAAGTGACTGTTATAAACCGCACTGCTAATGCTCATGTAAAGTGAGATTTTCCTTGCATAGAATGACCTTTTTCCTCTTTTTTGACACATCTTAACTATGCCAGTTAGGGCTATTTAATGGACATCTTCGCTGTTTCATTCAGACAAAATTTCTATTGATGTGCACACAGTAGAAGGTTTGTTTACTTCTCAAAAACTCTTTGCAATATCCATTGCAGATGCTACCTTTTGAGATTATTAAACAAAATCCCATTCATCACATCCCTGAAGGTTCCTCATTTTCTGAGGGACAAGATCATTGAATTTATGAATAACAATGCAACTCACTTACTCACAACACAATATTGGAAATCTATACCTTCTTCATGAGTTATACACCCGATTGAGACATAAATTAAGTTGACAAGCAGAAATGGTTACTGACAACAAATCATAAATAGCTCACATCAAACAAATATCTGACTGAATGCCTACCAGTACAGTTTATAGACAAGACAGGTAGTTATTACCTGTTTTCTGTAGGCAAAATCATTTTGCAGTTGGCCCTGATAAGACAATACTGTACTCTGGTTATTTAATGTGCTACATATTAACCCAAACATCAGCAAAATGCAAGCAAACCACTACTTAATAGTGTGACAATACTAACCTCTTGTATGGGTCTTTCATCATAACGATCACAAGTTAGGAAACCACAGACAGCTAACCTCATGTCATCTGTAAACAGGAGAGAAAAACATTTGAAACTGACAGATTCAACTGTTAGGTTACTGGCTGTATGGGCCTGTGTACTGTTGTATTGGGAAAATAGGAAAACTGTAATAACTCAATAGCAACAATTCTGCAATAGTTCTCAACTTTTCATTTGTTATCATGCCATCCATATTTCAAATGAAGTGCAACATCTAATAATTGGGACTTTTATCATAACAATTTATTGAGTCTTTTGCATCACCCAAAATGGTAAACAACTAGGTTTATGATTAACAAACATTTGGTTTTGACTCGTAAACAACAATGCAAACCAAGTTAACTTTTTCCCTATGTGGGTTTACCAAGTAACAAACTTTAGTATACCTTGTAAATCAGTTTAGCAAGTAACAAACTTTAGTATACCTGGTAAATCAGTTGAACAAAGTTTATGAAGTGTAGTATACCTGGTAAATCAGTTCACCAAGTAACAAACTTTAGTATACCTTGTAAATCAGTTCACCAAGTAACAAACTTTAGTATACCTGGTAAATCAGTTTACCAAGTAACAAACTTTTGTATACCTTGTAAATCAGTTTACCAAGTAACAAACTTTAGTATACCTTGTAAATCAGTTGAACAAAGTTTATGAAGTGTAGTATACCTGGTAAACCAGTTTACCAAGTAACAAACTTTAGTATACCTTGTAAATCAGTTGAACAAAGTTTATGAAGTGTAGTATACCTGGTAAATCAGTTCACCAAGTAACAAACTTTAGTATACCTTGTAAATCAGTTTAGCAAGTAACAAACTTTAGTATACCTGGTAAATCAGTTGAACAAAGTTTATAAGGTGTAGTATAACCTCATCACTCCTTATTGAGGGAGGATGAGATCTTGTAGTCGGTTGGTCATTACGGCAATCTCAGTTGCCATAGCAGCGGTTGACATGATAAAAGTTGACTTTCATATTTCTGTTACGGGTGATTGAGGGTAACAGATGTCTAACCTCTGAGAGAGGTTAAAACCTGTCCTTCTTCCTGTTTTGTGGGTATGTGCATGTCTGCTACATTAGCAAGTTTGTGCTAGAACTCAAACAGCTTGGCTTATTTTCTTCATGATGGGAAATTGGGTCTCGAGGAACCTCAAATCGAAAGGTAAAAGACTAAAAGTCAACTGAAGTGAAAGTGAATTTTTGTTACAATGCCAAGGGTAAAACTGAATTGGTATGCAACCTTCACAGGTATAATGGGAGTATGAAGTATTATAAATAAGTTAACTGAGGTCAAAGGTCATGTGGTCAAGTGTAAATGTTAGTAACAAGTTTGTTTCAAACTCCTATACAACTGACCGAGTTGCTTAAACTAGGTAGGAAGATAACCCATGATGGGAACTTGTGTCTTGTAGAACCTCAAAATAAATACAATAGGGTTCTCTTACAAACTATGCTGGACCTGCATATCAGTTACAGGTAGCTAAACCACCAAATAATTTTTGGGTTTGAGAGTTTACAAGCCAAGCTGTCACACACTAGGCATGTAGGCCACGTGGCTGTTTCGGGGCTCCCACTTCCTGAATGTGAACACATACACCCTACATGACCATTAACCACCCCCCCCCCCCCGGTGTCCCGCAATGACCTTTGACCTCCACAAAAAACAATAGGCTTCTTGTACTTAATGTGGTACTTCTACACACCTAATATGAGGTCTTTCCAAGCTTCCCTTTTAAAGATATAGTGTTTACAATGTTTTTCACAATTTGACCCCTGGTGACCCCAAATGACCTTTAACCTCCAGAAAAAACAATAGGCTTCTTATACTTAATGTGGTACTTCTGCACACCTAATATGAAATTGGTCAAACCTTCCCTTCTTCAGGTATCGTGTTTACAAGCTGGGCGTCACAAACGCACGCACGCACGCACACCATGATCATGAATGCAAAAGTTACAATTATCATCGAAACCAACAAGGAACTCACTAATAAAAGAGTATTTTTTCATTCCTGATAATCCTGGTGGAACACACAGCTTCATGATTTTCTGTTTGATGAGCAAAGAGAACAAAAAAATAATGACCACATATATTAAAAGATGTGCAGGGTAAAAATATTGAGTAAAGTTAAAGCAATCGTTCTATGCATGGCCAAAAGGAAAAATACAAAATGAAAATCAACACTGCAAGTTGATAAACCAGAACTCAATAACTTGTTTCTGTCACTCCAAATAATTGTTTAAAAAATACTTTAGCCGATGAACCCTTCCTTCTTCCACTGAATGCAATATTCATACCTCCTTACTGCTACCACTCAGCAGGAACTTTTAAACATGCATACTTGTCAATAACATAGATCCATGCACCCTGTTCATTTACAAGATAGACAAAGCTAACACAATTTCCAAGAAGGGAGTCACTTTTTCTTTCTTATATTAGTATTGTCATTAAGAGCGAGTCATGATACCAGCTAAATTGAACGTATAGTCAACAGTATAGAACATTCAAGAGAGAGAGTCTGATCTCTGTATGTGAACTTAACTGTGTTAGTTCGACAGAATAATAACAAACGTTGAGGCATCTTAAAGATTCACACTTGACTTTGCATACAATACTCACCTCACATTTTGATGTAAGGGTGCTCAAATGAGTTTCATTGCAAGGGTCTTTAGCTTGATACATAACATCAAGAACTTCACACCTCAGGATGTCACACAAATCGCCAAGGCATACTCCATTAGGAGGCTGAAAAATGCATATATTTAACATTCATGAAGAAACTATTTAGTGCGTTTATTTACAACTGTAGCTTCAAAAGGAGAAAAACGATTTATAATAACATGTAACAAAAGCACAAAATATTAAACAATAATTGCATACATTAATGATGAGCAGTGGCAGCACCAGAAATTCCAAAGTGGGGAGTGGGAAGGGACAAGCAACAGTTGGGGGGGGGAGGGGTAATCATTTTGGAAATGCTAAAATGCACATGTAAACACTGCACATCACAGGAAAATTTAGAGGGCTTCAACGGTGAACCAAATTTAATTTATCAATATTTTAACTTTTGCGTAAAATTCACAACTGACAAAAAGTGACAACTTGTTTATAATTAAAACTGCACACTGTTATTGGCTGAGAGAGCAGGTCTCCCAGAAGTTGCAGCACTTTCTTTTGGTTTGCCTTGTAGCAATTTTGAAGTGCAAACATACATATCAGAAAGAGGAAATACACTTACATTTTTCTGGAATTTATCTCAGGACCCTCGTTGGGGTCCAGAGGGTCAAACCCCCGTAAGCTCAAGCATTTTCAGATATTCTTTGTTCGCTTGTAGTGATTTCAGAGCTTAATTAAATTTTTACAGAACTTATTTCAACACCCCAGTCGGGGTCCAGGGGGAGAAGCACCAGAAGTTGTGGGATTTTGAAATATATTTTGTTCTCTCATAGCAACTTTAAAGTACAAAAGCTCATGTCAGAAAGAGGAATTTAATTTCTTTGGAAGTTAATTGAAGCCCAGAAGCTACACTGCATTCAGACAGTTCTCTTGTATCTTAAGCACAGAAATAAATTCCAGAGAATTTCTTTGGAATGTTTTCCAGCCCCTGTGGGGGTCAAGGAGGCAAAGTCCCCAAAAGGTGTAACATTTTCATGCCTAATATCACCCTCATAAAGGAAATTTTGTCATAAGGAAGGCTTGATCTTATTTTACTCCTGCCAACTGGGGTGGGGGTTAACTGTGGAACAAGCAACATTATTGAGGAGAATGCACCACCTAGCACTGCCACTGAATATTAGTCCATTAGAAGTACAGTACCTGCAAGAAACAACACACACAGTAGATATTTGCAACAGTTACTTCTAAGTTACATGTCAGAAATTTACAACACCAGCCATTCCCTAGAAGCGCCAGAAATTGTTGTTGTACCTGGTTAATAGTTTCAAGATGACGGTTTTCAAAGTGCATGTCAAGATATTCCTGACCAAAGAAAGCTTTTCCACAGTACTGACAGCTCCACCTACTGGTGTCCTCCCACAGTTTGTGTTTCTCGTTGTCTCCATAAACATTACGGCTAGGACTGAGAGGACATGAGAAAGGTATACTCATCGCTGTGTCCTCAAAGATTGGAACGAAAACCTGCCAACATAATAAATCAATAATAATACAGTAACAGCCAGTCATAAGCCTCCTTAGAAATGTAATTGGTATGAAAGTCTCCCACCTAAAAATAAGCCACTGAAATTAGTAACAAAGGAAATTATTATCATGCTAAATATTTGGCAAACAAAAGTGATTTTGATTATAAGCAAAGACTTGGTTAAGCATTTATTTTCAAATATATAAACAGTAATACTGACTATTCAAACATTTAACAATACAGAAAGAGCAGCAAATTATGATGTTTAAAGGTTACATAAGAGTAGGCATTCCTTTAGCGGAAATAGAAACAACACATTCTGTTTCCACTTTTCCATACAGAATCAAGTACAGATACTTTCTCAAGTTGTTACAAGAACGGAACATAATTGTCTTAACACATCATGGACCTAAAACAAGAAATCATATTTCCAGCATTGTGTGGTCTATAATCTCCCAGCACAGCAACCGTCAACAACAAATGCTTGTTGTGTCTCGGAGAAAAACTGGTCTTCATGAAAGCAGACAAAAGCATACTCGTAAACAAAAGATTGGAGCTAGTTTCTACGTGTCGCCTAAAAACCACCCGACCATACAAACACCGGATAGGACACTCTACTTCACCAACCACCAGTCACCTGATGATCTTTCTAAGAACGTGCAGGCTACCGAGCAGAACACCCACTACGATCTACAGTAGAGATGAAGATGAAGCCCACCGCAAGTAGGCGAGCCAAAGCCGGTCGAGGATGACCTACTCAAACTAGTGCAGAGTATAGTATACATATGTAATAATTTATCATATAAACACATCAGTGCTGATATTCCACTGCAATAATACACAGTTATCTCTCAAAGCATTAGAATAATTTGAAATATTTCACATTAACCTCTTCAATGATTTGCAAGGCAAGCCTGGAATCTCTCCTGGAGCATGGTGTTTCCAATTGGGCATGAGATATGTTGTTTATCCATAGCTGCAAATGAACAGAGAACATGCATATTCTTGTGGTTCATGTTTATAAACTACTGAAAATGGCTGATTTTTATCTGACACTGATTCCTTACTTCACATCTTAGTCCAGACTATATGCAATTTTCACACAGCACTAGAGTATTACTGCACCTGCCTGATGGCAATCTACAAACTTAAAAAATCCTTCTCTAAGTGTACAAAATAATTGAGTATGATATACATGTGCTTGTGCATAGGTTATGTGAAATCTGGGATTGTCTCAGGAAATCGGGGCCATCTGGTCACCTAATTCTATAAGTATGTAAGGGCTAGGCAGATTGAAGAATTCAGTAGTAATGTCACAATGAAAAGTTAGGGGAAACATTCCAGTCAGTAATGAATTCAAGGGGATTTATGCAGTAGGGACCTAGTGAATCATACTCGTTTTCCCACAAAGAATGGTGACACCCATTGGTCATGAAGTAACTACTGCATTCGAGAAGAAAAGGCATAACTGGATCCTAGTAATTATGTTATTATCATAACCCTATTCTCGCCCTGTATAGTGCGCTGTAGGTTATTGCCAAAAATAATATAAAACAGGCATAGCCTAAATTTAAGCCTAACGATGGGCATAGGCTATAAAAACATCAAACAGGCCACAGTATTTGAAGCATTTGTTCCTTCCTGTGGGCCTACATGTGCAATATCATAGATATTCATACGTTACCAATACTACAACGAATATCAATTCATCCATTTTGTCCTCATTAATTTAAACATAATGGCCGGAGGTCTCAAGCATAGTTTCACTAAGACAGCAGTCACAGTATAGACCAGCTGAAAGCTGTTTACTCATCGGTGTATATATTAACCTGGACCGACTATGTCAAGAAAGAGACGCGCAAAAAACGCTGCCAACCATAGAGAGTCATGTGATGTGCTCCCTTCGTAGCATTCAACTCTTATAAGTACTCATTGTAGCTGAATGTACATTCTTCAACAACTAATGTCATGATTGCATAGCTACCACATTTCTTGTAAAGCTATGCGAACAGTGTAATCTAGCTAAATGGTACATTTCTTCAATGTTAACCAGAATTTTCAATTTAAAAGTTGTTAATTTGAATATTTTCTTTCAAACAGTCGAACTGCAACTGTAACGCACTCAGTTTATCAGCTCTGTACACAAATGTAGATAGACACGTACAGCAGACGATAGTTTTTTTTTGTTTTTTTTAGCAACACAAGATGATCCTTGTCGTTTTTCCTGCACGAAGCGCGTATGGTATGATAAGAGTCCATGCAGATCAATATTTTTATGATACGGAAAGTAAATATCAACAAAGTTATCATTCAAACCTAAGCAATTATTCTCAAATTTACCGTAAATGCCCGTTATAGTGGCGTTCCGTACTGCCGTTGTCACGTCACATGACCGTACATGGGTAGTGCGTTTTTCCTACTGCAGAGTGACGATTCCAGGTCATTGAAAGTTTGTTGGTTGTTTATGCCAGGGCCTGAATTTTGCACTGAATTTTAGTTCAGTTGCTAGTGTAGATCAGTGGTTAGATGCCGTCTATTACTGTTACCGGAACTGAGAATGTGTTTGTCCGAGTCTGTTTTTTCTCTGTTTGTGCAGTTCGGCGCTATGGCATATACTGCAACAGAGCTCTCTATATACGGCTATGTACTGCAACAGAGACGTATAATTAGATATCTAAATATACGGCTCTGTACTACAATCGTATGGAACGCGGAACGAATTGGTGTGCAGTGGCATGAAGTTTTGTATCATTTTCACTTATTGAGAGAATCGTAAAACTGTGATCATCATAACCAATATAGTGACTTTGTTGAGGTTATTTCTTTCAAACATTCTGGTCCTGATATCCCACTGGTATGCTAGAATGTCAAAATTAATGGTTAATGGTCACTCATGTTGACAATGAACAGGTTTTTTATAAAAATAAAAAATAAATTATGCCGTGTACCTTGAAAGAATTTCCTCTCTCTGAGACATATTATGGTTATATTTGACACTCCTCGATATCCGGGAATAATTTGTAAGATGAGAATATATAAGATACTACGTCTGACTACTTATTGTTATGCTTAAATCTTAACTGTCTAATAGTATTCATATGGAGAATCTGGACATCTAATAGGCTGAGCATTGAAAAGAGTATCACATCAACAACTATGGTACTAATGCGGTCCTCTGGGTGACGTGCATATATATATATATATATATATATATATATATATATATGTACATATCTATCATATATGAAAATGTTATTTATCATCCAGAAAGTAGGAACAATCTAAGTTAATGTAGCCAATTTACTGTTCTCAGAGGAGTAAATGTATATTCTATTCTATTGCACTTATATGCCCTTGCTCTTACTACTACGCATCAACTCTCGATTGTAGATGATTAGTAATAAACCCAACACAATGAGACCTAGAACTATACCATATTGTTTATGCCATTATAATGTCGTGTAAAGTGGGGCTTTAATAGTGACCTTCCGGACGTATAGAGGCTTTTTTACACAAAATAAATAGACGGAAGAAGTTCCAGTTGAGTATTGATCCAATTTTAGTAAAAGTAAATATCCTGTTGTTGTGACTTGGTCTAAAGATGAGAAGGTGAGAGATAAATATTGACTCCTACATTTTATAGAAAACGAAACTCTGATGTGAGTAAAAAACAAATGGTCAAGTAAACAAACAGACATGGTTGAGCGGTGATAGTTCGTTCTTTAATCGTTCCATTGATTAACACACTAAACTCGTAACTTTCTGAGCCACATAGAACATAGAAAGAAGTGTTCCACTGACGCAGTCGGAATCGAAGTGATGGTCGAAGTGACGGAAGTAGCGGGTCTCAACATCCAGCCGACATTTTATCAAGTTTTTCTAAAGTATAAGCATATGGAGCATTACTAAACAATTTAAAACTTATGATTGGTCACAAGCACATGTCTGTTAACATGACGTACTATATGAGATTTCAGACGGTGTACCGATCTTGCCAAAGTCAAGTCTGATTTTAAAACTTCAAATACTTATATTTTATGGAGGCCGTAAAAATATAGGAAACACTTAAACAAACTAGTGAAAGAATTATTAATGCGTTAAATAATCTTCTGGAAATACATAAGAATATGTTCGTGAGATCATGTCAATCGAATGACTAAATATATAAGTTCACAGGAACCATTTGTTGGATAATCAGCAAACCGGACCTGAAAATCAAGAACGTTTGAAATTGAAAGGGAATGTCAACTATTAGATGACAATATTCTCCTCTTTCCGCTGTCTGTATGATACTATAGCTCAGCATTAAATAACAATGCATAGTTTAAACTTGGATATAGGGGAATAGTAAACACGGGGCTGTAAGTGGTGAGTATTTAAAGCAAACTTTTATACGCCATACCTATCCGACGTTGTGGCGAAATACTAGGTTGGTAACAGGATGGGTATAGGATGGATGGTTAGAGAAACGGCTGGAGAGGTTACACTTACACAAGAGTGTCTGATTCTGCCGCATGCCATTGATCCTGTCATAAAGTTCCTGCCGCTAATTAAAGCATATTATGGAAGCAATTTTAATGATGGACATGTGCGTAAAAGCCTAGTCCTACAACTAAACAGCGTGTTCACCTATCACACATATGTGAGAAGAAAAACTCTATTGTTTTCGTGGAAGTCAAAGGTCAAGGAAACAAGAGGAGGGCAAAAGTCTGAAAACATTTTCAACGCTATAACTCAAACAGTACAAAGTGGTTCGACATCATACTTGAGGTCGAAACGTGGTGAGCAGAAGAACCCATATGTTATCTGTGGGGTCAAATGTCATTTGAGATTAACTGAGGTCATCGTCCAAAAGTCTTGCAAACATATATAGTAACTCAAAAAATGCATGTTAGTTTATCTTCATAATGGCCATGTGGTACACCTCACACCACAAAAGAACCGCTTTTGTTTTTAATTTGTATTGGTTAAAGAACATTTGAGGCAACGATACGTCAAAGTTTCAAAATTCTAGAACTAAATATCTGTACAATGAAGTAACATTGCTTGAATAAAGGCTAGTAACACTTTCAACAAACAATATATCAATAGCGATATATTTATTACTTGGCAAATATTTCCTTCCTTGGATCAACATCACAATCACGAAAACGTCTATTTCAAACCGCTTATCACGTTTGAAACGGTGAAAATGAAACGGTTTGTGTCGCGTGTAGCGTGAAAATAACGTGCGTCTTGATCTTCGTCTATTACATGTTTTAATAAAATCATGCCATTGTCATACTTAAAGGAGATGAAGCAAAACAAAATACCTTAGTAGTCATTAGTTCAACTTTATGTAAATTACGACCAAACAACTATTATCTAAACACATTTTCAATTTTATGTATCTAGATAATAGCTACGATGTGCTATATAACGATGGTTTAATAGTTTGAAAACTATATATGGTTTATCTATGTTCGTAAACTAAAAAAGAAAATACATATCTTCTTCCTTCCACTTTGATGAAAATACAGACATGAATAAATCCTTGTTGATAGATATAAACAACGACCAAAAAAAAAAAACCACTTTGTAAATTTGGATAATACAGTGCGAGTAATTCTACAGTGCGTCCCCTAAAAGGTAAATGAGTCGTTGCTTTGAGAATTTATTAATGATATTCCATAACAGACGTAGTGTGTTGACTTGACTACTCTGGAAACCCATTGTCCTTGACTATTTTGGCGTACACCTTCGCAGATGCTTTTGCTCTTCTTGGCCTTTGTGGGTCGTTGAAGTCAACATGGTGGAGACCAAACCGTTCACGATATCCTTCAGCCCATTCGAAGTTATCCATCAGTGACCAAGCAAAATACCCTCTGACATCGACACCATCGAGCAGACGAGCTATGGGGCAATAACATACAGATGATTAATAATAGGTATATATCATTCAATGTGCTTACAACAATTACAACAAATAGGAAAACATGAGGTTTCGGAACTCTTCACACAATTTGCTCATGATATGACGACTATGATGTCATCACTCCGGAGGTAAATTCATACACCATTCCCCAAAGGCTAAAATGCATGAACTGTATATATGGCTTAACTGAAGTTTGCGACACATGTCAGTGTCATCAATGTGCAAACCGCATCAGGGGCCGTTGAGCTCTTTCAGGATATGACGTTATCACCAAATGGAAGCTCAACTGCTTACACCTAAGGAGACGCTCGCAACAAATTTGGCAAGTTTACGTTTAGCTACCATTGACAATGTGACATTTGACTGACGTTCTACGTTTCTTGTGTATGAAAGGTTTCATTCTTTGACATCTCGCAATGAGCGAAGCAAAAGCAGCTTTGGAATTTATGTAATTGACGCTACGAAGTTAACACTCACCGAGGCTCAACATCCCATACCCCAGTCCTACGCCCACCAAGGTTGAAGTTCATATACTTGATATTGTTTAGGAGTTCGTGGGACAGATAAACATCCATACACACACATTCAAGTTGGACCTAACCCCAGAAATGGAGTCTGCGTGGCATGTTATCGTGGTATCCTCTACTCTTACTACCACAAACGCGCTGACCAGGTATCAGTTCAATGCCACGTGGGGTGTGAGGTGGGCAGCAATTATGATACCATTTTTGCAAATAAACATTAATAAATCCTCGGCACATATCATGTACCGATGAGATGAGCTGACTGCCAGCTTACATGTGCACGAAGGTTTCGGAAGTCTCGAAGACTGGGGATGAGATATCAATATGGTCACGTGCATGGGTAAAAACGTTTTTGTCATGTATAAAGACAGACATGCTCGATAACCCTGTTAGTTCTTTAATCGTTCCATTGCTTTACACACTAAACTCGTCACTTTCTGAGCCACATAGAACATATATAAGGAAGAGCTCCACTAGCTTATACCATAATGATTGATGACAGTGGATGATCGTGATGATAGTGGCTCGGCCTATCATTGTACCTGTAGATTTCCATATCATAGCATATTGAAACCCAACCCTTCCGTCTGATCGCCCGCACTTATATTGACATTTAACCAAAGAACATCTAAAATACTGCAAATAACCTTCAATCATCATTATTCCACACCATCTGAGATATGCTCTTTCCATAAGGTCTTTTTTCGACGCTTAGCATTTCGAGCTGATGTACATTACTGGTATTGTGTTATGATATCTGTTCACATCTTTCCAGCTGTTCAAAATGGCGGACGTGCATAGTCAACTGTATGAACTACTTCATTACTTGATATTATGTGGTGATAGTTTTCAACTATTTTTGACAAATTATGAATTTAGAATAGACTTTAGGTGGAAGGCATGTAGAGCCATTTTACCTTTAAGCATCTCGTTAATGTGAGCTTTATAGTATTTAATCCTATCTTCATCTTCCAAGTTCATAGGACCATCTTCGTCAGAAAACCCATTCTCTGTAATGTAGATCTTGACATTTCCATAATTCTTCTTTATCCAATTCAGTAGCTTTCGGAAGCCCCATGGCGCAGAGTACAACCACTCTGAACATGCGCGTGGAAAACTCGGATCGAAGGACTCCTCAGCGTCAAAGTCCGCATAAATATCTGGTAAGAGGAGGGACTGTGGATCAACCTCTCGATTACTCACTAAACGAGTGCTGTAATAGTTGAGGGCAAAGAAGTCGGCTGAGTTTTTCAACAGCTCTCGTTCTTCCTCAGTAAAAGGTGGTAAGCGAGAACACAGAAGCCCCGCCTGACTACTTTTCTTGGCAATAGTTTCCCTTACAGACTTTGGTGTATCTCCGTCAACGAAGATAGGTTGGGCGAGACCTCCTAACTCAAACTGCCGAAACCTCTCAGCAGCTGCCTCGTCTGCGTCAGAATCTGTCTTTGGCTGCGACCAGAAACTATTAAACGCAATGGACACCTGGCCTTCCTGGGTTGAACGGTACTTCATGTCATATGTGCGATATGCCATTGCGTGGCCTTTCAGCATAATGCTGACTGCACGATAAGTACCCGACCCAACGTGGGTCCATCCAGGAGGAAATTTGCCGAAATCATATCCATATACGGCGAACACTTTAGGTTCGTTGATTGTGATCCAAAGCTTTACCTTACTTCCAAATTCTTTGAAGCAGAAATCTGCATACTGATTGAAGTACACCGCCATTAGCTCATTATGCCACCCTCCTAAATCATCGAGAGCTTTTGGGAGATCAAAATGATGTATGGTGACCATGGGTTGGATGTTCGCTGCTGCTAACGCATCCAGCAGTTTATGGTAATAGCTTACTCCAGCTTGGTTTACGTCGGTAACGAACCCCGACGGAAGAATCCTCGGCCAAGATAAGGACAATCGATAATGACTGACACCAAGATCCTTCAACAACTTCACATCATCATCTATCTTGTGGTAGCTGTCACAAGCAACGTCGCCGGTGTGTCCATTTAATATCTTGTCAGGAATACGACAGAAAGCGTCCCAAGCACCCTCACCTTTACCATCCGCGTCATGACCACCCTCGATCTGATATGCAGCTGTTGCGCATCCCCATGCAAAGTCCGAAGGAAAGGTTCCACTGATAAAAGCGTCTCTTTCGGGGTCTTGAAACTGTTCGTAAACGAATTTCTCCTTGCCAATATCTTTAGCCATGATGGTATTCAAACTATAGAGATTAAAAAGTGAAGGAAAAAGATTGAAGAACGAAATATACTGATGCTACACCTATATAAGGAAGTACGTACAAAGCGCTCTCCGAAGAATTGATTCTGAAGACAAAATATGTGCAGACCGATACATATAACGTATTTTTGTTTAAAAACACTCAAATAAAAAGCATGGGCGTGAAGTTACGGGAGGCAATAAGGATAAAAACCCACTGAAATACGTAATAACCTGCTTGTTACAAATAAATTAATTATTCTGAATTACTGCAAGATTTTTTTCGTACCTGTGAATAAATGTTCCCAAGTAGGTGAAGTCAACTCTTGGTCACACGCTGGTTGATAAGGTAATGGTGAATTAAGTTATAGACAAAGTTGTCCCGTAATAACTTGTGAGCTAACAGAACTTCGCACCCGCGTGATAACGGAGGTTTATAGTTTAAAGTTAATGTATCCATATGTTATCTGCTATATAAACAAACGTGATATGTCTATGTTTACATGTAGTGTGCAGAGTAGATAAGATCAAGTAAACAGGCATGCAACTGTATCAGCTCATATCCATCAATTTAACTGTTTCAAATACAATACGAGAGGTAGTTCGTATACAGACTGACTCTTATCTCTCCTATCCAAACATAGTAGTATATAAATCATTCAAAGAAAACTGCCCGGATCAGTGTGTCATTGTTAGCAACATATTTCACGCCAAAAACCTCGCCATTATTATAGTATATACTATCGAATGAGGACATTAAAGATCTTAACATAATACATTTGTATTCCTAGCGAAAGGTCCACATTGCATATGCCAGAAGAAAAGTCTATAGTCTAAGACACTATTGTAAGGAGACTTAAAAAATTTAATTCCTCACATTTCCCCCAAAAAGAAAGCTTACAAGAATGCTTTTAAATATTCTAAAACTGGTAGGACATGAAAAATTAGTAATATCATAAGTTTAAATAACTAAACACGTTGCAGTAATCAACCAATGAAACGCTGAGACGTACCTTCATAATGTATACCTAAATTATCTGAACTAACATTTCTCCCATTTGTTTTGGTATGAACAATGGTGTAAATGGGAGGGGATTATTTGATTGGGGGGGGGGGTGGGGTAATATTCCACCCCCCAACAATAAATAACGACAATAAGAAGGAAAAAACCTACACTGTTAAAACACTGGGTAAAAAAATTGTTGGGCAAGTACCCTTTCAACTGTGTTGGTCAAATAGTGCCCAATTTATATATAAAAATGATCGAATCGCAGATTAGTTTGTTTACCCATCGAGTTGGTAAACTCCTTGCTCATATTTGTCCACATGTTGGTCTTTTCTGTCATCGTAATCGTATGTTGGGCGAAATTTCGGTTCTTTATACCATACGCTGGGCAAGCATTCGGCTTTACCTTGGCGACGTTTACCAACGTTGGGCAACTTTGAATGCAAAGTGTGCTTGAGCGCGCGTGCACGACGAAGGGTTACATATTCCGTCGAGTTGACAGCCTCAAAAGTCGAAATGGAAGATCTACTCAAGAGCTGGGGGTTGTTTGTTCCCGACATAATTCAGTCTATGAAAGGTAATCATTTCAGTGAAGGGATTGAAGTAATCGGAATAAACTGGGACGATTCTTTCACACAATTTTCATCAACATTTTGTACTCCTATGCTAGGCCCAGTAGTACAGTAATACTAACGTTAGCGTATAGAGCCTATACAGTAGTGTAGCCTATCACAGTGACAAAAGGATACCTGTATACCGACGTACGTACTATATGTCTAGCCTAGATTACTTAAGCGAGTCCTACTCCTAGGCTAGTTAAGGTTAAGTGTGGAGTTCGAACTTCCAATAACCTTTTATATCCTTTTAATAAGCCTATGGTGATCCGTGGTTGAAATCTTGGGCTTATGTTTACAATGTGTATCGTTTTTATTATGATACAGTGGCAATCTACAGTAGCTTCAGCATATTACGGTAATTTCTTAGTGTTTATTGTAGATAATATAGAAACTAGGTCAAATGACAATAAATTAAGTCAGCAGAGGTCAAACAATGACCTTTAACCATATTACCTCAGGAACAACCAGGTTGATGATGTTAAGTATGTTCTGTATATTTCCCATATTGAATACAGGATCACTATCTTTCTTTGAATGGGAGGGGAGTCTCCCAGCTACTTACCTACCATATTGTTTCTAACCTGATGACTATTGAATTTGGTATTTACTTCCCGATAGACTATTATATTACAACAACCATTGAGTTTGAGGTTTTTATGCTTTGCTAAATTTGGCATTTTGGTTTTCACTTGCAGAGGAGAAGGACAACCTGTCATTGCTCATGTTACCACTTATTTTTGGGACCAGGAGCTAGGCCAAAACTGGAGGACGATCAGCGGCAACAGATCATGCTTCATCATTTATTGAATTAAAAAGGGTATGTCTAAATGCATTATTCATATCAGCTGCTGACTTTGCTTGTAATCAGCTAGGGTTTGAATCTCGTAATCCAAGAATCAGTGGTTCAAATCCCGGCTACATTGTGTCCTTAGGCAAGGCACTCTATCTTGATGGCCTCACTCCACTCAGGTGAAAATGTGAACTTGTGAGGAACCTGAGCAAAACCCTGTGTGGATTACAAAGACTGCAGCAACTTACTCTTTAGGATTGTTGGAGATTTGTGACAGGCTCCACTGATCTGTAAAACCCTTTAAGCTGTATTTTCATCATTATTGCTATTGTTGTTCTTCTTCTTTTTTTGTTGTTCTTGTTCTTGTCGTTGTCGTTGGTGGTAGTAGTAGTGTTAGTATCAGTAGTATTAGGTGTGGTATTGCTATTGTTGGACATTGGATTGTGCAAAATTCCAAAGTTCAAAACTAGCATGTACCCATTGCGATCTACATTTATATTTCGAATGGGAAGGAGGTGCCAACTAATGCCCTACGACAATCTTCTTGTTCACTTAGATGATCTTAAGTCAGTTAAGTCCCTCCAAACTAATTCTACATATGAATCAGTGGTGTGCTGGTATCATCCTACTGGTTAGACATATCAAAAGGGAGCGTTTCCATTTTTAATTTATACTACAAGTTCAATAACATATTTGTGATATGCATAAAGTAAATGGTTTTGGCTGTAATATAGAACACACCAGAAATAAATCAATTTGAACATGGAATACTAAAAGCTACTTTTCATTGCTTCTGTTGGTTTCACAGGAGCACACCCATTTGCCTTCATACTTACAGGGAATAAGCAGTGAATGAAGATCTCAGCCTTTCATCCTTGGGTTTTACTCAGACTTCAAGCTGACACCATCACAAGTGTTTGTTACCTTGGAGAGGCACGCAGTGAGCGTGCAGACACTCTCTGAAGGAGTCGACATCTGCTATAAAGCACACTACATATTCAACTTGCAGTACCAGCACCACTGCCGAAATGTTTGGGATTTCATTGAAAGTTGCATATATAAACAATCAGGAATGAAGAATCTTTCCTCCTCCATCCGGTCTTTCAGAGCTTTCATGAAGAATGCTGCCAGTCCTTAAACAGTTTATCACCTGGCTCGGAGCCTTTTTTCCTCGAGGTATCATAATGGGATACATATCCAAAGCCCTAATACCGCTGTTTCAAACTTCGACACAAATTACAAGGTGTCTAGAAATTCATTTTTGAAGCATGCATTTATCATGGAATTGGGTAAAAAAAGTGGATGATACGAGTATATGTAGGTTACATTTGTGTAATGAACGTGCTGAAATGGGCAGTTGCCATGATTTTACGGCTAATTAAGGAACTATTTAGCTACTGTAGCACTTAAGTTAAGATATTTCGCAGAACTAGTCCATAGGAGTTTTTATGTACAACTGAACATCTAGATTTGAACTTACTCTGTAATTGTATTCACTTAAATCAAAATGACAACATTATTAAGGGCACCCATGAAAGGCAGAGCTTCATGCACAATGTGACTGCAAATGTTATTTTGAAACTTACTCTTGATTTGCACCACCAATTAAAATTCTTCCAGCAACTACTGTGTGATGAGCTAGTGTACAATGAACTGACATACTAAAATGCATATCAATTAAATTTTACCTTGAAGTTATTCCTCAATGTATCCTTTTCAGATATAATAGGCCCCTTAGCAGATTTCTCTCAATGCTTCACAGGATTTATTGATTTCCTCCAAAAAGTTTAAATTCTTCATTTCTCTGCGTGACTTACGTGACAAATGTTGAGGGCGATATAATTCGCAATGGGAAAGCAATAATGTTTCGCAGTGGTGACAGAATTTATTTTGGGTTTTCAAAGTTCAGGAACTATAGGCTTCTGCAGGGTTCTCGTTAGTAGCCGGGACCCGGGTCAAATGACCCGCTTACTGCACGTACATGACCCGGCTACTTTGCAAAGATGGCTAGTTATGTAGTAATCATTTTGTGGAAAATGTTTTGCCAATATCATTAGATTGTGGAAGACAATTGTTCAAGTGCAAAAGAAATTGCTGTAAATTTTGTAAATTCAACTTTGTACATGGTTCCACATAATTATTAATTAATTAATGATGAGTTTAAAAGACTCAAAAGGTAATAAGTGATTAGCTATGGTCAGAAAACATAGGTCCTAACATAGATTTAGAGAGGGAGTGAGTCTGACCACAGCAAATTTCCATTTCCTAAACAAGAAAAGACAGCAAGGGCAGTAGTGGGCTGAAGGCAGTAAGCATTTAGGTACAAGAACATTGCTGACAACCTGTTTTGCTTCCTGTTTAATAATAGTATGGAGCTTTGCAGCCCATTTTGATCCACCCTTGCATTGGTTAAATATTAATTTTAACCAGTACACTTTCAGACATGGGTACTCCAGAAATGGAGGGTGTATATGTGCTTTTGATCCACATTACTGAAACTTTTGGGGTTAAACTTAAGTTAAAAGGTTAAAATATTAATGCAAAGTTGGTGTATGATGTACAAGGGGGATTTTAGTTCTCATGGCAAGGAATCACAAAGCCATTGGCATTTTTTCCCATAAAATTTATCCTGTGGGATTCTTAAGAAAATTGAGGCCACAAATGTTAATGTCACTTTAGGGAAGGTTGTTTTCAGATCAAAATGAGTTTCCAAGGAATGTGCGTGAACCTTACATAAATGAAACATATGGCTTCATTAATTAATTTATTTCAGTTCATACCCTTGTTTCAAGAATACCTGAATTTAAGACTTCTTATATCAAATTATACTGTTCAGTCAACAATACGTTTCTTCAACCATTATAGTTATATGTCTTGTTCAAGTTCAGTTCATTCAACAATAAGTTTATTCACCCATGAGAGTTATATATGTCTTCTTCAAGGTCAGTGAATAAAGGTGTTCCATGTATTACAAAATACAGTATCTTTCTTTATTTCAAAGGATGTGATGTCTTAGATTTTTTAGAATTCCAACAGTTCTTTTCCATTATTGCCCAACACGATCTAAGAAACCCCCAACAGTTGGAAGTGGTTCAGGATTAACCCAACATTTGGTTGTTGCAAATGCCCAACAAAATCCATGAATTGTCCAACAATTGGGACAAATTTAGTATACACCCAACAGGTGGCTAAATGAACTGCCCAACAGATGGATACATTACTGGTGCCTTAACCCATACGTTGGTTAAATGATTTGCCCAACAAAATGAATGACCCACCCAACAGTTGGGGAAATGGCTAACCTGAACAGTTGGGTAATTCCCCTCCCAACTGTTGAGAATTTATTATACCTATTTGGGTTGGTCAATTTTTGCCCAACTTTTGAGGTTGCTGAATACATGCCCAACGTTGGATAAAAAGTTGGGTAAATTTTGCCCATTATTTTTAACAGTGTAGAACTATCGATAAATGGCGCCATAGTACCTTCTTGCTTCCAAGAAGACTGAAATTCCTGTAAATCTGATTTGCGCTGTTCGATAATATCTGTAGGCTAATTATCTATATGTTTATTGGTTATTCCCAATTGTATTTGTGTATTTGAAAACGTATTTATGCTATCTGCATAACGTGTTGCCAGATTTATGGAGCGAAATACAAATGTATTTAAGTAAGAATTGTCACTGTATAGCCGATCTTTTTATAGCTTGTGTAATGACATTAAAGTATATTGCAGAGTTGTCAGTATTGCAGTAGCATAACCAACCAAATTACCAACCGAAAAAACGGTAAAGCAGCCACCCGGTCTGGGTGGGGTGGGAGGGGTAGAGGGGAGGAGGAGTGCCTCGTGCCCACCTTTATCCCGCCTTTGATAATAATTACGCCGTCCCACGGTATAACAGGTTTTTCAGCTGTGAGCGCTAAGGGTATCGCACCACAAAGTGCACGTCCGCCTGCGAGGTTCAGGTTAACCACTGTAGCTCTAAAGTGAACAAAATAAACTACTGATGGTCTTAAAATTGCCACTACAATCTCGATCGGCCTTTCGGGGTCAGATCCTCCTTGTCATAGGCGCAGATCCTGGCGGGACAGCGGGACGCGTCCCCACCAACTTTATCAGTACTGGGGACATGATATACCGTGTCCCCATCAATTTGTCTTGACCAAACGCTGCATTTCAAATTCCCCAGTATTGACCTTTGGCGCAGTTTGCTCTAGCATTGTGCAAATGACATGCAGCAGTTATCATTTTATTATATTTATACACAGTTGTTAAATATTGGACGGAAATTGCATTTGCGGCAGTCTATAATTGTTTTCTGGGAGAGGACCACAGACCCATCGTAAGTCTCCAGGCTCTTCCAGAGCCCCTGCAGATTGCCAATCGCACACGACAGAGGAGCAGACATTCTATGGTGATACGACTATATAGCCGGGCAGATTCGCCCAAAAAAAAACTTTGGCGCACGATCCTTTGCCTATTTTGCACATTATCTATGGAATGCACTCCCCAATGACATCAGGGCAGCTCCATCATTAAATGTTTCAAAGGCACTCCTCAAAACTCACCTTTTCGAAAGTATTATTCATTTTAAACCTCCAGTCATATTGTTTGTGTTGCCATCTTTTGATTGTTGTTTATTAAAAAAAATTCTATTTGTATTTTGGTAGTCTTATTGTTACTAATTTTCGGCTGTAATAGTTTAGTATTTTAGTTTTATTGTATGCTCTCATATTTTATTGTCATATTTTTAATTTCTGAATTTTATTGCTTTAATAATTATTGTTAGGATACATATTTTTGTAATTTTTAGGATGCAATATTTTTAGGCTATAATATTTTTAAGCTGTAATAATTTTAAGTTGTAATATTATATGCGATTTTGTGAAGTGCTTTGGGATCATTCTTTGATGTAAAGCGCTATATAAGAATAAATTAGTATTATTATTATTAAAAGTCTACTTGGATTATTTGTCCCCTGATTTTTTCTGCAGACTCCCATGTATTCCCAAAACTAAATTTCTAAGCCATTAGGTGTAAAATTTAAGGAGGTTTGGGAGCATCATTTGGACTGGGAAGTGTTATTTCCGGCGATCTGGGAGGTATATTTGCCAAAAAAATCTCTTGTACGCTACGCGCGAACCCATGGTCGCGCTCCGCTTAGATAGTTTCAGAGAACAGAAACGCGTCCCCACCATTATCCAAGACTGATCTGCGTCCGTGCTCCTTGTGTTCTCAAATATGAACAAGATCATCGATTTGTATTACCCGGTGGTTATAAGAGATGCTCTTCGCCTCAGACCGCGAAACAGACACCGTGATCGCGATCTGTGTCCCAGCGCGCTTTGAAACAAGTAAGTGTGCTCTGGAACGGAGTGAAAGTAAATATGGCTAAGCCGACGCCACAGCAAGCTGGTAGAACGCCTACAGTAATGATTCATTACGCACAGCGGTGTTATACCCGAGTTCAATCCATCTGATTGAAATAGCCGATCCTGAACCGTGTCCCGAGCTTTACCCGAGCTTTACCCGAGCTTTACCCGAGCTTTACCCGAGCTTTACCCGAGCTTTACCCGAGTTCCATTCGGAGCGCAGGGTAGACTCGGCTAACAGTGAGTTCGTAAGAACGCAGTATAAGATTCCCAAGTTGAATTGACCAAAAAGCCAGACACAGAAAACACTCGATATAGTGATTTAGACATGACATGTACAACGTTGTACAATATATGCAGATCCGACATGTGCACTAAAATTACACTGACTGCGAAAATGCCAGGCAGAGAGTTGTTGTTCATAATGTTGCTGGTATAACTGTCGTTATATAGTTGCATAACATAAGTCATTGATAATACTAAGGCTGTTATTAATTCGACATACTTGGCAGTAAAAATTGGATGAAGATATTATAAATATAGCTAAAGTTAATAAAGTATACTTTCAAGGTCATTTCAATTGGCAAATCAAGTATACTTTGGCTTTGTTCACATTTAAGAACGCAAGGCTAGGGCGATTATTGATATCCGCGAGGAGTCCGCGAGGAGGATTATCAATAAAGAACATGACGCGGTCACATTTACATACTGCGCAGGCGTGAAAAGGTCATCAGCTGTGTACATTTCCCTGTGGTTTGCGGTTGCCACAAGTGTTGTGCTAGTTCGACGTACCACTCCGTACACCACTGCGCCGGAACGTTCAATCATTGCACATAAACAGTATATACTGTATTAGAAATTTCAAACTAGTCCGTACCACTATATACCACAGCACGTTATACTGCTGATGTCGTATTTGAACAACTCCCCGATCCAACATCGAAGGCCTAAAGACCTTGTAAAGTCTATACATAGGCTAATGTAACTTCATTACAGGCTAGGGCCATACGTAATGGTTTAGCATTTTAGTAACTGCCGTAGCAACCGATTCCAAAATCATCCGTTTCGAAATAAACATAAACTTACCGATTTTGGCCTCTTCAAAAACCTGTGAGTTTGGCGAACAATGAATTATAGTTTATTAGATTGAAGTGGACTGTCAGTCAGTTTGCTTTAGTCTCCGACAAACAAAACGAAATGGGTTCACGTACGTCGTTAGGTAGTGTTCAAGGCAACGGTCTGATACTTGAAACACAACGTATAAGTATGCCTCACTGACATGTACACTGTGCCGTATGCCTACTGTAAGTTCCAAAATACCAGCCAAATTTCAACTGGATAGAGCGGAAATCTCGGGTCACCATTGAGTAGCTGAATCAAAAGTGTTCATAGAGTTCTTTTTGCAAGTTTTCGTGGCTTCATTGCCTATTTTATTTCGGTTTTCATATCCTGAGAGAACGAAAGAGCGCAATTACGCGGCACATCGGAAAAGGAGACAAATTACTGAATATACGCGCGAGAGTAATATGAGCCAACGTCAACGGTCATCTATATGTTAGCTATGTTATCCGTAACGCCAAATAAAAAAACTAGGCCTAGAATCATTTTGCTGAAACCGAGAAGCTCGGCCGTTCAGTATGAAAACTATGTTTTTAATTTCATAGACAGAGATTGGGAAGAAAACTTCCGAGTCGATCGAATAACATTTTCATTCCAATTGTGATTCACTTCGGCGAAAGGCCTATATATCCCAAATTGGTCCACATTATTGAGAAGACCGATTTCTGTATGAAGAAGAGCGGCAATGTGGTTCCCTGTGTATATTCACATGTACTCAGGTTGTTGATATGTAAACTAGATCAGAACGGTACTATTATAGCGTCAATCGCTCACATCACATAAGGTGAGTTCCCACCAACCCGGACAAGCCCTGACCCAGCCCTGACCCAGCCCTGACCCAGCCCTGACCCAGCCCTGACCTAGCCCTGAGCCAGCCCTGACACCTCCGCAAAAGCAAGGTCAACCCTCTAACTTTTACGTGGGGGCTAGGGCTGGGTCTGGACTTACTAGCCCTCCGTAAGAAGGTGGATTGAGATTTGCTTGCTCGCAGCAACCCCTAGCTGCTGTATGTAAATAAACTGTGCTTTGAGACGCTGTGGTGGTGAGCGATTGACGCTATTACCGGTCTTTTTCTAGTGTATAAATGCTTCTATGCCTAGATTTTTTATTTGGCGTTACGGATAGGGCCACAGCTAACAAAGGTGGCCGCGTTGACGATGGCTCATATTCCTCTCGTATATTCAGCATGAATTTGTCTCCCAAGACAAATTGCCATTTAGTGTTACGTATAGCCTCATTTTGCCATTTGGTGTATTTGGAGTACACATACCTACAATTTATCTTTCTAAACTTCTCCACGTACACTGTATACTCGGGAAGGTACTTTTCATTGTTGTTGTTGTTTATAGTTCTTCTGTCATTACTTTAAATTAAGACAAAACTGAATGAAAATGAAATGAAATATAACACTTCCTTTATAAGTCAAACAACTATGTAAGCGATAGTATATATCATCAGAGAGAAAACTATCATGATTAAGATGACCAACTTTAAGAAGAGGAAATTTGTATAATTAAATCTGAATGGTCAAAAATACGATCACGAATAGATGCAGTGTTATATTGGTTGGACATTTATGTACGTTGGTCTAACATGGCTGCTCGATTACGTTTCGAACAGTTTGTCTAACGCCGTTTTAATCACGTTCACCGTCGAATCATACAAATAAAAGGAGGCACGTCGTAAAACTAGGCTTCACTTGTCAGCCATTCATATGGCGGGCCGCGAATATTTTTTTACCAAACTGAACTGACACTGAAATTATTTCTTCGATTCTGATTGGCTCTCAGCGAGCCAATAGGTTTCCGTACGTATACACTGTAAACAATAGTTAGTCAATATGACTAAAAAAAATTAGTCACAACGATGTCTCTATCGACCAGTTTTTTCTAGTCATTTGACTTTATAACATTAGTTTTGTGACTAATTAAATTGAGTTTTCTGACTAATTAAAATTAGTCCTACTACGATGCCTCTATCGACCAAAGCTTAGTCCAGTGACCAAAAATATTAGTCATTGCAACTGTGACTACTTATTTAGGTCACAAGACTAGTTTAAGATTAAGTACTGATTAGTTAAGAAATGAGATAGTGACACACATTTAAGTTTCATGGTAATTTTTATTAACATTCAGTATTAATGCAAAATGTGACAAATAAACATTCCATTTAAAAGTCATCTCATAAAGAACAGTAACAAACACTAAAGGTTAAAGAACATTTAAAACTAAAATAAATATTTATGGGAAAATTGGGAAAACTTATCTTTACAAAATTGTCAAAATCTTTTCCCACAAAACATCTTGAGAATACTTATGGGATTACTTTGAAATGCTCCTAAGCCATTAAGTTGGCAGTGTTCAACAGTTTTCAAACAATTAGACCCCCTGATGACCTATACCTACAATTTCTTAAAGACCCTCATTGTCCACTGACTATGCATCATTATGGGCTCCATCAGTTTCATCAAAATAGCAGCATGGAAGAGATGTCGGCAGACAAAGGGAAAAATTGCGAGTACACAGCTCAAATATAAAAATAGAAGTTTAGCCAAATAAATTATCTTAATTAATATTTAAATATACAAAACATATATTTAATATACACAAAACCATATATCATATTTATAAATTTATTTATAAAAATAATACCCCATGTCAAATCAAATGGTATAAAAAGGCCTTGAGTAGCTCTATATGGCCTTAGCTGTTAAAAAGGGCCAGAAAATATCCTTATAATCTTCATCTCGAATTAGGAACTTGGAAGTGATATTATTATCAGTTTCTGACCATGGATGTGATGGTACAATATTAATGCAGAACATGTAAGTTGAATATCTTATTATCCTTGACACAACATTAGGGTGGAACAGAAAACAAAGTAGTTAAAACATTTCTAGAAGTACTTTATCACAAACTATCAGTTATGTCTTGAATGGTAGAAACAATGCTGAGCTACAGCTACATGTTCCCCAGGGGACATCCCATATCATTGCAGCCATGAAGCGGTGCAAATGCTATATTTTTGAATTACCTCCCAGGGTACCCTATACACCTGAGTAAAGAGCGGCAATTGAGATTAAGTGTCTTCATTAAAGATACATACGTATCGACCAGGTTGGTACATGAACCTACGATCATGGAATCATGTGTTCAGTGCCCCAACCATTCCGCCACAACTTCTCTATGTCTTTACGTACTGTGGTTATTTCAGTGATTGCATAATGCGCACTATATATCACAGATTGTTCCTTATATGTAACTTAAGGTAGCATAAGCCCATTTAAAGCCCCATTGACTTACACACTAAATCACAAAAGTAATGTGGTCTCTAAGTCTAGATAGAAGTTTTCACTAGCTAAATGCTACCTATCACCGGATAGCTGACAAGTTGGCCTTTCATGGCACTAACAATTTTCTGTATCATGACTATGTAGATTTTTTGCTATTCGAGCCGGAAGTTTTCGTCACTTGTAAACAAACCTCTTCACTCAGAGGTAAACAATTTTCCTATGCTGCTCCTGGGAAGCCTAAAGGGGTCTAAAACTGCCTCAATTGACCCAATTTTCTCACCACATGTACATTCATGCTCTTCAACATGCAAGCCACAAAAAACTATATTATGATTGATAACAGTTCAAAAAAGATATTCCGCGCTGCTTTTTGGCACTTTTCCTGAAGGAGAACAATCGAAGGAATGGATATAGACTCTAATAGGAGTATGCCAACTTAAGTGAGAGATTAATTTTTTTTCATACCAAAATGATACTTTTTATAGTCGTCACAATATAAAACCACAACATATTTCAATGCAATTATCATTTTTGGTCCATAAAGATGTCTTTTCAGAGATTTCAGTATGCACTGTGCAGTGTGTAAATACACATATGAGCAATACTGTGTAAGCAGTAACCAGGTCTACGTCTGCAACAACATTTCCAGTCACCAATTTTGATAAACTTGACCAAGTTGGGTGCATTTATGATTCTTGCAGGTTTTATTGGTATCTGGATCACAGTCCACTTGGTCTGGCTTGCCATACCTGCAGCAACATCATCCAGAGAAGGGTCAGCGGGGAGGGCTTTTTCGTCTCTGGCTCTGAAATGTGATGAAATTGAAAACTACTTTTGTTTAGCTCAGTTGATTCCTCCCAAACTGACCTACAGGACATACCCCAATGTATTCCTGAACTGTTTGGAACATGTTAAACTGATATTGCCTGTCACTTCAGTGCAACTGTTTAGTTACTTAGAATAAGAGAATTGAAGGTGTTCTTTGCCAAAACTGGATCATTGGGATTTGTAAACCACAGCCTAACTGTAACAGTATGTACAGTAGTCTAAATGAAAGCTTACTGAAATGCTATCTAAATACACAGTTCACCTCAATAACATATCCAGTCCATTTAAAGGTTTATCCATAGGTTGTTACAATGTATTAAAGACAGGTGTAGGGGACAAGAGGTAGATAGGGGGCATAATTTGTGATAAAACATTCAAATTTGTTGCTCGTCAAAGAACAACAACGTCAAATTACCTTATTCTCCATGGGTGGCAAGCACTGGTTCCTATAGTTACTACAGTAGATCTCCCATGGAAGTATCAGGATATCTATTTCTGCTGTCAGAGTTGTTTGGAATTTGTTGTTACCTCATCTAACCAGTTGAGTCCATTGATACCACAACCATTCAAAGTATATAGCTGTGAATGCTGAGGACTTGGCTCATCAACTTTCTCTGAAAATTGACAAACAACAGAAAATTAATGATAGGCTGAGTAGGCTCAAACCCCCTTGATGCACATATGCAGGAGCAGAAAATGCATACCTTTGTGGATTATTTGCTAAATAAGACTCAAAACATTCTCTGTCCAGGGTATTAGCACCTAGCAGCCACTCCACTTAGGATACAGAACCCTACAACATTGTTCTACAGCTGGTGTAGACTTGGTCTAGGAAGTAGGATACTAACGGCATAGCGCCACTATGAACCTGAGGCCTAGGCCTAAGCTAACAACATTATGGGTATTTCATGCATTGAAACTTAGTTTTTGTTCTTAGTTAAACACCAGGTACTTCCAACTTTATCAAAATTAACCTAAAATATGAGTACCATGTACTTTGTACCATGTACTAGAGCAGAAGGTAAGTACCACTCCGAAGATCTTCAGTTCAGAGTGCACGAAATGCAGACCGGGTTGGTGGTCGACGAAGTGTCTAGAAACTTGACGTATGCAAGCCTACACCACAGGCGCTCGTAACATTATAGAATATAGGCCTAGTATACTAGCTAATAATACACATTTATATAAAATATGTCATATAAGTGTGTATTACTGCTTCTATAGTACTATACATCTACGAGCGCATGTGGGCTACACTAGGTAGACTAAACTCCTAGCCTAGCTTCGTCCTAGCGTTAGCCACAGTTTTGCTTGCTATGGCCTAACGTTATAATTTTACCCATACTTTCCAGCCAAACATATCGCGGATATTCAAACCTTCTTTGAACATTATGTCCATTGTGTCAATTATTATTTATTAGAATTTCAGTTGTGATTGAACTTACCTAACTGACCACATTTTGAAACTGCTTCTGACAATTTGTTAAATGATTAAGAATCTTCTTATTTTGTTGATGGCCCTGTTCTATCTGCAGTTAGGTAATGGCCGCAATGTACGACGTACGACGTACACGTACGTGCATACAGTATACATGTAATCGCCGGCCGTTGTCTGAATTTTTGATCTCTGATCAGCTGAGCACACGGTATTCTACGGTACGATGATTGGATAAAAATAATGACGTCATTGGTCAAAGCTGAAGGTTATAGAAAGTAAACAAACAGAAGACTAGAATATTCTCGTCACGCTTACATACATGACATGCATAGTGAGTGTCAACAAAGTTCGTAAAAATTTATGTGACTAATTTATGTTAGTCGAACGACCATGCAAATTGGTCTGCAACTAACGAATTGGTAATGACTAGCTAACTCTAGTCACTGTGACTAGATTTTTGCCATTCGTGACTAACTAATGTTTACAGTGTAGGTTATAAGGCTATATACAACTTGTTAACAAGTCAAAGGACACAGACATATCGACAAATGCCTTTTTTTTTGTGTACACTCACTGGCTGGCACACACTCGCTTGCCGTCTTCATAGCCACTGCACATTCGACTACCATGATTCATTCACTGAATACATTTGAATTTATGATTATAAAACTAAAAGTATCGCAACTCCGAATGTAAACAAACACCTCGTACATATGTACATCGGCTACATGTATACAATTACAAATGCACTGTGTTTTATTGTGCTGTATACTAGTACCATAGGCTACATTACATGTGTTGTGTAGAGCGGAGTCAAGCGAGTAAACAAACGATCGAGGACTGCCTATAATGGGCGCAGTAGTTGAGAATAGTTGCTTCATTGTGTTAAAAACACTAAACACTTTCGTTCATATATACCTACCAAAAGTTTTGGAAAGTTGCTAATGTGAATATCTTGAATATGTTCTTGTTGATCATACTGATATCGACAGAGTATGGATGGATCCATGTTGAATACTAAATTATATCACGTGCTCGCTGAGAGCCAATCAGAATCGAGGAAATAATTTCAGTGTCAGTTCAGTTTGGGAAAAAAATATTCGCTGGCGGGCCATCAGTCTCAAATCGTAGGGAATCGATATATAAGATTTAAATCGACATATACCAATTTCCTCCAACTTATACCAGTTTCTATAGCACCTTAAATTGAATAGTATCCTTTAAATTGACATATCATCGATTTAAACTTGTTGATGTCGATTTAAATTGACTTATACAAGTTCTATTTGATATATCATCGATTTAAATCGACATATTCCAATTTGAAGCGATGATATGTATACTAAGTCGCTATATATATGATCATGACATATGGTCATAGGCTTCCTTGAAGGACTTGTCATAAACGTATTTACTAGCATACAGATCAGTATATTAGATGTGCCTTTGAGCGCATGCCGGATGACCATAGACCCCCTCTACTGGCCTAACTTCTTCACAACCTAACTTCTTGAAAATTGCCTCAAAATGGCAAAATCTAACCTTGCATCTCAGCGCAGAATTCTCAAAACAGAGGGACATCCCTTGTTTCCCCACCCCCAACCCTGTGAACGCAATTGAGCACAGCTGGCTCTATGATAATGTCCGATCCGGTCAACTATTTGTGTGTGGTTCTTAATTAAGGTAGGAATGGCAGTACATATAGTGCGTTCCCACGAACCAGGAGTTTGCTTTATTCCTGTATTTGCAGTAGAAAATCATTAGAGGGGTAATAGTAGTTCCTCGATCTATACAGTCAACATGTTGTAGCATGAGGCTAAGTGCCAGTGCGATAAACCAGTGGGAAACAGTTTTATCTATAGTTTTAGTTGGTTTATGGATGCGCATTAGTTAATCCGGATTAGTCATTTAAGAGGTTGACACAAAATCTAAATATATGCAGAGGACTAGTCAGCACAAACAAACCAAGTGCAAGAATAGTAAGTTTCAAAGCCAGTAGTGAAGATGATGTAATCAAGCAAGCAGAATATTATAAACCATCAAAAGGACCATAACTAACGACGGTAATGTAAAATTACGCAACGGCGGATCCCGCTTGTCTTTAATGAGGGTATTCCCTTGAGATGTATGCAACTTGGACATTCTGAGTGCTCCATTAGTTATGCATTCTCACATGCATTAAAATCACGACATTGTTTTCAAAACAAGAGATGGCCCGCTTAATACATCTGAATATTATTATTGCACGTAGATCTACCTTTGAAAGGAAATAAACAAATATAGGATCGAGCCTTTGTCATAGCATGGGGAAAGGGGGGGGGGTGTATTTGTCATACATATTAAAGGGGAAAAGGTAAATACAAATCATAACCATATTCTTTCACCACTATTTTTTATTTGAAATCCTTCTTCAATTAACAAAGTAACTTAAAGGTAGCCATACAACCACCAGGCTGTACATTGAGTAATATGACAACAATATAATATTAACATAAACAGAGGAACTTGTACTTGGAAATGTAGGGTAAGTAACAAGCATCAGCACAACAACGATGAGGAAGGAACTGGGTTTTGCACAATCTATCTGTAAACTTGCCAGCCAATGACTCCAGTGCTTGAAGAATATTCCAGTATGAGATTGGACAAAAGCATCATAATACATAACCTTAAGCAAGTGTCTGTCATTACTCTTAAAATGATTGAAATTAAAGTGAAGTGTTCTGCATTTTTACATTTATAAATATCAAATTTGAACCAAATAATTAATGTTTTTTATTGCTTGATTACCAAAAGCATTGCGTACAATACCAAATAGCATTAATTATGTTGAAAGGTATAGAACATTCTCAGTGGTCCGAAAAACAAGTGCTTTGGGCTCTTTCCACATTAATTGGTAAAAAGTTTTCACAGTGACAAAGTAAATGACAAATATGTGTCCGTCTCTTTCAAACAAAACGAACATTCGTCACAGTTTGATACATTAATGTTTTTCAGGTAATTATTTGTAGATAAGATTCTATTGTTAATTCTGTACTAGAACCAGATACTTAATTTCCAAAGAGAATGAAAAGGGAAGATTGTATATACGTTCCCAATAAAGTTCGTTTGCCCATTCAACTTGTAACTTCGATGTAAACGCAGTGTTTTTAATCATTTTGTAAGAGAAAATTGACCCCCCCCCACTCTCCTTAGCACTTTTTTGAGAAGATAGCATAGATTTCAGGAATAAATGATTATATTCGGTTTTAGTACAACCCTGGCCATTGCAGTTAAGTTTAACTGCCCTTAAAACTCCTTCATACTGCAAAAAGCTTGACGTAATCTTATATAGTGAAACAAATTTATGATAGGAGAGTAGAGCATTATTATTATCTAACAAATTATCAATTATGTATATACCTTTTTGCACATAAATACTTAAATACAACGGTTTTCTATCAACTTGTTTATTGTCATTAATCCATAAAAAGTGATGGGAACTGGGAGATTCAACAAGGTCAGGTTTTAGAGAATCTTTAAGTCTGAAGAGAGCTTTCGAAAAGGTCCTTGTAGAAAAACTTCTTAAAAACAGTCCAACTCTTCACTCAAGCAGATTGATCCATTTTCATACAGAGAAGCTACTTTGCTATTTTAAAAAAGAATCAAAACATACATAAATAAGAGACCTAGAAGGCGTTTTTAAAAATCTTTTTAACCAAGTTAGTTTAGTGAATGGATAAAGCTATGTGAGTCAATCATTCTTAGACCCCCAAACTTATAGGGTAAGCTATGTTGCTTATACGCTGTATCCGGTCACACCCATTCCATATAAAGGAATATAAAAGCTTTTGAATATTTTCTAATATATGACAGGGTGGATTGGGAATGGTGAGTAAAATATGATATAACTTCGGTAATGCAAGGGTTTTAATAATAGAAATCTTTCCAAGGACTGTAAGTCTCTGTTCAGACCAATGGCCAAGAATCTCATCAATTGAATCAATCACTCTAGAATAGTTAAATCAAACATTTCATTCACGTGAAGTGAAAAAAAAATCACACTGAGGAAAGAGAACTTTCCTCCGGGATCCCAGGTGAGAATCTGAAATTCATCATTTACTACCTTCTCAGAACGATTAGATCCAATAGAAAAGGCAGATGTCTTATCATAATTGATCTGAAGTCCTTACAAGAGTTTGAATAGTTTTAAGGAGTTCACAATATTGGCCATAGAAGGACGTTCCCATTTGTAATGAAGGCAATGTCATCTGCATACTGAATTAGCTTAATGTGACAATTATTAATGGTTATTCATTTGATATGGTTATTACAAAAATCTCATTTCACAGCACTTTAGTTTGAAGAAAATAACTATAAAACCACTAAGTTTCATGAAAGTATAAAGTATAACAAATCTTACCACCTTCTAATAGCTTCAATATTAAATGCCTCCTTTGTTTGTAAATTTCAACTTCCAGATGGTTTAAGAAAAGGGAGCAAAAAAAGAGGACGCACAACTTCAGCCTAAAATCATTCACTGCTGTACAAACCCGACTTTAGAAATTAGACAATTGACACTTAATGCACAAATTAGTTTATTCAGTTATATACACAGAAGCAATCTTCAATTGGTATTAGCTGGAATTTGCATTCTAATTGATGAGCTCTCAGATAAACCATGTTGAAACCTTGCAAAAGGCTCCACGTTAGTTGGTAGTATTCAAGTAAGCGATTAATTTACAAATACGTATTAAATTACACATGTTAAGGGTAAACGTTAAGAAAGTGTAAGCATAATATAAACAGAAAAGAGATTATAGGGATAATTAAAAGCAACTTTGCAATTACACATACTATAGAGTTAGGAAATCACATTTAGTCTATAGTCCCTTTTCGTCCATAAATGCGGCCAGTGACCATTTGTCAATTTTCACTTCGGTTTGTTTTTGTCGACGTCATGAATTTTCTCTGAAGGCTGTTCGATCTTTTTTAAACGACAACCGTCGCTTACGGAACTCTAGGTTACGTCAATCAAATCAATTCAGCCGTGATAAAGATCAACCTTGATAAACCAATGTTGAGAAGACCTTGTTGATACTTGTGGCAATCGTCACCATACACAATTGCTTAAATCAGGGAGTTGTTATTGAAATCGATTACAAGAAACAATCAATAAAGCAGTACGACACAGGAATTAAAAAACGTTTGCAAAACATTCTGGATATTTATTGGTTCCTACCTTTTCAGTCAGTTCTACACAAACACTGTGTTTACGGAGCCATCGACTAGAGTGAGTGAGTTAAAGCAATTGTTTATATCTCGAATATTAAGTATCAAAAGGTAGGTTAGGTTATACACTTGTCATTTCGTAAACATTTTTTTACTTACTTCAAATTGTTCATTTAATAAACACTGCGCAGACTAAATGTTCATTGACTATTCCACGTTTATTCTTATACGTCTCCATCTATCCTGTTTCCTCCGTAGTTAAGGTATTTATTTAACTGAAGTCATACGTCTACTCCTTCTTTCCCAGATAAGGTACTTTCTTATCCATGTGTCCACAATATCTACTGTTTCTCTTCCAATTTAGGGATTTATTTATCCTTATTTCCTCCATGCACTGTTTCTACCATAGTTTGGATATTCTTTATATTTATACGTTCCTGTTCCTGTTGTGTTTCGTTCCCAGTTTTGGTATTTCTCTTTCCGTAAGTCTTCCATCTACTGTTTGAGGTAATTCCTACTTAAACAACCGACGCAGTACTTGCTTATCACCTCACGTGACCTGAGTTAAAAACTAGAAATGTGGTTACGGGAACAGTAATCACTGTTCAATGGAAGGGACTTATTGTATATATTGCAGGGTTGATGTAGTTAGGTTTCAGATTATGGACTATGGATATGTCACAGTGCATTTAATATAAATTGTCTTTTCATTCTGTTTGGCAGCTTTCCGAGGGAAGGATGGATTTTAGATTCATACTGACTGTCTCTATTCTCCTATCCTGCAAACGAGTGACGACTGGGACTAATAGCGGCACTGTTGGCGTATTACACGGCATGGTAACTAGAAGTGATATCGTTACCAAAAATGGCAAAGATCGACAACCGATGGACAACAAAGAAAGTCTTATTACTGAAAGGGACCAGAAATATGGGAATGTCCCGGCGAAAAAGTTAGACAATTTTAAAACGAAATACGGTATTAAAACTATTGTGCGTAAAATAAAGCCAGTAGATACCTCGAACAATATGATGCATCGTAATATTTCTAGAAATGTTAATAGTGATGAAAGAAAATCTTCACTAGAAAGAAAATTATATCTTACTAGAATACCCAAAATAGTAAGAAAATTCTACAATAGGACTTACGACGAAAAGAAAGGAACTACATTAGAAAATAAAAAAGTTCAAATTGTACAAAAAAGGCCAAAACGCGACAAGTCCGATCTGCCGCTGGCCGATTTCGGTAGTTCCCCACGACTATGGACCTTGCTGCCTCCTACAACATTAAGACCGGACACAAACCCAGGCATCGGATTGGCACCTGTGTTCTTCGCGTCAGAGAAACCAATTATTGTGACGTCAGATACTTCAGATGAAGAAGACGTGATTAAAACACAAAAGAATCCCAAACTTAGTAAGTGTCAAATTATAACTTCTTTATTGATACTTTTTTGTACTGTATAGGACAATACCATTTACTGGTGTCGGCACCACCGAACAGTGCGACACGAGAACAGAATACGAAGGAGGAAACATGTGTAAGGATTATCCACACTCGTCGCATGCAGGCGAGTAACCTATCCCTGTATCTTCTATATGATGCAGTTTTCTTTAAGTTCAAAATCCAAATGGTACTGTAAGTTCTAAAAACCTCATTTGATATTTGGATTGTATAAAGAACTGTCCTTTGTATTGTTCCCAGCAAGCTTTGATCAATGAATCGGTTTTTTGCTCCAATCTAGCATATATGCTAGATTGAATAGACGACGTAGACACGCATGCATAAGTAAATGTTCACCCTATAGCTGGATATTTTAATGCTCATTGAGTATAATCAAATACAAGTAAAGTTTCACTGCTCTCTTTTGTAAATCAGATTTTGGACTTGAAGATCGAGAGGACCAGCAGAACGAAGAAGAGATTGATGTGCCAACAGAACCGGAACCCTGGCCGGAGCCAGGACCGGACTGGACTACGGCTTATATGTACCTCGGTGTAGCTTGGTTTATACATATTTATGGATTTGCCTTCGTCATGTTCCTCATAGGGACCTTGGCCACCACCACTCTAGTGGAGATATTTATCTCGAAAACCGTGACCACTCGAGGCCTGAGCACATCTCTGAATGGTCTTCTACTGTTGTTCGGCTCAAGTCGAGGTATCTCTCTGGTTTTGAACCCATATGGCTCCCTCGATCGAATTTCTCTTTTAGCATCCCGACTGATGTGGTCTGTTGGGTTCCCTTGTTTGACGTCCATGCTGACCACACTTCTCCTCGTCCTAGTTGATACGACCAAAGTGTCACTCGGGCCACCGAGGTATCAACAATTTCACGTTGTCATTAAGCTCAGTGTCTGCCATTTCATCGTTGTCTTGGGATCAGATATCATCTTATCGTTTTACCTCCAATTGAAGGCGCTTCTATTGGTATGCCAACTGATCTACGTCACATGGAGTATACTTTTAACGGTCGGTTTCTATCGTGTCGGCTACCTCATCTCAAGAAACTTTAGAGCCAGTCGGGATTCTCCAAGTAAGTGCGTATATCAATAATACCAATATGATCCCGAAACTACAGTATTTAAACCAACTGAATGTGGGTGGGGACAGGTAATAGCGACTGTTATAGCAGGTAAAGAAAAATTGGAAATGTATAACGGGTGCGTCAATATTTCACCAAACACTTCTTACTTTAGAATAACAAATGTCCAAGCATGAATGCATTGTTTCAGGAAACATTTATCTGGTCACATCAATGAATGGTGAATTTGTATTCAAAAAGGTGAACTCTGCTTCATTGATGTAGTAAAACAAGCGCAAATAAAGAGGAGAGTAGCTTACATGCAGGCGAGGCTATAGTAATGATATTTAACATACGTACCCGCAACATTCTTCCTAAAGTAACACCTATAAATTAAGTATTACTGATTAGCTATCTTTTATTAAAAACTTGCCTGTTCGGTCGTTATTCATTTTGAAAATACAGATCCATCTTTGCTGAGGTTAAATTTCTTGTTTCCTATACTGTAGTTAGTATACTGCATATAGCTTTGGAAGTAGGATGTTCTAACTGTATTCCCCCAACTGTTATCGCGGTTCTGCATTACGTTCAGTCATGACTGTTATATTTTAAATGCTTTCGAGTTTAGAGACTAAGCCCCCTCCCCACCAGTTGGGTAGGTACATGCAGGGACGTAGCTAAAGGCCTGATCATTAGGGGGTGGGGGGTGTGGTGGCTGAAATTCCAACTGGATGGGTTTTGAAGCCAGAAAATTCCGACTGCTACCTTGTATACCCCTCCCCCCCCCCGCGTTACTCGTCAACGACACGGTCAGTCAGACACCCCATCTTTCGCGACTGCACTTATGTTCCGAACTTTTCTCGATACATTTGCATCCACTGGCCCTCACTTCACAAACTTATGAATCTCTGGTTAAGCAAGTAAGCAACTGAGTGTAAGTTATCTGCTTGAAGGCTACATAGAATACTGACTACAAAAGCTATTTTAGTGTAACAAAGGGGAAATCTTCTTTTGTTCAATAAATTATATTCGACGACACATAGTGAATTACCAAAAAATAACAATCTGCCTATCATCTTCGTCAAGGACCAATAAAGTTCTTAGAAATAAGTATAAAAATATACTGTAAAAACATACAGTTTTCAGTGGTTGAGGTTCTCACGTAGGCCTTTATATAAATTCGATATAGACAAATTTTCCAACTATCGTCAGTTTTACCAACATTGGGGGGGGGGGGAGACACCCCCACACCCCCCTCTAGTAACGTTCCATGGGTACATGTATTACCGTTCGTAAGGCAGCTCCTTCGGAATAGGAAATATATTATTATTATTATTATTATTATACTAACAGGGTACTAGAACTAAGTGTAGCACAAAACAGTGATATAATCTTTCAAAAGATGGAAGCATTTGGCCAAATGGAGAAAGCCACCGCATACCCCAACCCCGATTCCCCATTTGGTCAAAATATATGTATTCTGCTTCCTAAACAATACGCAAAACTTACTATAACGCACCGCTGATTGGGAGATATCATGAGATGGAATTTTGTCAATTTGCGCAACTTGGAGTTGATACATATAATTTCTGATTGTTCTTTCATATTTGATTTGTGAGAGTCTGTTGGTAGAATCATAAGTGACGACGATTTAGTATTACCCAATATTAATTGGGTAATACTACAAAGTTCATCAATGTATAGGCATATCCAAATATCATCTCCATCAACGAATACAAAGTGATGAATGAGGACAACTCTTGGGTTGTCAATCTTACAGACTTGATTAAGTCTTCAGTGTACGTATAGATGAGGAACATTAAAACCATGATATACATCCTAAACAGATGTTTTGCTAGGTGTTTTGTTGAGGTAATCATCATGCATAAACACCTCTACCACATATGATAATGGTAGTGGACGGGCTTGCTTTAAAACGCTTTTTTCTTTTTACATTCGCAACTCTTGCAAGCTCGTGCAAAACTTTATCATCCGTGGTGTGATTTTGGTGTATGTAACAGAGGCATATATAGAAAGGTACTTCAGATTAAGGGAGGTAAGGGTTCCCTGTTATTGGCTGGAGTCGCAAGGGGTGGCTCGTGAAGATCGAGCAAAACCACCGGAACTGCAGAATTTTAAGGTATTTCTTGTTCTGTAATGACGATTAATTGTCGTGCGCAAAACTACATGACAAATGTGGAATTACTCTGAAAATTTGGAACGCATTCCTACCTTGATTTTCTTAGCAAATGGTTTGGGGTGGTGGTGGGGGGGGGGTATAACTCTCCCCATGGTGTATACACCCCCTGAGTAACATATTATATTTTCAGGCAGTACGCACCGTATGTTCCCTTCCATGTTTGAGTATATCACGGTTATCGCAAATCAAGCAAAGTGGAAGCAGTGCGACGTGCTCTTCCGTCCCACGATGATCATACATATTCTGGGCTTAGATTCACTCGATCTCTGCTAAATGACGCATTAGAAGCCCGCAACCTGTTAGTTTGTGGTGTCATCCGCCCAGACCACTGTCTAAGAATACTGTTACCAGTCAATGAAAGGTCACAAAACACTCGCTGTAACAACACTCTTGCGTCATTGCTAGATACTTTCCGTGTTACATCGCCAATATCGAAGCACTCTGATATGTGTAAATGATTATTTCACAAGTTAAGTGTCTATAAGACCTTCAAACTTGACACAATGCCCACTTTATCTGACGTCACCTGCTCACATCTGTGTCCGTGTTCAATGTTGTCCACAACGAAAGCGTTAAACAATATTATTGGCGACTGATGTTACCAAAACAAAATCGCTTGTCAAAAGTAATGATGTCCGTGTCGTTGGTTACCAATAGCCCAGCGTGTAGCCAGGATTTCATCTGTTTATTTATTATTATTATTATTATTATTATTTTTTTTTGGGGGGGGGGGGTTCCAATTTATTGAACAGTCAACTAGAACAGTTTGCGCTATATGCGTGTGGTCCAGGGAAGGGACGTCCATACCAATTGAAAAAGGGGGGGGGGGAGAGGAGGTACATAAATGACTGAACATGGACAGAACCGAGAGCTCCTTGGTTCAAATCCTTTATTGGGTGGGGTCCAGGGGCGAGGCCACGGCGACGGACTCAATAATAGATATTTTAAAGTTTGCTTCTGCTTGGTCCCTGAATTGACATTGCAGTCATAAATATATTTTGACAAAAGTCACATCTGACTTATCTAAGTAAAGTCTTATCTATTTAACATCCGGTTGTAACTTAGGGCCTTTATCATGATTAGTAAATTGAAACTTAAACCAAAAACGTAAACATTCTTAAACTTGGACACACGAATAAAATAATCATGTTATCAACATGTCTAGCCTGGGTAGAATCCCTTTTAGGGGACAGTTGAGGAACAACGTGAAACATCATGTCTTGTCCAAATGTTACGTAGCGATGCTTTGATTTGCGTATGCACCACAGCCTTTTTAAAGAAATTTTAGTGGATGGGCCATTTACCAAAGGGACCATCACAACTCTATCTACGCGGAGCGCCACCATCGGTTGACATGTAGCGTATAGCTAGAAATTTCTTGCCACAGATACCTTCCAGATTGCCGGAAATGGCACTTCCCAGACATTTAAGTTGCATCTAAACATCATTAATTTTGAGATCCCATGTTTTAGAAATTTAGGTTGAATTAGAAAATATTATTCGGTAAAATCCCTTTGTAATGTTACGTTACTTTATAAGCTCTGCTTTATGCATTGTTTAACAGAGGTAATTGAAGATATAAAAGCACCCTAGGGCATTCTGATGGTAGCCGTAGCCTAAATATGCAATCACACAAATGAAATATTTTGTGAACATAATTATGTAGGCTACATATCTACTAAGCTAGAACTTGAGTTATGAGTAACCTGGTTATAACCACAGCATGACAGACTAGCACCATATATGTACCTGTCTCAAAAATCCTATTAAATATATGATTATCTCAAAAACATTTAAAAACTATCATGAGTGGTATTGCTTAACAAACTGAATACACAATATTAATTACATGATTGTACCTGATTGGCCTAGCATCTACAAGAGTCAGTCCCTAACCTGGAGGGCATTTGATATGCTGTCCCCCACCAGGCGCGTAGCGAGGAAAGTGCCAAGGGAGGGGTGAAACCTCTAGGCAAACTATCTAAGCGTAGCGCCACCGTGGGTTGGCGCGAAGCGTACAAAAACATTTTTGCCTATGCCTCCCAGATCGCTGGAAATGGCTCTTCCCAGGCCTTGTAAGTAGCATCTAAGCATTTTCTATTTTGAAATTACTAGAGATATCATAAAAAAAAATATGCTCAAGGTGGGAGGTGGGGAGGGGCAGTCGCCCCTCCTTCGCTACGCGCTTGTCCCCCACCCTTCAGAAAGTGGGGGACGTATCCCCCATGATTGACGCCCCTAGAAGCTATACGATAATTACTGCCACGGTGTGATACCAGTTTGAAGTTGCACTTAGTTTACAGCCAACAGCAGGGTTACCAGTTTTTCCTGTAACACAACCGTTCAAATTTAGAGAAATTACCGGCCAAATCGAGTGAATATAGAGGCCAAACACATTTTCGTTCGATTTCTGCTCATATACATAGGCAGCCTACAATTTGTGTGTTTTTTTTTAATTCGATAGAGCGACGCTATGTAGGCGTTTCAATAGTGAGGGACAAAGGCTTAGATATACCGCTATGCCTATGAAATTTATTTAATTTGAGTCATAAATGGGGATGAGATATTCCAATTTTCACACTTCTGAAACTTTGTGTGTGATCGCTCCACGTTGTTCTTCAAATTCGATTGGAGGGGCGTTGTGGTCAAGAAATGGACTTGTGATCTAAAGAATGCAGGTTCGAGTCCTGGCCAGATCATTGCGTTGTGTCCTTGGGCAAGGCTCTTTATCTCCCATGATTGCCTCTCTTCAACCCAGGTGTATACATGGGGAATTGCGAGGTAACTTGTAAATATAGTTATGTGCACCAGTTTGTGGCTGCACACTATGGGGAGTCCCCCGGGGGACATGTCGATTTGGTGCACTGTGGTGCCCCAGGAGAGATTGATTGAATTGCGCACTCTTTGGTGTATAGGTGTGACAAGTTACCAGGGTCAAGTTGTAAAGTCCTGTGAGAGGACTTGAACAAGACTTTAAACCTTCAAGTTCAACTTTTAAATTCTCCCCGCATTTCTCTCTTTCTTTCTCTTGCTCACATTTTGGGAAGGGCGAACTCCCCCCCCCCCCCTGCCCCAACCCGGCTCACCGCTTGCTAATATTATTGTTGAACAAATATACTCCATTATGACAACTTGTAATGTTTGTCACGAAGGATATATGGACCGCACTTTCAAATTTTGAAGTTTTTACATATATTTTTAAGTTTTCCCTTCCGTGAAGAGGAAAGCTGCATGAACCCATATACATACCGGAAGAGGGTTAATGCCAATGCTTGTCACGTTTACGATAACATTGCAACATCTTGATAATTGTTGTCAATATGTCATGCATGATGAGTGACTACACAATATAATGTTTATGAGAAGTTGTCAAGTTTAGTCTAACACATGTTAATATCTGATCAATGCATTAATATCTTTTGGCATAAACTCTACAAATATTATGAATTCACCCATCATCTTGATCATTTGTCAATTGCCATTGCAAGAAAATAGCATATATTAACCTTAACATTAACCAACCTTAATATTAACCTTATTATTGTGATGCAGCAACGGGAGGATCTTTTCTTCCGAAAGTTTTAGTTACTGAGAGTCAGCAAGTCAACAAAACTATGCGTATTTATAAATGTGTGGCTGTGTGCTATTCTTAAAAAGTAGTTAGACCTACTTTGTTTAACGTGATCATTCCAGGGCCACTGAAAGTATTGGTTCACGGTCTAGCATTGTTTTTTCTTTGTTTGATATTATTTCCTTTTGTTCTAAATTCCAGTTTTAAATGCAGACCAAGGAGCCCAGAGGTTGGAGAGATTGATTTTTGCATGTGGTACTGTGGCACTGTGTAACTGCATCACTCATCTCTATGGAGCTGCCGGTGTCTTTGGTGTATATTCAGATTTAACCTTTGTTGCAGCCTGGCCCTGGTGGGTATTCCAGACCCTGATGAGACTCGAAGAGATATCACTGTGTTTCATCGTCTTAATACTGGCAGGAAAATCAAGAAGGGAATGTAGCAGCAAAGGTGATGGAAATATGGGTGTCATTTGTGTATACTGGATGAAACTAAAATCGAGATTTGCAACCTCTAAAGCAAACCCAGGTAATAGCAGGATAGGTCCAAACACTGACAGTAGTAAACGAGATATGACAAATACTGTTGAATCCTGGAGCACATATGGAACCAACATCAAGGATGGTTCTTCAGGTTTGACAGAAACAAGTAGAAGAGATAGCTCACACGGAAGAAGGTCAGTTACATTGCATACAGTGGACGAATGAAACCTTCCTTCAAAATGAATTAACATTTGCAAGCCTTACAACAACATAGCGTTAGGCTACAGTTTTCATGTTATGATTGCATTTTATTATATCACACATATGATCCATTTGAAATAGATTTGTTACACACTTGTCGGTAATGAGTGATTAATCAGTAATTTCTCACTGGACTTAATATGGTGTACAAATAGATGAGTTCTTCAGAACCAGAAGAAAGAACACTTTCCGATAACCTGGTATAGCTCTCTTTCCTTTGGCATCTGGGCAACTGACAGACATTTCTCTGATCACATATTACACTGACTGTCTATAAAAAGCAAGTTTCCATCAATCTAATGATGACTGGAATGAAAGTGTGGGCTACGATACACTTGAAATAAGTACTAAACTGTTAACTTTTGGATTATTACATAAGTTGTCTTAAAGAGAAGAATATAAATTCTATTTCATAGGCTAGTGATATATTCGCTCCAATGAGACAACTGAAGGCTAAGTCTGTCATCTTGCAAGCAGATGGCATCCTTATTTACTTTGAATAATATCATGAATAGCTTAAAGCTAATTTTCATATTTTGATGGGGTGATTGTGGTAAATAGGTTATATTGCACATAAGGGTTTATGCTTGATAGGATGGATCCACATACCAAGTATGAAGTTTCAGCTATTGTAATTTAATACTATGGTCTCAAACTTTGACCTCTGTGAACCTCAGTTGACTTTGCATTTTTGTACTCAATAAAATGGATCCACATACTAAATATGAATTTTATCCAAGGTTTAGTTTGAAGTAATCACATTTACTAGGTTTTCAGACTTTAGCCTCTGTTCACATCAAATGACCTTTAATTTCACAGAAAACAAGAAGTTACTTGTACACCATCACCACTGCACACTTTCTTTTGCCTGTAGCAAGGAATCAAAAAGGCAACTTTCTCTTAAATTCCATATCCTGGTGTAAAGTATTTCATGAAACTAAGTTACATCTTGCTGCAGTTTCTGCAAGCAGGCAGTGTTGAAAAGCACTATCTGCATGTTTTGCGATTACATTTTTTTTATGGCAATATTTATATTCTGCTACAGTAGGCTAAATAATAATACAGGTCTATTGAAAACATCCTTCAGCTTGGATCATATAATGATAGACTATTGCCAAAGTCAAACTCTCTAATGGTTTGTTTATGTTGGTTTCTTATATACTTATATTTTTGTGCAGTGATTTCTTGCGAGGATCACTAACCTGATTCAAATGGTTTGTAATATTTTCAACCTACACGTACGACAATGATTCTAGCCAATATCTTCTCTGTTATTTCAATTATATCCATGTCAGTTTTCTGTTATTTGCTTGTGCTTTGTTTAGGTTATTATATCCATGTGACATCTGTATTAAAGAAACGTAACTAAACCCAACTAACTGTTTAAGTTGCTGATCTTGAGATAATTATATTCTTTCACTAAGATGTACTGTATAGTCACTTTCCATGACTTGTAGAATTTCATAGTTTTTTGTCAAACAAGTTGTTGACATTGTTCTAGCATTGCAGAAACTTATTTAAGAACTTATTGATATAAATTATGTGTGTGACATTTGATGGTAGTGCTTGGGAGTATGAGGAATTCTTTTGAAGTCTAGTTTTCATAATTCAATGTTTAATAAACTCAGTTTGATCTCTAAATTGCTTTATAATTCCTCTTGCTGGTTCCTCTCATGAGTAATAGAAATGTAAAGTGACACTATCACAGGTTGAGAAGTCACCATATTGTATGTATTTATGGCAAGGACACATGAATGGCATGGAATATTCCATTTTTCTTCAAATGAGAATCTTTTGTATTAAGTTTAGCATATGTATGACAAGTTTTGTACAACCAGAAAGCCAGCAAGCTTAGTGATTCCACACTTTACAAGTTTATACTGTATATGGAATCTCTTGATTGATAGAGTAACTGAGAAATATGTGTCCTGACTCCTGAAGTCAAGTACCAGAACATCAATCATGAGTTCCAGTAAAGTTGATCATTGCAAAGGTATTACCCTTCTGAAAGTTGATAACAGATAACATTCATTAGTGGAAGTAGAAAACCCTCTCAGCGACTTAAAAGAGAAAAGGTCATATCCTATGACAGTTAGTGACACAGAAAAGCCATGAATCAAAGAAATAATTGAGTTTGCCAGCTAGTGCAGTTTTCTATCTGGAAATATTGTATACAGTACATAGTGGTTCAAGTTTTGACACTTGGTAACCTTAAATTAACCCTGATATACATCAAATTGTGTACAAACTATACTATCATATCATGCATATACGAGCTCCTTTCATGTTCTGGTTCTGGAGATATGGCACTTTTGATTATTCACATTTTGCCCACTACTGAGCCCAAATGACTTCGACCTCCACCACATACAATAGGGTTTGCTGAACTAATTACAAGAAATCCACATGCCAAATATAAGGACTGCAAAGGTGACCTTCTTGAGGGATCATATATACTTAAAAAATTTTTCACACTTTTTCTTCCTCTGTTGACCTCTGACATTCATGAAAACGCTACAAATTGTCTACTCACAAACGTCAAGCTACACACCAAGTTTGAACTTCCTGCAACTTCTATTTCTTGAAATATTGTGTGAATTTTTTCAGACTTTGACCCATGCTGACCTCAAATGACCTTTGACCAATACCAACAACAATCCCAAACCAGTTCTACCTATGGGGAACCTACATACCAAATATCAAAAGTACGCAAGTTATCCTTCTGAAGTTAGAGTGTTTACGAGTAAGTATCACACACAACACACAAGCCATCAGCATCGCATAGATTCCTTCTGCCTTCAGCAAGGAATAAAAAACAAACAAGGTTTGCTAAATGTAGATCTTCCTATTGATTTTCCCAAAAGACAAGCAAATTGGAGCCAGAAACCTAGAGATTTTACAAAACACCCTAAAAGCAAAACAAAATTATTGTTAACCACAAACCCATGTCAATCTACTTTATAGAGTTTTACACGTTTTTTAGAGTTTTGCATTTAAAATTTGGAGATCCTACCTTGAGACGATGGATAAATCCGCAAGAGTTGGCAGGTATGTAAATGTTAATGCAGACAAACAGATGTACTGACTGAGTGAACATATAAGTTGATTGTAAGAGGTTTCAATTATCTCACCACAACTTTCATTTTGCTATCTTTCACTGAAATGTGTGTTTTAATATGGCCTTACTTTGACTTTTAGCTATGAATAGCTAGGGATCTGTGAGTTCATATGGGATGTCATTTGGCATATGAATGATATGAAAGTTGTAATAACATTGCATGACAACACTTTCATACATTTTTACAGTTTCCTAGAAGACAATTTTAAGACAAACCCACCATCATGGCACAAAAATAACCAGCTTTTCTGAGAAAGGATCTCCAAAATCCATGAACAGCTGTTACTGGTCACAGGTCAGTATGAAGGCATTCACAATACTCAACTTGGTGTACACATATAAAACAAATTATAAAAGAACAACAAAACACTAAGAATAAGCATTTTTGGGGATGATCACGAACACATTCTTGTGACCTCAAATAACTTTGAAACAATAAAGATGACTCATTTCACTGCCACTATAAACTATACACTTTCACCAGATTTCATTTCAACCATTTTAATTGAGCAAATGAGAGCAATTTAACCGTGGTGACAAAATATTCCTCCCTCCCTCTATGCCAAGAAATCACTGGCCGTTCTGGTCTGAAAGCTAAAAACCAGTTGTTACTAAAATAGGACTGACAAAGGCATGCATGTTGACAGTCAATTCAATTAATCTGTAAAAACATGACGAAATATTGGCACAAAAGCCTTGGGCGACTCTGGAATTTGTTGGCAATTATAATGAACTGCCTGAAGAGAAATGCATATTATGGAGTTTTGTAGTGTAAAAGTATTGGTTTGCCATATATGAAATCCCCAAAGTTTAACCACATTTCGGTTCCCATTGCCAAGCAAACACAGCAGAAGCTCAGATAATAGATACAGTATGTAGTGAGTTTACATACTTCCTTGGGGGCCCAGTTCTGTTTGTACTGAAAACAGCTTTCCAAATTGATGTTTTGTTGATCCTCTCCTTGATCTGAAGATATCACTGTAACCACACACCGGTTCCATCACGTTTCCATACGTACAACTTTCAAGCTGCACTTGCAATTGTCACCTCAAATTCCATCTGGGCCAGAGTTCATCACCGAATGTCTTGGTATCCATGATGTCAATAAACAAATTACCACGAAGATGATCCACTTCATGCTGGAGAATCCGAGCAGAGTACCCATGTGCTGTCCATGTCACATGCTCAGCATGCTCATTGTATCCTGCATACAAAAAAAGAAGATGCCTGCAGCTGACCTGGAGCAATAGTATACAATTTATTCTTGTTAAGGCTACAAGGTAGTCTAAAGAGAGATTTTGCTAACTTCATAGTTAACTAAAAAACTATCCAAATGGGCTCAAAATTGAAGGTCCAAAGCATGGAATATCGATTCACTAGGAATATTATGTCAATAGATGATTAATGATCAAAATTTGTGCTCTGAAAGTCAGTATATATCTGATGTGCTTTGTCAGTTTCCTTGAATGTGTTACTAAACCCTATTTCCTACTGTAGCAACAGAAGAGAGTCTTCATACCCTCCAAACTTGTTGTTTCTTGAGATTTGTGCATGCTAATGAAGAACACAGAATCACAATGGTAAATTGGTCCAGTCATGAGAACTCTGAGATACTTTCATTATGTATACACATACATCCCATATCTAGCCAAAACTCTACATGTATCATGAAAGGCCTAGAATTATGTATAATGGTCTTATCAATTGACTTGCAACAATAACACCAACTGATAATCATAGTTATAAATGGCATTAATTTCATACAATTTGTAGAACTTAATTGTGGTCTCACAAATTAGCTTCACGAAGGATAATACATGAGAAATATACAGTAGTACCCTCTGCGACATCAGGACCTGGAGACAGAAGAGCTCATAAATAATTGAATAAAAACCAAACACATTTTTATTTTTTTATTTGGCATATTAGTCTGTAAATATATGCTGTAAATATAAAAGGCACTATATCATTTACTTTTAGCATGAATATCAACAAATAATTTATATAATTTTTTGGGGGGGGGGGCGGGGGGGGGCGCATGATAGTATGCAGAGTGTTTACTGATCTGAGGGCCTTATGTCATCATCACTTTAGCATTGAAGGAGTATTCCAGGAACTTTGCATAATAGGTGTATAAATTATCTTGAAAGCCAGAATAGTTATTATAGAAACATTACTTTCTTGGATTATGAATTGTCAAGTCTAAATTCTGCCTAAACTCATCATTTAATTGTACAAAGATGATTTAAGTATTAGGACCTACCTGATATTTCCACTTTGTAAGCTCTTGGAACATTGGCATAGAATCCCTTGATAGAAAGGCAGCCCTCGGGGAGGGTAATCTGCCTTGAGTCCAACACCTTCAATTCAGGATTGATAAACACCTTCAAAGGAAACAATAAAGCTTCCCTTGCTGCAAATTTTTCTTCCGTCCATACTTTAGCGTGCTTTTTCGTAAACTCGGCGATAATAACCTGTTTCCCAACACCGATCTGAGGAGCAGCTAGCCCAACCCCACCAGTTTTTCTCATAACCTTGACCATCGTCTTTACTAAATTTTGAATGTCTTTTCCCTTGATGCTCTGCACCTGGACACGGCTAGCATGACCTCGTAGCACAGGGTCTCCTACCTGACAAGTGTGATCATACGGTGGTATCTTAAATTCTGCTTTCCAGTACCTATTTCTGAGGTTTCTCCACAGCTCTCTGTAAATTGTTTCCTCAATAATCTTCCTTCTAGCAAATCCTCTGCTGGTCACAAGGACTACGGATTTACTTAGTTTCAGCATTTTCGTTCATTCCTGTACAAACAGACAAGAGGAAGTTATATATAATGTTGCAAAAACATGTGGTAAATTAAAAAAGAATGAAAATTTGAGGTATTGAAGACATCAAATGAATGACCAGCTGTATTCAAAGACACTTATGCGGTCATAAGTTGTTCATCATGTTTCTATAACTAGATCATCTGATATATTATACAAACACATTAACATCTTGGCCAACTGATATGCAATGATTTCAAGTTAGTATGGTTAACTTGAAATAGTTCGACCTAGATTCATAAAAAGCAGTAGGGCTCATGTACTGAACATCAGGCATTTGCAAGAAAACCATGACAATCCCACATGTTTTTCTTGAGATTTATATATTATAAACAAACAAACAGTATGACACACAGGGAATAATTAATGCAATAATGCAAAACAAAATGCTATGCAAAATGGGCATATTGATACACAACTGCAAAGATGTATGACACTTTTTGGAGACAGAATTTGACAAAACCAAAGGTATTTTCACAAAACATAACTTTCACTTATGAAGTTTGAATTTTAAATAATTCCCTGGCACATGATCTGTGAAAAAACTTCTATGAATAAATGGTAATGCTATCACATGTTTGTAAGATCCAGACATATGAAGTTTTACAATACTCCCAATAAACACCTTTATACCAAAGCTGATGTAAATGTTTTAAACAATTGCATTACTGTTTCTAACACATTTCCTAAAGATGTTTGCATCTGACAAATTTACATGCATGAATGCTGCTTTCATGCAGCTACCACAAACCACATTTACAGAATATACAGTAGGCTATAGCTTGATAAAATACTGTTGTTGTAATGATCATAAAATATATCGTTGGTAATCATAGCAAAGGCAAACAAAATATTAAATATATAGTGCTAAATCAACCAACTGTCAAATCTAGGCTGTAAGTTGAAATTGAAATCAAAATTGAAGTGGAGAGAAACAAACTACACAAATTAAACACACAGCATGTCAAATCATTACTACACAGCCAACAAAGTTGTACAAATGAAAGCATTAGTAAGAACAAAACACTAAGAACATAGACAAATGACTGAAAACAATTACTTAACCAGTAAGCCAGTTGGCTCTGTGGTTCCTTGCAATACAATGTGCTGGAAATTCTATCGTATCCGACTAATGAAGAGCAAGCGAGTTAAATTTGTCTATGAATAAATTGATATCAGGAAAAGATCAGAGTTTCCAGCTCTTATTTGTAGCACTCCTGTGTTGACATCAACCATTTCTTTCACTGGTAAGGATCTTACAGTATAGAATTATTATTCCAAAATGTTTCAATATCCAGAAACAACAGACTTCTTATGTGAAATATAGACTCATACATGTATGAATAGAAGGACATTTTTGTTTTACCAATTTGAGCTAAACAAAATCCCTTAAATAATTGTTTTTAATGAATGAGAGTTACATGACATTGTTTACACACTGTGAAATTGTTTCACAACGTACTGCCAAAGCAACAATCATGTAGTATAAATCGCAGTGAAAATGGCAAATTTTTGCACCATTTGAGATAACCTGTCGACCCTTTAAAGCAGCATTTTGCGTTTGGTCGCCGTTTTCTACTTTTTTGACATGTCCATCGAGTTCTTTACATATCAATCACAAAACAGCAAACTAAGATATTAGCCAAGTTTTTCCCTGCCAACAACGTTAATTGGCAAGTAATTAAGGATATTTGCAGATAATGAGAAGAGTGTCCACGACAAATTCCACATACAAAATTAATCGCATTCAGTTCCCCCAAATCCACTAGTTTGAATTCAACCAATCAGAGATGCAGGTTTAGGTATGAGCCGTTGCTAAAAATAGATTCAAGACTTTGCGTTGGTACAACCAGGGAGTTGTTATGCAACTCCCTGGTACAACTGCCATATAGACTGTACACAAATCAAGCATGGTGTTATATTACGTATTTGTCAATGACGTTCGTAGTGTTTAAATATTCATATTATGGGCGAGGTTTATTGGGATCCCAACGGAAAATATCTTGGAGAACAACAAAGTTGAAAGTTGCAAATTTTTCGACTTTTATGCCACCATTTGAAGTAAAATATAAATAGATAAGCTAGTGTATGTCGTTATGGCATAGTGGAGTCAGTGAGGTTGAGAAAAACCATAGAAAAGGACGCAAAATGCTGCTTTAAAGCTCATAGGCCATCAGCTGAAGGTCGAAATTCGCTTGTTTCGTTCCAGCAACTGCGGGTCTAAAATTTCTCTACAGCATTGAATACATAAATTAACTAAGATTAATGATCCAAAAGTTCTCCATGTACTTTCCTGCAGTTTTTTTGCAATTCCGCTCGAAAGATCGAACTATATTTTTTATTGCGTATGTTAAGAAACCTGCCGTTTTACGTTCAAAAGTTGTGCGCCAGTGAGATATCTGTACCATGTGATATGAATTGTCCAATGAGCCATGAGTTCTGTGTGCAATCTTTGTAGAAAACAACAAACATGGCGGCTCCCACGGGCGCTAGTCAGTCTCCGACACACGGAAATCTACAGTGCTCAGTGCACATTGAATCTGAAAAATTTGAAGCATTCAAGGCACTGACGAATAAACGATGGAATAAAGTTACTTCCTGCGCTAAAGATTGGCTTAATCTCAGCGGCGGAGACGGTGATATCGCCGTACTACTGATTACTCCATGGCCTACTACGATCAAGCGTGTGTTCAACAGCATAGTATGATGGGGTTCCACGATAAGTGTTACAGGCGGTTCATTGATAGCAAGCACATTGCTGCAAGAAAACGGACAGTTCCAGAGGAGACCCCATATGATTTTAAACGAAGAATTGACGGAAAAGATCGAGGAAACCAAGCAGAAGCTCTGGTGTATTGCCTGTTCAATTTATTATATGTGGGAAAAGAAACAATACATTACTAGGCGTTGCAAACGGGACAAGCTGCAGCAGGCAGAGACTTTCGATGGAGGTAAGCCTAAGCATACTACACGACTCTACTTGTACTTCTGTGGCATAGTTGAAGTGTTAAGAGAAGTTGCATAATGCAAGATCAGTAGCTCTTAAGGGATAGAATCCAAGTCAAAGGGCACAGTGTTGGACCTGAACATAATATAATTACTTAGTGGCATGGTCATCAGATTTGTTTTGTTATAAGGTGGTAGGAACGGAAATTTGTTTCAAATTCTCCATCTGGGGCACTAGCCTAAGTGTTAAATACAGGCTTCATAGTTTTCTTACTGTGGCCCTTTATTTGAATGATAGAGATATTATATTAGTTAGAAAAATAAGTGTAACAAAGGTGCAATAAGGTTAGGTTTGCAAGGTCTTATGGTCAGCCTGTCTAGCTTTACCAAAATGAACAAGTATCTGTCTCCTTTATTATTAGTAACAGATATAATCTACCATTGTATAATTTAAACCATAACATTAAGAGATAATGTACTGTACTGTCAAAAAAAGCCTGTTTTAATTCCTTTTTGCATGACACTGGTTTGCAAAATTTGAATGTGTCTTTGTTTGTCCATAGAAGATGAGCAGATCACATGGTATATAAATAAAATTGTCTTAGTTCTTATTTGTTCAAACTTACATTTTGATCAACAGAAAATGCAAAACAATTTGCTTTTTTTATTTCATTTTATTAAGGTATTGCTTCGACAAGCAGCAGAGCGGAAAAAGATGAGCCCAGATTTTATGAATATTAGAGGAAAAGACCGTGTTGCCATTGAAGTGAGGTACCACTCTCTATGTTGAAGAAACTAGATACAATTCTTGACAAGGAAGACATACAGATCTTGAAAGGTAAAGTACTCTCTTCAATGTGTGGTTCATTGAGTGTTCAGGGGTGGATCTAGGACTTTTGGAATATGGGGGTCCTCCCCCAAGGAAAATTAAAAAATTCTCTAAACGCTTTGAGATGCAATATCAGGTTAATCTTTCCATTGAAATTATTAAAGAAATTTGCAACATATTTCTAGCTGAATTGTAATTATATTGGTACCCCATCATAAAATGTGAGACTCAAAAATATCCAATTTCATGGTACAAGGTGTTCTGTTCATCTCCTCCTCAGAGCAGAGTTTACCACCAACAAAAGATGCTCTGATCCAGCATGTTAAGCGCTGCACCAACCAGGCTGCTATTCACAGTAGGGCATTGCAGCCAAGGATTGATGCACTCTCACCAGAGGGACATGGATGTAAACTTGAAAATGATGACCTTATAATCACTTGGATGACGAAGCCACCTGACCCAGATGTTTTGCTTCAGTTTGTCAGCAGTAGCTGTAGAGTCGGCAAATGTCTTAAAGGAAGATGTTCCTGAATGAATGCACAACTACCGTGTACAGACCTATGTAAATATAGAAATTGCAGCAACTTCCAAGAAGATGTTGAGATTGTTGATGCAGGGGAAGATGATTTGGAGGATGAACTGTGATGGTGTTAAATCTCGATATCTTAGTCTGAAATTTTAATCAAGTTTGAAGTTTGTAAAGAGGGTTAACTTTTTCAAAGTCATGTTGTCATTGTTTTGTACCCCAGAGTTTAAAGGAACCAGTAAACATGATCTTATTCATATATTCATTTTAGCTATTAGTAGTTTTACGTAGATTACCCTACCTACCAGACACCTTTGATAAATATCCACATTTTCTTCAAATCACACTTTTTTTTTAGAGGGGATGGGAGGGGGGAGGAGGGTGTTATGGGCATGCTTTACCTCTTGCATATTCACAACTACATTTACTGATGACGATGACGCAAATAGCGCGTCCTGAAACCAGTCAAAGGTTTATATACTGTTGTTGGGGAACCATCGCCCCTGACCCTGTTCCAATATCACGGTTCTTTATTGTTTGCCGTAACATTTCGTTACCTGTTTTATTCATATTGTTATTATGTTCTGTGCATCTGTTCAAGTTTTGACTGAAGGATATTCAAGTCTTTAGTGACTTTTATTTCATCTAATTATCTTCACCTCTACTATGGAATAGACTTTCCCTTTTCCATACCATATCTGACTTCCATGCAGTGAATTGAAGTGGATACTGTTAAGACTAGTACAACTGTCCTTGGATGAACTTTTAATCACTTATTAATTCCGCGCCGCGCCTTTTGATGAAGAACCTGTATCTTGAATCATCGCAAAGGCCCAGCTCTACTATACCATTGAGTGTATCGACCCAGTCTTAATAGATACATTATTTCTTTATATCTGGGGCTTAAGTTAACTGTCTTCGTTATTCACTTATTTGTACCATTCACCTTTATTATTCATATTATTTGTAGAATATAGAACTATTATTATTCAAAATGCCATTCGAAACCTTGTCGATCTTTTCTTTTATGTGTTAACTCCCTTGGAAACTCTTTTTGTAGGAATACGAATTATAAACATGTCGTTTAAATAATAAGGAGAAAGTACCTAGTTTTGCAGGAGACTGTAGAAAGAGTACTAAGGTAACGGATATATACCGACTATAACTTTATTTCACATCTACGATATGCCATGACGTCTTAGTGTGCCAACTTATATATTGATTTATACAAAAGAAATAGCTCACTGGTCTTGGGGCATTGGTACATCTCATTGTAACTAGGGATTTAGCTACATGTAAAGTAGAGGGGGAGGGGGTCGCATTTGTAAAACAGTTTGGATGGGGAGTGTAACAATTATGGAGAGGAACTTTTCATTATATGTGTATATTTACGCATACATGCACAGACGAAATGCATTCATAACATAGGGGGAAAATCTAAAAATATTTGATTTATTACAAAGCATTATATCTGAGTTTATTAAAAGTGGTACATTTTTATAATTAAAACCCTTAAGTTATAATGTGCAAAAATTGTATTTCATATTTCAAAGTTGAAAATGTGATTTTTTACCATTTTGACGAAAATGGAGGGGGGGGGGGCACAACTTGTAATGCCTGAAAACAACCCTCACTGACCTTTAGACCAGAATCCTCTTCCACCATTCTTGTAACCCTGACCCAACTATTATACAAAAAAAAATATATCAGTCGTAATTTAACATATAGTGGTATGTATGCACCACTGTACCAAATCTAACGTTAGCACATGTGTGCCTAATACATAGCATCGTCGCACGTAACGTCTACATAACATACCCAATTTCAAGGGTTTCTTACAAAAATACTGCAGGAAATTTTTTGGAGAACTTTTGATATAATGTTTGTGATGCATTAAACTACCCCAAAATGCATTAAAAATCTAGACCCGGTGTTGCTGGAACGAAACTGATTTTACAGCCACATTTTGAGCTTCAGCTGATGGCCTATCAGAGGGTGAAAACTTATAAGAGCAGTTGAGTGCAGTTCAAAGCAAGACTTTTGAACTGGCCAAAGCATATTTCATTTCCGGGATGACTGTGTGTTTGTTGAAGACCTACAGTATAGAGCCCCTTCACAAAACTAAGCTGAATTTGATCAAATTACAAAATCATAGCATTGGAGAATTCACAGATTAATTGTAGCTTTAATTTGGAGTTATCATGTTTAATAGGTTTCAGACCTTGACCTCATGTTACCTTTGACCTCTACCAATTTCAATGGGGTTCTTGTACTCACAACAGTAGAAAATCCATGATAAGGAAACGCAGCAAATTTCAAAGGCTTTACAAGGAGTCTGGCAACGATGTTGAAACAAAATCGCCACCGTGATCTTGTATCTTTAACCCTAGCCTATAGGCTCCTTAAGAAGATATTTCAGCATAACTTACACCTATCGTTAGCCCTAGCTGTTTCCTAAAGTATTTGGGCACAAATTTTTGTGAGAAACTTGCAACTACAAATTTTATGGATAAAATTGTTGAAAATTTGAGGTTTTAATAATAACAATTAGGTTAATAGATCTATAGTACTTGGAAATGTAGACTCTTATTAAGGCTAGGGCCTAGGCGGGTATTATCATTAGCATATAGGCCATATATATGCTACTTGAGAGCTGCACAATTGGTGGTGGGAAAGGACAGAGGAGATGAATGTATTATCATATTTAGTCCTCGAACAATGGTAATATCCTCATTGAGGGACCTTCCTATGTCACATATTGCCTACACATAAGCAATTTGTTATTTTATTAGCCTTTAATGCTGAGCTGTGCCTATTTGTTTCCTATGATGAAACTGGATTAATTGTCTGTAGGTCATGCAAAAACAAGTACAAACGAAGAGGTTCCTTGGTCTAACACATGGCTAAATTTCATACTGAGGCAAATGGACCAATGGGAGAGTCACATGGTATCTTGTATCATAATTAGTCGTCAGCATGACTTGGGCACCAGAGGGCAGGAGAAAGAGAGGGCGAAAGAGAGGGCGACCAAAAACAACATGGCGCAGGACAGTAGATAAAGAGAGAGAGAGGGCTGGTTGGCGATCCTGGAATGAGGCCAGAAACGCAGCTGCCAACTGAGATAAATGGAGACGCTCTCTTGAGGCCTTATTTGCCTCTGGGCAAGAAGGAGACAGATGAGAGATGAGATGAGATAGGATCCGCTTCTTTTCTTTGTATTTATAGAATTCTCTTTTTCTAATAAAATATGGTTGCACATGTTGAGGAAGGCAGTCTGCATGGTGAGGAGATGTAGAATAGAAGAGGCAGGCTCTTTTGAAACTTTACATGTAAAGTGAGAAACAAAATATCTACAAGCCTTTTACTTACCCCCCCCCCCCCCCCCGGGCTACATGCTTGCTTGGAGAAATTCATTAAGCTCTTAGATGATAACCCTGTGTGCTGTTCTCATACTGTTTACAAATGTATCATTCACACTTTGTCTGCAAAAGCCTATGTATATATTTCTTCATATTTGGTGGATTCATTCTTTCAAAGTTAGACTTTGGATAAATAATGCAATAGCGCTGGGATTTTTAAATTGGATTCCATTTTTTGCCCTTTCAATTGTTTTTTTCTAAAGTTCTCATTTTGGTCTGGACTATTCTTTTAACAGTACTGTGTAGGCTATCTGATTGTCTAAGATTCACTATAATTATGATTTAAATAAATTTGTATATGAAGCTCAGTTTCATCGATTTAGGCTTCATTCTTTCAGCCACTGCAAAACTGTCTGTCCTGCGCCACAGGTTTTATTACATTTATTGGCATAAGACTGTATATTACATAAAACAATTTTTCCCTTAGGCGTATCCTAGCGACTGATCAGTCTGTGCGATTACACACATGTGATGTTGAAATTACGTAATATCTCATGCTGCAGCTTCCAAGTAACAATATAACAATGGTATACAGTTATAAACATACACATGAAATAACAAGCACGGCAGCAGGTAATCTCATTGTGTGGTGAGGGGGGGGGGGGGCATGGGGACCTTGTAGCGATGATGGAAAACAAAATAATAGGATTATAGTTTAACCTGGTATTAGTTGAGAATTCCAATCAATTATGGATTAATGTCAACCGTGAACTGATTTAACTAAGCCTTTTAATGCATTTTGTAATTTTCGTCCAATATTTGTGTTGCCCATCAATTTCATTGGGGGAGGGAAGGGGGCAGGGGCAAGACATTTGACTTGGGGGCTAAACAGGTCCTATTATATGTGAACTCCTTTTAAACCTCTTGCAAACTTTACCTTTTCAAAGAATGAACTTTTTGCTTTGTTAATCTCCTTCACTTATTGTCTGTGTGCATTAGCCTGTACTTGGATGACACTGAAACCTGTGACAATGAAGCTGTGCAAGGGTGACTGCAAATAAAGCTGTTTGCACATATGCTTTGAAGTTTGCCGTGTGTCATGACCATTGATTTTTTATTTAACTAAGCCTATGCACTAAGCTGCATCTACTGTACATGCTAAGTATAAATTTCAAGAAAGGTGTACAAAACTAGAGCAAAAATGACTGTTACTTTTTGCCAGACAAACCACTAGTATCTGGCCAGCTGTGAAGGATAGCAGTTTGAGGGCCAGGTCTAACCCAGCTGACTTTTAACCAACTTAATGTAGCTGTTTGGCTAAATCATTAATAAGTAATGCCGCCAAAATAAAACAAAGCTGTTACCTAGCAAACTGCATGTCCACTAAAGAGCCTGTGGCTGAATTCAGCCTCTGAAGAAGATCCTGCTAGGATCAAAACGTCAGTCCCTCTTAGTCTTACCTTTACACTTGTAAGTTATCATGTCATTAGGCCTTTTCATTTATTTAATGTTGGACTGGTCAGAGCACTACAGTACAACTTAAAAGTTTAGAACTAGTATACTACTACTAGTATAGTAAAGGCTTCATAATTGACGCACCCCCGTAATTGACGCACCTTAAATTATTACTAGCAACGATACAGCAGGCCACCTAAACTTTTTGCAGCCAAGCAGAATTACATATTTCATGAGTTTGAATCCATTTGAGGAATTTGCTGACCAAATTGTGGTATTTTTTAAGCTTTTAACACCCTCCCCCCAGTTTTGCACGCTTTTTGGCCATTTGGAAATCTTACACCCTAAAAATACCCAACATTACCTCAAATTTTTCTCAATATGATAACACTACTCTCTGGGACCTGAGCTTAGAGGCTCAGAGCATAGCAAACAGCATCTAAAGTCAATGGATGTATAATAAGGCCTACACTACAGTTAGCTTATCGACGAATGTGTCAATTTAGGTGTATGAAAGAACTTGACACGGCAGACATTTTGTGGTAAATTCTGCTCAATTGTACGGTGCATAAGTCTGTGAACCTTAAATATTTTGAGATCAGAACATTTCTGAGGAACTACACATATGAAAAACACATACAGTTGAGTAATTTGGATTTTTCCTTGATAGATATCATAGATCAAATCCTTAAGTGCGTCAATTATGAGCCCACCATGATACTAGTAGTAGTACTTATAGTAGTATTAGTATTACTAACATTAGGCTAAGTTAAGCTTCATGTAAAGTCCTAGCATAGGCCTAGCCTTCACAGAGCCTATATAATCCTACGTTCATGACAAGTGGGAGGAAGTTGGTAACAGTGACAAAACTTCATCTTTAAACCAACCTTGTTTGGACAGAGCTTTGGGATGATACAACACTAGGCTTACTCATGAATGCAGCTACAGTCAAAACAGTGCAGCATGTACAGTATTTCATGATTCGATAGCGGTACTAGGTACGCATACGCAAAGCTCTGTTATGGGATTTCCCCGTAGAACTTTCTGTGGGTTTCCCCATCTATCACTTCCGGTAGAGCGCGAAAGGTGAGGGTTATCGTCTGCTAGCAAAATTTGTTACCTGTTCACAGAACCAGAGTCAAGTGAGCCGCACATTCAGCCGCTCATTCGTTTTGTAACGTGATTAGACCAAATTGAAGTTAGCATACACGTTCAGCACCAACGGTGCTGAACGTGCAGTATGTTAGCTTTATTTTCGACAGCTGCGAGTGTACGGTGTTGTTTAATGAACATAATTGTCTACACGAGTATACACGGTTACGGTGTTTCCGCACTGTTGAATTACAATTTGGGAAAGACAGTATAAATCGTTTCACTTTATGACTTTAAAGGTTGCCTAGGTCACCTACAAAAGACTAATAGTGCCATAAATCCTTATTACCAACTAAACGTGACTAGACACTTAAGGGGTTTGCAAGGGGGACCACTGCTTACTGTTTTGAATTTGCACTTGCCTAATTATGTGGTTATGTGTCAAAAAGATATCTTACCTTTTACATAAACGACACGGTCTGTCTCTCTGATGTTTCAGTAAGTGGTTGGCAAACTCTGTATGCGACTTCTTCTTTCCAGCTCCACCATCTTCAGATGAAATTTCAATTTGTTCTTTCGTTGTATCCAAGAAGGAAACGAATCTAAAAGGTACACTCTTGTGCCCTCCCGTTTTGCCCGATCGAGACTATAGGCACGTTTTGCTGGAGGATTATCGCTCGGAGGTCTTCCTCTTGGAGTCTTGGTCGTTTAGGAGGAGCTAGGTGCACCCACTCCATCACTCTCCATAGCTATAACGGCTAGTGTAGATTGAACATACTACACGATAGTGCACATACTGTTTAGGTCTAGTGGTGCTTAGATGGGTACACACGGCGTATACACTAGTGTGTACAATATCCTACGCACATCGTCTATCGAAACTTTCCGGCAACGGTTTTCCGAGCTTGGTAGCCCAATAACCGCACTGAATTAATTGTACCGTTTGTACGACTCCCACCATAAATCACGATATCTGGCCATTAAATAAACCTGCAGTTGAGAGATTGCTGCTCCTCCCAGACAAAATAAATATAGGATCTGCTTGACCATCGGCTCCTTTTGTCATCAAATTGAGTTTGTTTATATTATAAATTCACAGAACAAATGCTCAAATCCTTTATTACGCAATATCCTTTTAAGTTATTTATGAATAATCAATAAATAAGCAGATTCTCGTATTCTGTGAGTTTCATCAAAAAGTCCAACACAATCCCCGCTGTCGTGCTGTAGTTTAAATATACATGTTCAGAGATTGCTGCTCCACCAAGAGAAATAAATATAAACGTACTTTCTCTTGACCATAGATTCCTTTCGTCATCAATTGAGTTGGTTTGTGTGATGAATTAATAAGCTGAAACGCTTAAGTCGCTAATACCGTTACAGTTATTAATGGGTAATCAATATATTACCAAATGCACGTATTATGTGTTATGTAACAACAAGGTTCTACACAATCCCCGCTGGCATGCTATAGTTGAAAAACACTTGTTGAGCGAATACTGATCCAACAATAATATAAATATGTATGTGCTGCTGCTTGACCATAGACTTCTTTCGTCATCAAATAAAAATTCAAAAAAAAAAAGAAGCTCAAGTCCTTCATGGCAAAAATTCCATGTAAAGTCAATAATGGGTAATCAATATTATAATTGATGCTTGTTTTCTGTGATATTTCATCACAAAGTTCAACACAATCCCCGCTGTCGTGCTGTAGTTTAAATATACATGTTCAGAGATTGCTGCTCCACCAAGAGAAATAAATATAAACGTGCTTTCTCTTGAACATAGACTCCTTTCGTCATCAATTGAGTTGAATTGTGTGATAAATTCACAGATAATAAGCTGAAACGCTTAAGTCGCTAATACCGTTACAGTTAATAATGGGTAATCAATATATTACCAAATGCACGTATTATGTGTTATGTAACAACAAGGTTCTACACAATCCCCGCTGGCATGCTATAGTTGAAAAACACTTGTTGAGCGAATACTGATCCAACAATAATATAAATATGTATGTGCTGCTGCTTGACCATAGACTTCTTTCGTCATCAAATAAAAATTCAAAAAAAAAAAGAAGCTCAAGTCCTTCATGGCAAAAATTCCATGTAAAGTCAATAATGGGTAATCAATGTGATAATTGATGCTTGTTTTCTGTGATATTTCATCACAAAGTTCAACACAATCCCCGCTGTCGTGCTGTAGTTTAAATATACATGTTCAGAGATTGCTGCTCCACCAAGAGAAATAAATATAAACGTGCTTTCTCTTGAACATAGACTCCTTTCGTCATCAATTGAGTTGAATTGTGTGATAAATTCACAGATAATAAGCTGAAACGCTTAAGTCGCTAATACCGTTACAGTTAATAATGGGTAATCAATATATTACCAAATGCACGTATTATGTGTTATGTAACAACAAGGTTCTACACAATCCCCGCTGGCATGCTATAGTTGAAAAACACTTGTTGAGCGAATACTGATCCAACAATAATATAAATATGTATGTGCTGCTGCTTGACCATAGACTTCTTTCGTCATCAAATAAAAATTCAAAAAAAAAAAGAAGCTCAAGTCCTTCATGGCAAAAATTCCATGTAAAGTCAATAATGGGTAATCAATGTGATAATTGATGCTTGTTTTCTGTGATATTTCATCACAAAGTTCAACACAATCCCCGCTGTCGTGCTGTAGTTTAAATATACATGTTCAGAGATTGCTGCTCCACCAAGAGAAATAAATATAAACGTGCTTTCTCTTGAACATAGACTCCTTTCGTCATCAATTGAGTTGAATTGTGTGATAAATTCACAGATAATAAGCTGAAACGCTTAAGTCGCTAATACCGTTACAGTTAATAATGGGTAATCAATATATTACCAAATGCACGTAGTATGTGTTATTTAACAACAAGGTTCTACACAATCCCCGCTGTCATGCTATAGTTGAAAACACTTGTTGAGCGAATACTGATCCAACAATAATATAAATATGTATGTGCTCCTGCTTGACCATAAACTTCTTTCGTCATCAAATAAAAAATTCACAAAAAAAAGAAGCTCAAGTCCTTCATGGCAAAAATTCCATGTAAAGTCAATAATGGGTAATCAATATTATAATTGATGCTTGTTTTCTGTGATATTTCATCACAAAGTTCAACACAATCCCCGCTGTCGTGCTGTAGTTTAAATATACATGTTCAGAGATTGCTGCTCCACCAAGAGAAATAAATATAAACGTGCTTTCTCTTGAACATAGACTCCTTTCGTCATCAATTGAGTTGAATTGTGTGATAAATTCACAGATAATAAGCTGAAACGCTTAAGTCGCTAATACCGTTACAGTTAATAGTGGGTAATCAATGTATTACCAAATGCACGTATTATGTCTTATTTAACAACAAGGTTCTACACAATCCCCGCTGTCATGCTATAGTTGAAAAACACTTGTTGAGCGAATACTGATCCAACAATAATGTAAATATGAATGTGCTGCTGCTTGACCATAGACTTCTTTCGACAGCAAATCTAAAATTCACAAAAAAAAAGAAGCCCAAGTCCTTCATGACAAAAATTCCATTTAAAGTCAATAATGGGTAATCAATGTGATAATTGATGCTTGTTTTCTGTGATATTTCATCACAAAGTTCGACACAATCCCCGCTGTCGTGCTGTAGTTTAAATATACATGTTCAGAGATTGCTGCTCCACCAAGAGAAATAAATATAAACGTGCTTTCTCTTAACCATAGACGCCTTTTGTCATCAATTGAGTTGGTTTGTGTGATAAATTCACAGATAATAAGCTGAAACGCTTAAGTCGCTAATACCGTTACAGTTTATAATGGGTAATCAATGTATTACCAAATGCACGCATTATGTGTTATTTAACAACAAGGTTCTACACAATCCCCGCTGTCATGCTATAGTTGAAAAACACTTGTTGAGCGAATACTGATCCAACAATAATGTAAATATGAATGTGCTGCTGCTTGACCATAGACTTCTTTCGTCATCAAACAAAATTCACAGAAAAAGAGAAGCTCAAGTCCTTCCTGGCAAATATTCCATTTAAAGTCAATAATGGGTAATCAATGTGATAATTGATGCATGTTTTCTGTGATATTTCATCACAAAGTCCAACACAATCCCCGCTGTCGTGCTGTAGTTTAAATATACATGTTCAGAGATTGCTGCTCCACCAAGAGAAATAAATATAAACTTGCTTTCTCTTGACCATAGACTCCTTTCGTCATCAATTGAGTTGGTTTGTGTGATAAATTCACAGATAATAAGCTGAAACGCTTAAGTCGCTAATACCGTTACAGTTAATAATGGTAATCAATGTATTACCAAATGCACGTATTATGTGATATTTAACAACAAGGTTCTACACAATCCCCGCTGTCATGCTATAGTTAAAAAACACTTGTTGAGCGAATACTGATCCAACAATAATATAAATATGTATGTGCTCCTGCTTGACCATAGACTTCTTTCGACATCAAATCTAAAATTCACAGGAATAGAAGCTGAAGTCCTTCATGACAAAAATTCCATTTAAAGTAAATAATGGGTAATCAATGTTATAATTGATGCATGTTTTCTGTGATATTTCATCACAAAGTTCAACACAATCCCCGCTGTCGTGCTGTAGTTTAAATATACATGTTCAGAGATTGCTGCTCCACCAAGAGAAATAAATATAAACGTGCTTTCTCTTAACCATAGACGCCTTTTGTCATCAATTGGGTTGGTTTGTGTGATAAGTTCACAGATAATAAGCTGAAACGCTTAAGTCGCTAATACCGTTACAGTTAATAATGGGTAATCAATGTATTACCAAATGCACGTATTATTTGATATTTAACAACAAGGTTCTACACAATCCCCGCTGTCATGCTATAGTTGAAAAACACTTGTTGAGCGAATACTGATCCAACAATAATATAAATGCTCCACCAAGAGAAATAAATATAAACGTGCTTTCTCTTGGCCATAGACTCCTTTCGTCATCAATTGAGTTGGTTTGTGTGATAAATTCACAGATAATAAGCTGAAACGCTTAAGTCGCTAATACCGTTACAGTTAATAATGGGTAATCAATGTATTACCAAATGCACGTATTATGTCTTATTTAACAACAAGGTTCTACACAATCCCCGCTGTCATGCTATAGTTGAAAAACACTTGTTGAGCGAATACTGATCCAACAATAATATAAATATGTATGTGCTCCTGCTTGACCTAGACTTCTTTCGACATCAAATCTAAAATTCACAGGAATAGAAGCTGAAGTCCTTCATGACAAAAATTCCATTTAAAGTAAATAATGGGTAATCAATGTTATAATTGATGCATGTTTTCTGTGATATTTCATCACAAAGTCCAACACAATCCCCGCTGTCGTGCTGTAGTTTAAATATACATGTTCAGAGATTGCTGCTCCACCAAGAGAAATAAATATAAACGTGCTTTCTCTTGACCATAGACTCCTTTCGTCATCAATTGAGTTGGTTTGTGTGATAAATTCACAGATAATAAGCTGAAACGCTTAAGTCGCTAATACCGTTACAGTTAATAATGGTAATCAATGTATTACCAAATGCACGTATTATGTGATATTTAACAACAAGGTTCTACACAATCCCCGCTGTCATGCTATAGTTAAAAAACACTTGTTGAGCGAATACTGATCCAACAATAATATAAATATGTATGTGCTCCTGCTTGACCATAGACTTCTTTCGACATCAAATCTAAAATTCACAGGAATAGAAGCTGAAGTCCTTCATGACAAAAATTCCATTTAAAGTAAATAATGGGTAATCAATGTTATAATTGATGCATGTTTTCTGTGATATTTCATCACAAAGTTCAACACAATCCCCGCTGTCGTGCTGTAGTTTAAATATACATGTTCAGAGATTGCTGCTCCACCAAGAGAAATAAATATAAACGTGCTTTCTCTTAACCATAGACGCCTTTTGTCATCAATTGGGTTGGTTTGTGTGATAAGTTCACAGATAATAAGCTGAAACGCTTAAGTCGCTAATACCGTTACAGTTAATAATGGGTAATCAATGTATTACCAAATGCACGTATTATGTCTTATTTAACAACAAGGTTCTACACAATCCCCGCTGTCATGCTATAGTTGAAAAACACTTGTTGAGCGAATACTGATCCAACAATAATATAAATGCTCCACCAAGAGAAATAAATATAAACGTGCTTTCTCTTGGCCATAGACTCCTTTCGTCATCAATTGAGTTGGTTTGTGTGATAAATTCACAGATAATAAGCTGAAACGCTTAAGTCGCTAATACCGTTACAGTTAATAATGGGTAATCAATGTATTACCAAATGCACGTATTATGTCTTATTTAACAACAAGGTTCTACACAATCCCCGCTGTCATGCTATAGTTGAAAAACACTTGTTGAGCGAATACTGATCCAACAATAATATAAATATGTATGTGCTCCTGCTTGACCTAGACTTCTTTCGACATCAAATCTAAAATTCACAGGAATAGAAGCTGAAGTCCTTCATGACAAAAATTCCATTTAAAGTAAATAATGGGTAATCAATGTTATAATTGATGCATGTTTTCTGTGATATTTCATCACAAAGTTCAACACAATCCCCGCTGTCGTGCTGTAGTTTAAATATACATGTTCAGAGATTGCTGCTCCACCAAGAGAAATAAATATAAACGTGCTTTCTCTTGACCATAGACTCCTTTCGTCATCAATTGAGTTGGTTTGTGTGATAAATTCACAGATAATAAGCTGAAACGCTTAAGTCGCTAATACCGTTACAGTTAATAATGGTAATCAATGTATTACCAAATGCACGTATTATGTGATATTTAACAACAAGGTTCTACACAATCCCCGCTGTCATGCTATAGTTAAAAAACACTTGTTGAGCGAATACTGATCCAACAATAATATAAATATGTATGTGCTCCTGCTTGACCATAGACTTCTTTCGACATCAAATCTAAAATTCACAGGAATAGAAGCTGAAGTCCTTCATGACAAAAATTCCATTTAAAGTAAATAATGGGTAATCAATGTTATAATTGATGCATGTTTTCTGTGATATTTCATCACAAAGTTCAACACAATCCCCGCTGTCGTGCTGTAGTTTAAATATACATGTTCAGAGATTGCTGCTCCACCAAGAGAAATAAATATAAACGTGCTTTCTCTTAACCATAGACGCCTTTTGTCATCAATTGGGTTGGTTTGTGTGATAAGTTCACAGATAATAAGCTGAAACGCTTAAGTCGCTAATACCGTTACAGTTAATAATGGGTAATCAATGTATTACCAAATGCACGTATTATTTGATATTTAACAACAAGGTTCTACACAATCCCCGCTGTCATGCTATAGTTGAAAAACACTTGTTGAGCGAATACTGATCCAACAATAATATAAATGCTCCACCAAGAGAAATAAATATAAACGTGCTTTCTCTTGGCCATAGACTCCTTTCGTCATCAATTGAGTTGGTTTGTGTGATAAATTCACAGATAATAAGCTGAAACGCTTAAGTCGCTAATACCGTTACAGTTAATAATGGGTAATCAATGTATTACCAAATGCACGTATTATGTCTTATTTAACAACAAGGTTCTACACAATCCCCGCTGTCATGCTATAGTTGAAAAACACTTGTTGAGCGAATACTGATCCAACAATAATATAAATATGTATGTGCTCCTGCTTGACCTAGACTTCTTTCGACATCAAATCTAAAATTCACAGGAATAGAAGCTGAAGTCCTTCATGACAAAAATTCCATTTAAAGTAAATAATGGGTAATCAATGTGATAATTGATGCATGTTTTCTGTGATATTTCATCACAAAGTTCAACACAATCCCCGCTGTCGTGCTGTAGTTTAAATATACATGTTCAGAGATTGCTGCTCCACCAAGAGAAATAAATATAAACGTGCTTTCTCTTAACCATAGACGCCTTTTGTTATCAATTGAGTTGGTTTGTGTGATAAATTCACAGATAATAAGCTGGAACGCTTAAGTCGCTAATACCGTTACAGTTAATAATGGGTAATCAATGTATTACCAAATGCACGTATTATGTGTTATTTAACAACAAGGTTCTACACAATCCCCGCTGTCATGCTATAGTTGAAAACACTTGTTGAGCGAATACTGATCCAACAATAATATAAATATGTATGTGCTCCTGCTTGACCATAGACTCCTTTCGACATCAAATCTAAAATTCACAAAAAAAAATAAGCTCAAGTCCTTCATGACGAAAATTCCATGTAAAGTCAATAATTGGTAATCAGTGATATTTCATCACAAAGTTAAACACAATCCCTATTTTCATGCCGTAGTTCAAATAAATACTTGTTGAGAGATTGCTGCTACTCCCAGACAAAATAAATATATGTATTTCTGCTGCTGCTGGAACGTAGACTCCTTTCAGCTACCAGTAAAATTAGCTTGTTTTTATTATCAGGAAAAACTAAAATCGTTTACGACGACAAATCCGTGTTAGCTAAAAAGTCTATAATCCATGTAATTTTACATGTACCTTTTTTGTGATTTTTCATTGCGAAGTTCAACACAATGCCCGCTGTAATGCTTCAGTTGAAATATATACTTGTTGCGAAAATATGTATGAGATGCTGTTTGACCATATACGTTTTTCGGCATCCAATTCAATTAGCTCAAAGAAGAAAATAAGCTGAAATCCTTTACGGGGCAAATACAGTTCAATTAAGTAATGGATACTCGATATGATATAAGATGCACGTTTTCTTTGATTTTTTCATCACAAAGTTCAACACAATCTCTACTTTCATGCTGTACTTGAAATATACTTGTTGAGATATCGCTGATCCTCTACGAACAAATAAATATTGATGCCACATGGTCGTATTCATATTTTGTCTCTTATTGAGTTCCGTCTGCCGTCAAGGAGTGTAAAACCATTACTTTGCTCTTAATGGTTATGCTATGGTCTGTTCATATCGAAGTCATGTAAATTGTTGTAAATACAATCCCTTTCCATCGGAATATCAACAAATGGATTCATCTTTCCTCCAAATAATAATGATTTGGCGTAAAGAAGGACATAAAGTCCACAGTCGTTACTTGTCGTCTGAAATGGAAAGTTACACTCAGATGTCATCTTAACTGGCCATTTCTGACATTCGACCGGCTTTCCTTCTAATGAGGCTCTATTTGAAATGAAACACCTGAAACGCTTCATTTCATCACTTGACGTACAGTTTTGGAGTGGATCGAGGAAATAAAGAGATTTAGTTACTAAGTTTGCCGCTAACAGGATCCAGTGCAATCCATTCTTATTGACTGGGAGGAGAACCCATGTGCAATCAACAAGTCTCTGGCTTCTGTACCATTTACGAGCTTGTACATTAGCAGGAATTCCTGAGCTCATGTGAAATGAGTTGCAGATAAAAACATTGAAATCTGCAACTTTGGTCTGAAGGAAATCAAGCTGATCGTTAATTACCTCATCATTCAGCCATGAGTTTCGTAACAACGATTCATATTTGTCACATCCGTCATTATTTGCTGAGCTCTCGTCATCGTTGATTGTTGGGCTTGCGTTTTCTGATGTCTCCTTTAATGTCTTTGCTGGTCTTTCACCGAGGGTTGCATGTGGAGTTTCATGTTTTTCCAGATCGAGCTTTTTTCTGCACTTTGTTTGATCAGCACTGGGGATTTCATGCAGTTCATAAAGCCGTTTTCTAGACAGTTTTTGTGATCTGTCTTTTTCTTTTCGATTGGTTTCTCCTTGCTGCTCATTTGTTGTCACCATACGCGCAGCATCTTTCATTCCCTTTCCCTGCTGCTTTTCTAGTTCCGTTTCCATTCTTTTGATGACCCCAGCTTCAGATCTCGACTTCATTTCATCTCTCGTTTCTCTACGGCTCCTTTTCCACTTTTCTTGCACTAATGTGGTGACTTTTTTCCCCGCCTTCCTTCGTTTCTTTACCCGGTGTTGGAGAACGAATTTGCGTTGTTGTGCTTGAATTCCGACATACATTCTTTGCACCACTTCATCAAGTCGGAGTCTGTAATTTGCCAGTGTTGTCGTCTTGAAAATTTTGTTCCATGACTCCATATAACCTTGCGTCCTCGGCGGATTGCGTATGAAGTATCTGTTACTGTCGTAATTTGCATTAATGTATGATGGCGAATGTCGAGTAAGGTCACCGAGCATTATATTGGACCAAATGGGAACTGTCGGAAGTAAATATTTTAACATCTTCTCTATGAGTTGTACCCCTCTGAATTTATTTGCCTTAAGTGTAGGATCAATGGCTTCATCTAAATTTTCTTCATTCTGTAGAGCTTCTCTGGCTTTGTCATCGACACGTTGATTTAATGCAGTAAAACTTGATGTTTCCTGCATAAGTGCTTCTTCTTCTGTGTACCTTGATGTTTGAGGTTTAACTGTCGAGGCAGAACTGTCACATCCACTGACCTCTTCGTCGCAGTTGTCAATCTTTTCATCTTCAACAGTCTTTTTTCGTTGGAACGCAGTATCGAGGATTGATTTTGTGTGGAGTTGGCACAACGCTGTATAACGTTCAGCTCGTAGTACAACACAAACGGAAAACAATAATCGCCGGTACTCTGATAAGAGGCGAACTCCTGCAAGCAGACGGAATAAGTTCATCGCAAACCATTTCTGTTCTTTCCTGTAATATTTGCGGCAATATTCTTTGCCGTCTTTCATGAAATGACTGAAGCCGGTATGTAAAATCATTCCATTTACTTCAACTGGTGATGCCTCACCATTGGCAATTTTCCAGCATCTTTCCAGGTATTGCTTGAGGGTTTCTCCTGAAAATACTTTGAGAGATGATACAAGTAATGGCAGGCTGCGGTCGCTTGAAATCAGACAGGGGGTGGCTAAATTTCTGTATCCATAAATACTCTTCTCTCTATGTCTGAAAATCTGAAGCCAGTTTGATATGGTAGGTTCAGACTGATTGATTGTAACCAGCTCGGTCACCGGGCATGGTGAGCTTTTCAGATTTTCTTCCTGTCTTGTTTGGTTCGGCATCACCATCGCATAGTAAAGATATTCTTTACTGCCGGCCTTCCAGGCTACGGACCCCGTTGCGTCCCAGTGTAACGGAACTGTTGGTGCCATCTCGTGGAACAGGCGCACTCCGGCGTCTGTGAACGTGATCACATAGCTTGGAACTGCAGATATTTGCCGGATATAATTTTTCAGGTTGAGCTTCTCTTTCACCAGGAGGCTGGTAATGAGGTCCTTGTCACTCTGAAGTCGACGTCTCCCTTCATAGCTGATTTGTTTAAAAGTTGAGCTGTCGGCACCTACTCCAGTTAGATTTCCGCTGGCGAATACACTGTCATCCATTTCCTTTAAGTTTTCCATATTTTTTCGGGACGGGCAATGATTGTTCCAAAGTTCATTTTGCAATTTCAACCTTTCCTCTGCTCGGATTGGGCGCTGTGCCGTCTCGTTAGTTGTGTGTTTGACACGACCGTAGTATTGTACACTGCATATCAGGTTTTCATCCATCGATAGTGTAGCAGATACGTTGCACGTCGGACGTCGACAACAGTATGCACTGGCGGAGAAAATAATGCTGGATGTTTTCCTACTACACTGTTTTGCAACTCTGTGTCTTTTAAACATCAACGTACAGAATGGGTTGGATTTACGAAGCCCGTCGTAAAAGACGTTTACCCACTGCAATGGTAGTCTCGTCCCCTTCTGTTCCTTCCTCAGTTGTGTCCATGCATCTTCGTCAATTTTAAATGTAGCAGACGTTGGAATGGTCACCTCGTAAAACCTTTTGAATATGGGTGAAGCACTAAGATCGGCGAGTGTTGCGTCACTAATCGGTGTTTCTCCTTCCGCCTGCTGAACTGAATCTATGAAGAAGTTAGTTTCGTCTTGAAGAGATTGCTGTTGGCATGTTTCATTTGAAGTGTTGGGTTTGACATCTTGAGGAGAATACCCATTGACAGTTGGTGAATTGGTGTCAAATTTAGCGAAATCCGATTCATCGTTGTTACTTATTTCCACCTTTCCTGTTGTATCTAAATTCTCTGAAAGTTCATAAAATAATAAAATGCCATTCAAAGCAATGTCTGCGACGGCATTTTCAGTGGTGCAGTTTTGTACAGATTCGTCGTTAAGTTGAAACACACTACCGTTTTTGAAAACATAGGTGTAGTAGTGGCCACCCTTATCCTGTCCTCGATGAACTACAGCCGAAATAAGTTGGTAATAATAAGGTGAACACGTTGTGTCTTCAAAGTGTACATTAGAGGATGAGATGATCATTCTTTGTATAGAATCCAGAGATGAATTACATTTATTGCCATCTCTTTGCGTGCGGTTTATATTTACAACTAAACAAGGAGGCAACTTGGCTATTTCGTAACTGTATCCTTTCAGTTGTCTTTCTCTGCATTCGGAGCAACAAATACCGTCACGAACTTCGTCTTCAAAGAGGGCAGCAATGTTCTTCACAACTTCTGGCCTGTGAGGGGTGATGGTAAGCATTGGCAGAGACTGATTTCGTTTCTCCTCGTTTCCGCAATTCAGACATGTGACTATCTCAGTTGCGAAAGTTGTAGTGACTGGCGAGATCATATTTGCAACATATTCTTGATGCAGATTGTCAAGGATGCAGTTCGAGAAAAACTCACTTGCGTCTTGCTGATCTTGGCAGTTAAGGAAAGGACCACGCACCTCGTCGGCAATAGTCTGAACAGCTTGTCTCACCGCCCTGTCACCAATTGGACGGCAGCTTTTCTCTTCTAAATTGCGAAGAATCCGTGTTAACATTTCTCCAACAGCATTGTTTGAGTTGGACCGGTTTTTAAGGATGTGACCAACGTGAGTCACCTTGACTGCCTGGACTGTCGATGCGAACCAGCATGAATTTCCGATGTTTTTAATTCCACGAGATACCGTGGGCAAGCATTTCTTGCATCTAAATGGGTCCCGTTTTACTCGGTCTGTTGTATGCGGAGACGAAGGTAAACCAACACACTTGAAATGAAACCATTGCTGACAAATATCACACTGCACATAGGGGCTGCCATCGTTGACTTGGTAGCAAATGCAGAATCTTTCACTGGAAGGAACAATCGCGTCAACTGCATCTTCCATATGATCTGTTTGAGATTCAATGTCTCCTTGATCAGCTTTTTGGCGTTCTCCCAGGTTCCCAGTTGAGCTACTGAGTACCTCATCTTCCGAGTGTGGTACGTCGGTGTATTTAGTCTCTCGTAGATCTTTAAACCACTTTTCGACCATGCCATCTTTCATATACGTCTTGTAAAGGTAGAAACTGAGACCCAATACGGTTTTTAACTTGTGCTCAGCGGGGCCTAGAAGGCTCGAAGCTACTCGGTACCAGAGGCTGTCCTGGCGACGGTGTGAATTCGCTGCTTGTGCGGCTGATGGTGTATTCCTGAAAACTGAGAAGAGACCAAAAATGAATATCAATGCATGCAGTGGTTTCAGGTAGATTATAAGGTTTCTCACAGTCCGTTTGTGACTCCTTCAGAAAGCATGCGACGTGAAAATAAATAAACTTTGATCGTTTTCTTTACTATTCTCTTTAATATAAGGCATATCATAAATACAAATTAAGTCACACCTGCACGCCCTTATAGGCATATGTGCGCAAATGTATTTATTTTTTTCCATGATCGATTTTGATACTTGTATGAATAAAGGATTTAGGGATCTGAACATTTCAAATAAAGCGTTATATTATTCGCACATTTATTTCTGCTATGCCTTATGAAGGAGCATAGTAAGAGAAACAAATAAATTGACCTTTTGAATTAAAAAAAATATCAGTGAATTTTTGGCCAACTTACAAAGACCTAACATTCAAGAACCGCAGAACGGGGTTAGGGTGGTGATCAAAGCAAGGAAAGAAGAACTAACCCCCCCCCCCCACATACACTTGTTTGCAAGCTATTGAGATATCTAAATTTTGTAATCGAAGTGCTTCCCTTACTCTTCATGCTGATCGATTAAAAGAATTAAAATTATTCACTGTTATTCGTGCTTGTAAAATTACTCTGCTTACTCATATTTCGAACTTGCCTTTTTCTGAGGGTATCTGCACCAATGAGTTAAAAATTGCTAAGGTCTTTCCTGATAAAAATCCTGTGGAGCCTAAATAGTTTCAAATTACCGACCTGTTTCAGTTTTACATGCGTTTGGCACAGTTATTCACCACCAGATTTTACTTAATAAATTATATAGATATGGAGTTCGGGTTGTGGCACTCAAATTGTTTCAACTGTATCGTACAAATGGGGGAACAGTTTGCTCGTTTTAACGCAATGACTGTACTCTTCAAATATGAATATTGGCGTATTGCAAGGTTCCATATTGGGTCCTCTGCTTTTCACATTAAATACCAATGGTATTAATCTAAGTCATCACGTGTCCTTCAGTTTATATTATTTGCCGACGACATAACTGTATATTATAATAGTCTCGATGTTAACGAAGCCCTTTCAATTGCATATTTGGAATTAAATCACGATCTGACAGCTTACAAAAAAAACCCATCTAGAAATAATAATAACACAATGCTAGTGGTAATAAATAATATCAAAGGTGAAAATCAAATGTTTACACTAAGCCTTACGAGTACCGCAATTAACAAAAGTAATTGTACACAATTTGTAGGCGGTTAATTGATAATAAGCTCTCTTAGCAGGATCACAGAAGCAATGTTGCAGACTCTGCTTGTTGTTGGTATCATCAACAGATTAAAGTAGTACATCCCTAGATGAATGTTGTTAAAGTTCTAAGATTCGATACAGTAAGTTACTGTCGCGTATTCTTTCATGTGGCAATTGTGTACACTCCTTACACCGACTAGACTCTTTAAACTGAAAAAAGGACGGCGGTCCAGATTACTGCATTTCAGTGAGTACTCTGTATCAACTTTTCATCCCTTTCATTTCGAAGTTGTGTATTATATCAGCCTCAGAAGAGTGTTTTTTTAGGAGATCAACAAAATCACTGAGATTTTAGAGATCAGCTTTATTTGCCCCAATTATAGCACGATATAGCTAGGAAGTTTTGTGATTACGTAATCGACCTCAGGCTCTATAATTAGCCTGCATAGCTTCTTTACACCATGAGGCTCTTTGTGTAAACACTGTGGAAATATGTTCATGTCTACAGTGTAGTTAATCATACAGCGTTCACACAAAGACCCTCATACAAGAAAAATATGTGGCAGGAGTTGCATACTAATTGGTCAAAAGAGGTCATTTTACGACCAAGGCAGGTCGATTCCGTAATCTCAAGAAACTTTTCCATGATAGGGTGCTATAGTTGGGGTCTATACAGCAGACCTTTAAACTTGTAAAAAAGTTTAATACTCTTCCACTTCAAACGTGTGATTGGCAGGTTTCCAACTTTAATGAATAGCCCTTTTAGATTCTTGAGTAACAATTTTCAGAAATGGGGAAACCTTGCACAATACAAATTAGAGAAAAATGCTTTCATCCAGGGTTTTTGCCGACAAGGTCACAGCTATGTCCTCTATTAACATTAAAACGGCTGTAAGCAGTAATTAAGATTGCGCAGTTCTTGCACGTGCCACGTGTGTGACAAACAGTACTAAAACTGCCAACAAGACTACGAACACGTTTTTTATGCGATATTTTAAATATTTCGCAACGCAAAGTCTCGCATAATAATTTATAAACGTTGATACCTCTCATTATATTTTGAACTACTTCTGATATGTGATTATCGCGTTACCTAGAGTTGAAAATTTCATATTTGAATTTAGCTACTGGCGGCTGGTAACAGTATTGTAGGTCATGTTCTAGCCTCCTGCCGTCATCGATATCCAGCAGTGCTGTGTCGTTTACACGTTTAAACGTGTTAACGAACGAAACATCGTTTAAACGTTTAATAAAACCTGATGAACGTTTAAACGAAACTATGATATCAACTGAAAATTAAATTACTGGCAAAAATCGCGTATCAATTCCCGTGTTTATTTTGTCTGTACGCGAAATAACAACACAACTTACGATCAGTCGAATCATAAACCGCGAACGTAATCCTACTATTGTTACCCCCGATGTATCCGGCGATATGAGTGGCTAGTATTCACTACATTTCTGATGTATAAATAACAGATTACTCGGCGCTAAAAGTTTCAACGCCACGAGATTACGTAGAGTCTGCAACATCCTGGTACTTTGAGATCTGATTGTTCGCGAACTCGCGAGCTACAGTACGCTCACGTATATGGCAAGTCATGTGGGACAAACACCGCATAATATATACGCGTATTAATTCGAATATATACGCGTATTAATTCAAATATATATGTGTTGTACATGTGTAAAGTTTCGCTTTTTGGAGCGATCTCACGAGCCCGCTGTAGCATTTATCGTTGGTATATGTACACAGCAAGAGCGGAAATGTGTTTTCGTGTATATTCTAATTAATCCGTGCATATGTTGGATTTAATCCCCATATGTATTCTATTTAATACGTGAATATATTCGAATTAATACGTGTATATATTCGAATTAATACGTATATACTCGAATAAATACCCGGATATATTTGGGCCATATGATTGGCTAATAATATAAACGCGTATATATTCCAATTAATACGCGTATAATTTACGATTATATACGCTGATATATTATGCAGTGTTTGTCCCACATGGCTTGCCATACACGTACAACTGGACATATGTACGCGCACAGAAACGTATTAAGACGTATAAACACCTTACCACCTGAAGAAAACCGTCTTTTATCAATTAAAGTACCTTAAAGTACTTTACATTTGATACAAAAGTTACTTCTACAACAGCTTCCAAAAATTTGTGTGTGTCGCAATAGGTTAAGTTTTAACCGCGCACAACTTTCATTACCATCAATATTTTGCATATTACACCAACATTTACACTCGGCGTCCAGATGGCGGGAACATGTACCATCATTTTCAATGTGTTGCGTCGTTCCCATGGTGTGGTGACCTTGGGCAAGTTCGAATGTCGATGACCTACTTATGTTCCGTGACCAACGTCAATGGGAATTGTGTGTGTAAAAACTCCTGTTTTCCACGTGTTATATATATAGAAGTTTTGCGTAAGCGGAGCGAATTTCGGGGCGGCTCCTTGATTGTGAGGAAGCACTTATCTAAAGATCAATATTTGTGAAAAATATCGTAAGGTTTTTCTTCAGAAAATATTTTTGATCAGTTATTGGAATCTCAATGTTTTAAGAAGTACTGGGTCTAAACGTTATCACTGCATTTTGGGGAAGTCAGATCTTCAAGTGCAAAATATTGTTTTTCCCTTTAAAGTTGTCGTGGTTTTCTTGCGAGGTGTATACGGCGTATCTTTCGATGTAGCCTAAGAGGTAGGATCGGCCAAGGCCTACCTAGTCTAAACATGAACCTGATATCCGGTCCGGCCGAACTATCCGGCCGGATAGTGAGCAATTATCCGGTTCCGGTCGGATATTTTTCAAAATCCGGCTGGATCTTTTTCAAAATCTGGTCGGATCTTGTTCAAAATCTGGCCTGAATTATTCCTTAAAAAGGTGTTGGTATTAACTTAAGTCGATGTAAACTATTTCCAAAAATTAATAAAAGCATTCAAAGTAAGGAAAAATTAGGTTTAACATGTTTAATTTAATTTTCTCAATGGTCTGACCCACTGTTTCTAAAGATCAACCAAAATAATACAACTACTGTTATAATATGAAGTTATATACAACAAATACAGTTTGCAGTGAAATAATTTCTTGCAGCCTTCATCAGTTTAATAATATTGTTCAGCTAAAATAGACCATATACTTATCAGTCAAACTACTGTTCCATTGAATCTTTACTTTCCCATTATTGTTGGCATTCATGTTTTCTCTGAATTTTTATGTGTGAAACAATCTCTTATATGGTTAAATACGTCTGAATTGTTTTCAATTCCACAAAAACCACTTCATCTTAAAGTTCATTCTTAAACCTTAAAATAACTTTAATTCTCGTCAAAGACGATTAAATCCAGAGCTGATAATGAAAACAATTTCAAAAGTAACCTTTCTACAGTTATCAAGTATCTTCATAAGTAGTATGCAGTATTTTTGCCAGCAAACAAATTTACATACTGTATCAAGCTTGTCAACAATTATATTGTAGTTATTTTATTAAAGAATGAAGATTTCACCACTTCAAGTAATATTTAATCTCATAAATGGGGTCTTAGTTTCACCTTCTTTATAATATGCGTATACCTCACCTAAGATTTGCTCCTTGTTTCATACTTTTATTTCTTATTAATGATTTTCTCTTGTGTAATGAAAAAATCCGGTTCGGTCCGAATCCGAAAATTTGGATCCGGTGCATCCCTAACCTAGACTACCTAGTCCTCATAGATTGTTACCTTCATTCAACTTAATGCATAACGGGAGGAACTCGTATAAATAGTAACAAATTGGGGCACATTGTCGTAATTAATATAGTTTCCTTGCTAAAGTTGTTGCACTGATTGTATCGATCGTTTGTGCTCCTTGTAGCGCTGTTTTCTTTGTGACTCTTATTCTTATCGGCCTAAGTATATGCTAACTCTGTGGTTGAATATTTTGGAAAGTCATATAATTGGGCTTGGTGCGATTCTGAGTTTACCGACTCTTTCCTTCATCACAGTTTATTCTATCCCATAGAAACAGGGGCAGCGATTTGTTGCAAATATTGTTGGGGGAGGGGGGGGGCATTTGCTTGTGCGCAGGCGCGTAGGATTTTCTAAACCGAGAGGCGCGAATTACTATCAGCGTACAAGAAATTTCTGGTTTCGATAGCCCCCCAGATCACCGGAAAAGGCACTTCTCGGGCTTGAAAATGACCAACCAGATGTACACTTTTGCCTGAGAACCAAGTTTTTCCCAATATTTTTTTTTAACCATAACCTTTTTCAAGATTGTCACCAGTCACACATCATCGCATCTCCTGTGGATCATTGCATTTGTAGGTAGTAATACGTAATGGCCCACCATACCCGTAAGCCCCACTTTTCAAGGTTTTAGTTTGTTTTTATTTGTTCAGAATTTGAATAATAAATTCACTTCAAAACATACCCATAATGTTGCACAAAATTTCATCTACGGACAACCAATATAGCAAAATCCCCTTCAACCCCTCACGAACCAGTCAAAATTGCACGAGTAGAGGGAAGTATGATGAAGAATGTTGGTCAGGGAATTCAGACACAGTCGATTTATTTGTGTACAAATATTAAAACCTCTTATAACGGCTACTATAAAACTTCAATTTCATAAAGAAAATACAAAAAATATGCTTGAGGGTGGGGCGGTCCCCCCCCCCCTTCGCCCCCCTGGCTACAAACCTGCGGTTAGAAATCTTGTAGGAAACAGGCCAAATGGACACCCAGTGAACCCATATCGATGTGGATCATATATAGGATTGTTCTTACACTCAAACACAAGAGATGTACAGACATTATGATAATAAACATGAGTGACAACATGCTATCTGGTCACAGATCACAGAAACGACCACGAAGAGTCATTTACCTCATGCAGCATGTGTTGGATGAAGTTTTAGCCGCCGCCAAATATGATTTGGATAAATAATCTCTCGCATTATTTTTTATTTATAGCCACACACAAAAACTATGCCACCAAATATTGGGGGGATATTAGATACTATATCCCCCACCAAAAATATTGGGGGGACATGTCCCCCCCCCCCCCTCCCAATCGCCGCCTATGCATAGAAGCTCTGCTATGTAACGCGGCTGCGAACACCCTACGTTCACAGATCATACGAGATTGTACGTCTTTACGCGCGTATAATCCCTCTTCAGGGGCACTAAAGCGAAGCCCTAAGCCGCGTAGAAAGTTGCGTACAGAAACGTATAACATCGTATAATCAGGGAGTTGTCATGGAAAGATACAAAATTTAATGAACAATCGGGATGTATATGAAAAGAAGTTATTTTTTTATTACACTTATAACTTGGGTAAAACAGACTAATTATAATTATGCTTTAAAAATAAAGTTATATCACTTCTGTTGAAGGATCTTTGTGTTTCGACATTTTGCAGATTTTCGCGAACGTTTAAACGTAAAATCGGCCGTTAAACGTTTAGGTCTTTAAAGAGGTTATGAAATGAAAAATTTTCATGTCTTAGAATGGTTTATCTACATTACTACAACACCATCCATGCACAACTTTCCGTAAATACGGCTTCAAACGCCAGAAATTCGCTGTCAAAGTATTCCCCAGAGACCTCTCGAGCTGCCACTCGTAAAAAAAAGCAAAGCTGCCCACCGCAGTTCATCTGACGTCATCAAAGGAACCATTTCAGCCAAAGCCGACTCCCCGCTATTTACCGATACGGCGTTACACAGTTTACTACATGTAACCACAACACTCTTCTCATCAATTGAAAATGTCTCTCCCGAATCTTCCGATTCAGAGGAAATCTCTCAGGACATTCGTAAGCTTTGACGAAAATTATTTTCTTGAGGAAGAAGAGGAGGAAATAGTTTTCGAGGGTGATGAAGATAATATCGGTGTTTTTCCCTATCAATTGAGCCCCTTGCAGAAGAATTGTAAAACGATCAGGTGGCCGAGACGCGTCGCTGCCGATCAAAGTCCCCGAGCAGAACGGTTGGACGACCCTGAACCGAAACTGGTCGGTTGAGCATAAACAAAACCACCGTTATTAAGACCATCATATGATTTAAATTATCTCGAATGTCGATGATCCTGCTACTTAACCTCGTAGCGAAGCTTCTAGAATTTTGTGTCTTACAGTGCAAGGAAAATGTGACATTCTGTACATTGCAACCCTATAGTACTAGTAGTGGTAACATGGGTCTAGACCTAACTAATAGACGTTGTATAACAGGCTAGCCAGTGTAATTGTATCATCCAACTGTTACGTAAAATCACAACACAACGCCAGTTTTACCAGAAAAGAAAACTTGCAGATCTAGTATTGATTGTTCTTAAACCAACTGGCTTTAAAATTTGTGCGAAATATTAGGTAACCATAAAAAAAATCGTCATTTGCTGTATCAAGGAGGCCTAGGCTATGGTCATAACAAGTAATTTGGCAACAGTATAGGCCTACAGGCACTCGTAACGTTGTGTATGTGTAGTGTTTTGAGCGAGTCGTGTTCAAATTCTTCGATTTTGTCATCTTTTGGAAAAGCTTGCAGTAGAAATCCGTCTTAACTTGTGGTGGAGCAACCTGATACCACATATCGGCTCGGCATTTTTAACATTTACGAGATAAATTTACGTAAAAACAAACTCCAAACACCAAATCTCAATTACTACGGAGCACTGCAACAGTGTAATGGTGTGTGTTCTCAGACGTTTAAGAATGTAAACATAGCGTCTCGGAAGTGAGCTGAGTTCCTCGACTGACGTCACGCCGCGTTACCGTAAATACAACAATTTTTAGAAAGTTTTTATTACCCTCGAATTTTTGATCGTTTATTCCTCGAGAATGCAAGCTTCGTTTGACACAAATTGGGTATCATTAGAAAGCTACGAGTGTACAGAATACGATGATAAAGAATTTTTTTTTCATTTCATAACCTCTTTAAACGAAAACTCACAGCCCTAATATCTAGCAGACGACGTACGGTACATGTAGTATATGGTAGGCGTAATCCTCTTTAAGTTATTTTGAAGTATGAATAGTGGAACCAAGCCGGGATGACTGCCGTCAACAACTTGGGAAATGCAAAATAATATGGAACGCGAAAAGGACCACAAGTCCACAACATATGATGATGTAAATGATGATCTAATTTTATACGTTCATGTACTAAAAAAGTTACGTTCATGTACTAAACATATACGATGATGTACTAAAAAACTAAGATGTACATAAAAAAATGCGATGCTGTACTAAAAACGTAAGATGTACATCAAAACATATACGATCATGTACCGAAAACTTGTGATAATGAAGATGAAAAAGCGCAAGTGACAAAAAAGTGGCGAATGAATATTCATTATTGTCGTTTGAATACGCGTATGAATATCCATATATAAGTGTCCCTAGGAATATCAAAGTTGATACCGAAGCCCCGCCCCTAATGGTTCTTAATGAGTTTACACTGAATATTCATACTCGTATGCATACGCTACATATAAATATACATACGCGTATACAGACGCCACGTTTTTTTGAACATAACATTATTAGTACATGATCGTATTTGTTTTGATGTACATCGTACGTTTTTAGTACATGATCGTATATGTTTAGAACATGATCGTATACTTTTAGTACATGATCGTATATGTTTGGTACATGATCGTAAATTTTGCTTTAGAGTATCCAGTCAAAACGTCCCTTCACCAAAACGTCCCCGCTTTTTTAAGACCAACACGTCCCGCAGTCAAAACGTCCCCGTGAGTCAAAACGTCCCCGCTTTTATAATCAGTTGGAATGCAAGAGTGGATGTTTCTAGTTTAAATCGAAGAGTAAGGATAAGTATAGTTTAGGTTGAAAACACAGTATTTAGGAGTGGGAAGTGCCGGGTATGAGTGCAGAAAAAAAAATTTTGAGTATAATTTTCTTTGGTAAGATAATATAAATAGAAAAGGGAATGCAAGAGGGCTGTAGTGTAATAGGATTTTTTTAAACACAAGTTGGTTTCCGAATAAATATATACGATATTGAGGGAAGGGAATAAAACTTTTTTTTAATGTACAACAAGTTTCTTTTGGAATATGCGAGACGAGCTGGATGAAAGTAATTTATATTTTTCTACAGCACATACGTCTACTTTTTTTTTTCTGAAGACACTTTATATTTTTGATTTTCGTGATTCTTGGCCTATTTTTCTACCCTTTTCCAGAATTTATTCTGCCTTCTTATTTTTGGATGGTCTAGAAGGGGGACTACGGCTAAAGCCCCCAGCGCCCTCTCCCGTCTCTGCCCTCCCTAATTATAATGATATTTAATACTGTTACTTTGTAATATTATTTGAAAATAACAAAATAAGATAATAAAAGGGAAGGGAATACAAGAGGTTATGAGTTTTTTTTTACTTTTGGAATGAACATATACACGATGTTCCCCCGGTTTTATTCGGTGTCCCTTTGTTTTTGCTATTTCCGAGTACTTTTTTTCCGATATAGTCCTTGATTAATTAATTATAACTTAAAATTAATATATATTCACAATTGTGAATGAATGTGATAGACGGGGACGTTTTGACCAACGGGGACGTTTTGACCAAAAGCGGGGACGTTTTGGTAAAGGGACGTTTTGACTGGTAGGCATTTTTAGTACATGATCGTGTATTTCTAGTACGTGATCGTAAGTTTTCAGTACATGATCGTACAAAATGAGATCATCATTAACATCATCAGGGGCGGATCCAGGGGGGGGGGCCCGGGGGGCCCGGGCCCCCCCTTTTTGAAAATCCTGATTTTTTTTTTTTTTTTTTTTTTTACCGCGTTCGAGGGAAAGTGCCCCATGCGTGATTAGTGGCGTAGCTACGGGGGGCCTGAAATTGCAGACATGAGATCCATATTTTCAGGCTAGGTACATGCTGCTTAGAATACTCGGGAAGTGCCGTTTCCGGCCATCTGGGGGGTTTGTAAAGCCCAAAATTTCTTGTACGCTCCGCGCCAACCGATGATGGCGCTCCGCTTAGATAGTCTTACGTTCAGGCGCGGCTGGACCAGTCAGACCCCCCCCCCTGTCACAAATCCTGCATCCGCCCCTGATATGTCATTGAATATTCCACAAAACAACTTTTTATGTCCACGAAACTGTCGAAACATGATTTTCACTACTGGTAGAGATATAAAATATTGGGAATTCTGAATTTCCTGCAAACATGCGGCTGTGCCTGTTCAATACTCACTACTGTATCGCCTTAAAAAATGATGACTGGAAATAGTTTCTCCAGGACCGTATCGTATCGTGGGTATCGAGTGCGTCTGATATACGAACGTACGTAGTACGTACGTACGTCTATGATGATATGCACTGTACTGTGCTGATAAAAACATAGGTGAATTTCACTCCATGGGAGTGATCACTGAGCACATTCCGGTATAAGAGTGAATTTCCACTCCATTGGAGTAAATCTTAACTCCTAATAGAGTTATATTCACTCATATTAGGAGTAAGGGGTTAACTCCAATAGAGTTAAATTTTACTTTTAATTTGAAGCGCGCCGAGTGATCACTCCAATGGAATGAAATCCACTCATTTGTTTTTAGAGTGTTGCTAGATATAGGAAGAAGAAATTTACATACCAATACATGTTATCGGTTATCGATTGGCACAAAAAGCCAGATTCTGATGACAGCTGCCTCAAGAAACCCAATAAATGGCCTAATAAGCACCGAGCCATCAATGTGGACCATTACCGAAACATCGATGCGTGTTAGTCTTCCACCCCCTTCCTCTAATGCTATTTAAGTCCACATGTGGGCATATCCTGCAAATCTACCGGTAGCCCACAGGGGTTTGAGTTGGGAGAAAGGCCTTGACAGCTTGAAACGACAAATGATGCCAACTTCCCTCAAGTTAAAAGTCTGGCTGAGTTGGCAAGGCCAGTCAGCATGAAAGAGAAAAAACTTTTTTTGCATTTCTGTCACCAAAGTTGCACATCTTTTTGGTTGCTATTTTGCCTCACAGGTGCCATCTCCTGCGATCTGGGGGGTGCTGAAATCTCAAATTTTCTCTGTACGCTCCGCGCCAACCAAGGTGGCGCTCCGCTTAGATAGTAAACTCCGCCCCCCACAAGAAAGAACAGCCCCCCATGGCCCCCCCCCACTCAAAAAATCCTAGCTACGCCACTGTGCGTGTAATTTTTTGTAAAATAAATTTGCAAAAAGAGTACACCATCATTCTGATAAAGTGAAGGTGAGAGGGGCACTCTGACTGCATCAATAGTCTCCATCTGGAAGGGGGCATCCAAGATGAAATGGCCTGGAGTAGCCTGGTAAAAAGTAGTTTGCATCACCACCTACTCCCCAAAGACGTAAATCCCAGCTCATTGCTCGAAATTGCAAATATATGCCCGGCAAACCATGAATACATGATTTATTGGAAATAAATTTTACTCCAAACTTTCACGAAAAGTAGCACCAGATTGCACCGAGGACCTCCATATTTTGTGAAATTTTCCCAAAGGGGAGGGGGGCACCCACTCCCCTTAGACCCCTCCCCCAGGACGACGATTAGGCATTTCCCATCTGGGCCCCCCCTTCGGCGAAATCCTGGATCCGCCACTGATCATCATATGTTGTGGTCCTTTTCGCGTTCCATAAAATCAGGACAGTCTATTGGAATTCAACTGGACGAACTCGTAAAAAAAAAACTTTTTGTTTCTTGTAATGGTATTCTTTTAAGTATTGTTTTAATACATATCGTTGCACTTACCTTCCTGTATGCTATTCAAAACTTCCTCTTCGGAATAATCATGGCGTTTAAAAAACGGCATGTTGGCCCAATTAAAATGAACACAGTTCTAAATTATGCCAACGTGATAGTGTAACGGTTGCACACTTTGAGTAATTTCCCTCCGAAGTTACTCCTACATATCTTGCTCAATATACAGTAGTTTACATAGTTACCGGTATACTAACTACATTTTTTCCAAAAACGAATGTGCGGCTGAGTCTATCAAAAGTGATAAAGATTCAAGCCAAGAATCCTATATGTAAATGATACAGCAAATGTTATGAATTCACCTCTTTGTTTTTATATTCACCCTTTCCGATAGTAAAATACAGACTAGCCTTTATTTTTTCAGCGCAACATTTCCAAAAACTTTTCGGGATATCACACAGTAAGTAAGCACACGTAACTAATTAGGTGACGAAGCGTTGTTAATTGTGCAAGTTTACCACCTAAACAACATTTTGAACGGACACCATGAAATTAAAACCGCACCTCACTTCTTTGTACGATTAAAGTCAAGTTCCCAGGCTAATTCGCCAAAGTCAATAACAGATATGTTCCCTCAATACCGGTCCTTCTGTTCTTGAGAATGAAGTGGTCCGGAGATAAACGTTTAGCAGATGTTACTCTAAACATACTATTGAAGTTCTGATGATTGCCATGAATAAACATATCGTGTAGAAGGAAATACAAGCAAGAACACATGTGTATATGAAATGAGAATGTTGATGATGCTTTGAACGTAAATCCCTTCAATAAGTCACGCCTGGTGTAGTAATTTTACTGTTGTTATTACAATTCAATGCAGCTTGTCTTGCAATCGTCTTAAATTTTGCTACTTCGGCAAAAGTTGCAAAAGGGTTAATTTTAATTTGAGAGAGGGTACACGTTGTCAGTCCGACACGTTTTCAGTCCGAAAATAATATACACGTTTTTAGCCCGAAAAAAAAAACGAGTTTTCAGTTTGACACGTTTTCACTCCGAAAATAAAATCCACGTTCTCAGTCCGACAAAAAACGAGTTTGTTTTCAGTTCGAAAATAAAATACATGTTTTCAGTCCGAAAATAAAATACCCGTTTTCAGTCCGAAAATGAAATACACGTTTTCAGTCCGAAAATGAGACAAACGGTGGCAGCCCGAACTGATAGTAAAGAAATCGATTGAATCTTTTGTATTAAGTCTCACATCACTGGCCTCAACAAAGACTTGGGACCCCTTACCAACTATCAGTTCTACAAACATAGGTAATCCGTTTTTCGCTCCTTAATCCGCTTCCTGTATAGTCATGGTTTATTTGGTTGTAATTCCATGAATGCAATTTACACTTACCTAGCGTCATACTTTCATTGAGTTACATTTTGTACTTTTCATTGTACTCACAATATTGCTGACGAAGGTCCAAGGGGGACCGAAAATTGCAATATATTTTCTAAAACTTTACTCCTTATTTGTCAATTATGAGTCATGTATATATATATATATATATATATATATATATATATATATATATATATATATATATATATATATATATATATATATATATATATATATATATATATATATATATATATATATATATATATATATATATATATAAGTCTTTCTTTGATCATGTTAATTCTTTTCATGACAGCATTAAATTTTCTGTCGAAGTTTCCAAACATCAAATTTCATTCCTAGATGTTCTGGTCAAGTTGGATGGCAATTCCTTAACCACTTCGGTCTATTATAAGCCCACTGATATTCATATGTATTTACACTTTAATAGTTTTCACCCACATAATCTCAAGAGTTCTATTGTTTACAGCCAATGCCTTAGACTTAAACGCATTTGCTCCAACCCATGTGATTTTAAACACCAGGTATCCATATTAACTGGTTATTTCTTGAACGTAGGATACCCCCTTCACCTAATTAGACAGGGTATTTCCAGGGCCGACAAGTTGAGCCGTGAGGACTTATTAAAATACAAGTCTAAAAGTCCCAACACACGCATTCCGTTCGTTACCAGTTACAACCCCCTCATCAAATCTTTCATTTGCTCCATCAAACAGGAATTTGCTGTATTTCAAGACGATCAGTCTGTAGGAGAATCGTTTAAGGTACCCCCACCCCTCCATGCTAGCATTTCGTCAACCCCCCCAACCATAAATTTCTTCTCACTTCCTCCAGACTTCCCCGCTCAGTTTCCACCTCCGCAGGCAATTTTCCTTGCGGTAAACCTAGATGCCAAATATGCCCCCATATTACCCCAGGCACCGTGGTCAAGTTTCCCAATGTTGACTTTAGTCTTAGACCCCCTTCCCTCTCTTGTGATTCTATTAATGTTATTTACATTTTCTATTGTGTACTTTGCAAAGAGGGCAATTATGTAGGTGAAACAGGCTCCCGATTCCGCTTACGTTTTAATAATCACAAAAAATCTATTCGTGATAATTTTGCAGGATTCCCAGTGTCCGAACATTTCAATCTTCATGGTCATTCTCTAAAAAACCTAAAATGTATTTTAATTGCCTCGAACTTCAAATCAACTACTGAACGTAAACATAAAGAAATCGATTGGATCTTTCGTATTAAGTCTCACATCACCGGCCTCAACAAAGACTTGGGACCCCTTAACAACTACCAGTTCTACAAGCATATGTAATCCGTTCTTTGCTCCTTAATCCGCTTCCTGTATAGTCATGGTTTATTTGGTTTTAATTCCATCATTGCAACTTACACTTATCTAGCGTCATACTTTCATTGTGTCACATTTTGTACTTCTCATTCGACTGCCAAGTATTGTTGACGAAGGTCCCAGGGGGACCGAAAATTCCAATATATTTTCTAAAACTTACTCCTTATTTGTCAATTATGAGTCATATCTTATTTCTCTGGTTTTCTCTAATAATAATAATAATAATATATATATATATATATATATATATATATATATATGACACTTATTACGAAAGATTCAATCGATTTCTTTACTATCAGCTCGGGCTGTCACCGTTTATTGGTGATACTATGGCATTAAAACTGCTTTCATTCCCCAACTGAAAACGTGTATCTCATTTTCGGACTGAAAACGTGTATTTCATTTTCGGACTGAAAACGTGTATTTTATTTTCGGACTGAAAACTTGTAGGACTGAAAACTTGTCGGACTGAAAGCTTGTTGGACTGAGGGGTGTACCCCATCTCTCTTCCACCGCCTCTCTCTCTCTATCTTTCTATCTCTCTATCTATTCTATAAATTAGTTGGTAACGGTAACATCGTAAACTATATGTTGAACATGATGAGATGGAGTATTTTGGGGGTATATTACTCCTAGTGTGAGGACCGGACCACTCCAGTTTTTTTCATGGGAACATAGCTAATGAGTAGTTAAACAACTGTAGAAAGTTTGAGAAAGATTGTATGAGGCAAAACAAGACTCAGCCGCACATTCGTTTTGAAGAAAATTTAATGTTTATACCGGTAACGGTGTAAACTGTGTTGAACATGATAAGATTGAGTAACTTTGGGGGTTCATTACTCCTAGTGTGAGGACCGGACCACTCCAGTTTTTTCATGGGAACATAGGTAATGAGTAGTTAAACAACTGTAGAAAGTTTGAGAAAGATTGTATGAGGCAAAACATTTTTATAGACTCAGCCGCACATTCGTTTTGAAGAAAATTTAATGTTTATACCGGTAACGGTGTAAACTGTGTTGAACATGATAAGATTGAGTAACTTTGGGGGTTCATTACTCCTAGTGTGAGGACCGGACCACTCCAGTTTTTTATGGAAACGTAGCTAATAAATTGTTAAACATATGGTAAAAGTTTGAGAAAGATTGTATGAGGCAAAACATTTTTATAGACTCAGCCGCACATTCGTTTTGAAGAAATTTAATGTTTACCCAGCAAACACAATAACGTTTTAAAAATATCAGGAAAACGTTTGGTCAAACGGTATGAAAATGTTTTGGAATAACGTTATAATAACGTTAAATGTTGAGTCTTAGAAATAGCGGGAAAACGTTTTAAAATGTTTTGTTCCAATATCATCACACCGTTTTTATAACGTTTTCATGATGTTTAGATGAAATATTTTAAAACGTTTTCCCGCTATTTCTAAGACTCAATATTTTACGTTATTATAACGTCTTTTAAAGACATTTTCATAACATTTGACCAAAACATTTTCCTGATATTTTCATATAACGTTTACCTAACATTTGATCAAAACGTTTACTTGATATTTTAATATAACGTTAATAAAATATCCGACGAAACGTTTGGAAAATATTATGTTAACGTTTATAGCAAATGTTATGATAACATTATTTCAAAATGTCATCAAAATGTCTTGGAAATGATCGGATGACAGCGACAATACGTTATTAGATATCCCCATAACCCCGCCCCCCCCCCCTTTACCTCACATCTGGGTCGTATGTGTCTCACCTCTTCCCCTGGCCATGCGCAGCTCGGAACTGACAGTAGGTACCCGAAAATTCTGGCAGCGGGATGCTAGGTCACTGTGGCGTGACAACCGGCGCTCTTGCGAACACAAAGGGGCGGTACTTGAGCTTGAGCTACTTGGTAGCTTGAGCTACTGGAACTACTTAGTGATTGTCGCTGAACTCCCACCCCGATTAGCAAGATAATAAGTCAAATATAAGAGACATTATTTATGTTCAATGTAAACATGTTTATTTCTGACAACACATACTAGAACACTAGAATATTACTAGAAGAGCAAATACAAAAACAGACAACAAAATCTGAGAAAACAATACTAGAACGATGAGGGTTCAATCGCTGGAGTTGCTGGTCACTCATCTGATTCAACCTCAGATTCATACACCTGTGTGTTCCTCTTTTGTGCCACTTGTGATTTCTATAAGATATGGAGAACAATGGTAATATATTTTTATTAAAAATCTTATACATGCATGCAGTTACTGGTGGTTCCATCTACACAAGGATGTGCTTAACACATACATCATCCTGTTTATTTAACATGAACAATTAGGGTTACCTTTCTCATATAGTTGCTGCCTCCTGGCATATTAATTAGGGCATTTCTGAGAACTTATACACATAAACTGGTGATTTTTTTTAGCCTAACACACTGTAGCATAGGCGAATTTAAGGCCTAAAACTATATTTTTTTAAATCTTCAAACGATGTCAATTTCTGTTCGGATCGTTTTATACACAAACTGGTTAATTTTATAGCCTGACACCCTGTAGCATAGGCGAATTTAAAGCCTATACGTATATTTGAAATCTTCAAACGATGTCTTTTTTTATTCTCATCATTTTATACACATAAACTGGTGAATTTTATAGCCTAACACACCATAGCATAGGCTATTTTAAAACATATATATACATATACTATCCCCCAAAAGGGCACCTTGATTCCACAACAATATGGCGTATCGCTTTGCGATGATGCCTTTGACAGAATGTTCTGTCACATAAATTTAGCACACCCACATCTAACATTTTGCCTCAGGGTGCTATCTCCCCAAGTCCAAATCTGAGGGGGTGGGGAATGGTGGTTACTCCAGATTTGGCCGGTAAAAAAACGGTATTTGATGATAATTTTTCAGAACATTTTGCAGATATCACTCTTCTGCTCTGCCATGCAGAACCAAGTGCATTAAGTTTGTGCCGAGTCATTTGTTTTTTAACAATATTGTTCCACTCACATCTACACAAACACTAAGTGCTTTAGAGACATGATCTTGTTTATTTCATTAATATAAACAATTCCAATTACCTTTCTCATGTAGTTGCTGCCTCCTGGCATATTTCTCCTGGCATTTCTAAGAACTTCACCGATTTCAAACAAGAAATCGCTCCTCTTCCCATTTTTGATGCATTTCCTTAGTGCTTCTGTACAAATGAAAGGAAACAAGTATTAAACATCTGTTTGAAAAAAATTGGCTAACATATTTTATACATACCCGTACCCATACTCATGAGTCTGTACTGGTACCCATACTCACAGTTTCATTTTCCTTGGACCCGTACTTACAGTATAGGCCATTACCCATACCCGTACTCATGAGCCTGTACCCATGGGTCCAGCACTTGTAGTGCTGTTTAATATGTATGCAATGTAAATTTTATGACACATAAATATACTCAGTGACAGATCGATATATTTTTGTTTGTACATGTAAACCTGGGGACACTATGGTATATACACAGTTGGATGACTTTTTCAGGTTAATTTCAAAACTTGCCAGTGGGAGAATATCGGGCAACCTGGAACCAGGGTTGTTGATTTTTTTTTTTTAAATCAGATTTTTTTTAATTTAAATCAGATTTTTTTAAATTTTGCAATAATCAAAAGTTCAATTTCCTCTCAAATGTTACCTAAATCTTCCTTAAACACCTATACCCACCCATATTACATACGAGCAGTCAGCCCAATGCTTTAATTTGATTTCCAGACAATCAACGGAAGTCATGCTGTCTTGTATATATTATTTCACAATTAGGCCCTATATCCCCCACTAAGGGGCCAATGAAACCAATTTCCCTTTGTTGAACACAGACACTTGTTTGTACCCAATGAGCTACTTCACAACCATAGTTTATGCAATCTACTGTCTATACACAGGAAGTTAATTTATTCATGATACTCAACCCCAGTAAGGTTTGATTGGGGGTATTATAGGGAATTGTATTCTATGTGGTAGTTGACACTTCACTCTGAATAGGGAGTACCACAGAAGAAGTGTGCATGGGCTCATACTAGGCTATATATCTTTAAGTGCACCCAATTCAGTATTATCCAAGCTCACATACTTCATTGAGTCTCTATCAAACAGGTCAACTAGAGGGGATTCTTGCAGGCAATTTCTAGAATTGTTCAATTTGTTTTAGTACGATGGGACACATGCCATACCAGTGTGACAGGATTTTTCTCACTGAAAATACCTCCCACCCCCGGGGGGAATAAAACAGGTTTAATACAAGTTCATTTGTTTGATAAAAGTTTGAATAAAGTTCCACTAAAGCAAGAGACTCGGCTCTTTCCTTTCTACAATCAAGACTATTTGCTTTGGTATTTAATTATACGAGTTTCATTATTGCAGTTTAATCAGTGCCATGGGCTATATATTACATATATATGGGACAGATATTACTGGGATTTACTGAAGTTGCTTTGATACTTGATTGAGACTCTACTTTAATACGAATTGTTTGATTTCAGAGATTAAGCTGACCACAATTCAACTTTTCCTGCCAAGAATTAGAAAATTGATATCTTCCTTGGCTGGATATATGCTACTGAATACAAATGGTGAAAGTTGCATCTTATATACTCTTTTACAATGGATTACAAGAGGATGGGACAGGATGTTACTCTGTCTACATAAACAGTGGTTAAGCTGCTGTGAAGCTGACCACACATCCTGCTGAAGATTACATAATAATAGGTGCACAAACAGGTGTAGGGTTTTGGTTGTAGAAAGTTACACTAGAGGTTACAGTGTGGATGATCTCCTGGAACTAATAAGTTGGAGGTTTCTGAGAGGTGTGATGTAAGAACTTCCTGTCTGTGCTACTAGCTAAGATATTGTCAATATGTTCCTAGGGTAAGGGGAAGGTGAGATAACAGTAAAATGCTCTCTGTTACAATTGTTACAGGAAACTCAGTTAGATGATGCTCCTGTTTGGAAACAATTATATCGATGTCAAAGCAGATATGTCTTGAGAAAATTTGTACCTTTGAACCAAGAAAATTATGTTCTAACTCATTCAATTTATCTGCAAATGTTCTGGTTAAAAATAAAAGGGCTGGGACCATTTAATAAAAAAACAAAGAAATTAGCTTCTTCTATACTGTATTATTCAATAGGATATTAGTGTTACATATCACTGGAACATTTTAAGCTACGCCTGACATGGACCAATTTCTTGACAAATCTTGTACCGATACCCCAAAAAAGTTATAAACAAACTCAAACAAGTCATCTACACATGAATGTTCTGATTGCAAACCATTGCAAACCAGGGTCCGAACCATTTTCAGAAAGGTAAAAAATATAAAACTGACAAAGAAATATGCACATTACAAAATCGAGCCCTAACTTTTGGCGGCCATTTAAGTCGGCTGTCTGAACTTAGCAACAATGGACGTTATTGGCTCGATGTAATAATGCGTGCACCTGTTTCCAACAACATGTACAGTACCCTAACCTATAACACTAAAACCAACTTTGTTGTTTATTTTCTGTACTAATAATCAAATCAAACAGTAAAAAAAGGAATAAAAATAGTGTGAAATATATCTAAACCCTAACCTGTAATATAATCACCCACATTTTCTTTGCAAGGTTTAACCAAAATCAGGTAGCCTATGCCTGGCCTACACATTATTAAATAACAAGCCCCAATCTCTTTGGTTTTCCTGTACAAAAAGTAGCCCTAGCCTATATAAATTTTCCTAAAATGTTGAAACTTTCACAATTAATGTCTGCTAAGCTGACCTATAAAAGGGTGAACTTTGTTTCATACAGGTATTTTTTTAAGCTTGAAAATTCCCTCTGATCCTCTTACGTGTCCGAACTTCGCAGGGTCCATCATACAAAATACGTGATAACGTGCATATCGTGGTAGGGTAGGCTAGGCCTGTAACGTTAGTGGTACACCTTAAGTTAATGCTTTAAGCCTATACTATAGTACGGTAGGCTGATTTTGCATTATTTATGAAAAATACAATAAACTTACCTAATTATTTCTTGTTTTCGATAGACTTACTCCTAACTCCTGATGAAAAGTATCAAAGAATCTGGATAATTCACAGACTTGAATGAGTAATTCTTACTGCAGTAACTAGAGCAGTACGGGCTTGAAGTTGAACTTTGAAGTTGAAGGCAAAGTTGGCAGAGTTGGCAAAGTTGATGGCAAATGAGCAAATCAGCGTAACCAGCGGCACATGCCAAAAAACGCTAGATTTGCAAAAGTAAAATCCCAGAAAACGCTAGATATAGATATGAATGCTCATGTAATGTAGCCTGTTACCTCAATCACAAATTGCACTTACTTATATGATAGACATTGCTATGAATATGATTATTTTAAACAAACTTCAAGTCATAATGGCTCAGAATCATAACAAAACAACTGAAGAATCAACAAAAATACAACTAATTCAGACGATTCTCGTCTCAATCCGCGGTAAGGCTGTGTACGTAGTGTATACATAAACTCACAAAATGGCCCACAGTTCCGCTCCTCACGTTTACTACATGCAAACGTACGCCTCAGCTGTACGTACGTTCTGCATTATTCATTTTAAATATATCGACCGCGATAACATTGTGTAAAAGTAACATATAAATAGCGGTTCAAGTGTACTGCGAAGCGGGAATTTCACCTCGAATGTTTCGGATACGGTCATTTTTTGGGAACCATCAATTTTGATACGAAAAAACGTACGCTAGGACACCAGAAAAATCTAAAACACGCTAAATCTAGTGTAAAACGCTAAAGCTGGTAACACTGGTGGTAATGGCTTTAAATTTACCGCGTATACGTCGTACGTACGAGATTTTTTTTTTTAACCAATCAAATTCCTGGAATTCATACATGTGACACTAAGTTTGAAACTAAGTTTGAATCTTTTTACTTCTATTTCGGGATTATGAAAGAACATGCTCCATTAATATTAACCCTTGGGAACCTAACCGAAACCTATAATCATAACTTATTTTAAACGTATCTGTGATTAACCACGGTAGTCTAATTATTATAAACGTATCTATGATTAAACACGACTGCAAACCGCGGCCGCTTCAAGTGATGCTCAGTGGAGCGTGACCTGACGGTCTGACGTCACTCCCTAATGCGGATAAGGGTTATTATAAACGTATCTGTGATTAATCACTATCACGTGATCTACCACAGATACGTTTATAATAATTAGACTACCGCGATTTATCACGACAGTCTAATTATAAACATTATGATATAACGTTTTAAAAAAACATTATTGAAACATTTTAAAGATATTTTGTAATGCAAAACGTTATAAAATGTTTTTAAAACGTTTTTAATATAACAGTTTGTGAACCTATTTGAATCAATTTGAGGATGCAGGCAATGATTGTTTTTAGTTTTTTTTTTGCGTATATACCAACAACGCATAATTTTATCTGACTTCATTAGGAAACTAGATATTTGAACAACATTTTGATATAATGTTGTAGGTAAAACATTTTTTAAACATTTTAAAAACATTTTCTTACAAATGTTATTGTATAACGCATTGAAAACATCATGATATCACGTTTTAAGAAAATATTATTGAAACATTTAAAGATATTTTGTGATGCAAAACGTTATAAAAATGTTTTTAAAACGTTTTTAATATAAAAGTTTGTGAACCTATTTGAATCAATTTGAGGATGCAGGCAATGTTTGTTTTTAGTCTTTTTTTATAATTTGATTGCGTATATACCAACAATGCAAACTTTTATCTGACTTCATTAGAAAATATTTATATGATATTTGAACAACATTTTGATATAATGCTGAAGGTAAAACATTTTTTAAACATTTTAAAAACATTTTCTTACAAATGTTATTGTATAACGCATTGAAAACATTATGATATCACGTTTTAAGAAAATATTATTGAAACATTTTAAAGATATTTTGTGATGCAAAACGTTATAAAAATGTTTGAAAACGTTTTTAATATAAAAGTTTGTGAACCTATTTGAATCAATTTGAGGGTGCAGGCAATGTTTGTTTTTAGTCTTTTTTATTTAATTTTATTGCGTATGTACCAACAATGCAAACTTTTATCTGACTTCATTAGAAAATATTTATATGATATTTGAAAAACATTTTGATATAGTGTTGTAGGTAAAACATTTTTAAAACATTTTAAAACATTTTCCTCAATGTTATTGTATAACAAATTAAAAACATTATGATATAACGTTTTAAGAAAATATTATTATAACATTAGGAAGATATTTTATATAGCAAGACGTTTTAAAAATGTTTTTAAAATATTATTATTAACATGCAAGTTTATTAGCATATTTGAATCACATTTGATGAAGTGCCATTGTTTTCGTAGTTTTAATGCATCATATACCCACAATGCATATTTCCATCTAATTAACGTTAGAATATATTTTTATGATATTTTAACAACATTTTGAAATAATATTGAAAACAAAACATTTTTTAAACATTTTTAAAACATTTTTATGTTATAAAATAACATCATGATAACGTTATATAATATAAAAATGTTTTGTTATAACGTTTCTACGATCTTTTAAAAATGTTATGATAATGTTATGTGTTTGCTGGGTATACCGGTAACGGTGTAAACTGTGTTGAACATGGTAAGATTGAGTAACTTTGGGGGTCTATTACTCCTAGTGTGAGGACCGGACCACTCCAGTTTTTTCATGGGAACATAGCTAATGAGTAGTTGAACAACTGTAGAAAGTTTGAAAAAGATTGTATGAGGCAAAACATTTTTATAGACTCAGCCGCACATTCGTTTTGAAGAAAATTTAATGTTTATACCGGTAACGGAGTAAACTGTGTTGAACATGATAAGATTGAGTAACTTTGGGGGTCTATTACTCCTAGTGTGAGGACCGGACCACTCCAGTTTTTTCATGGGAACATAGCTAATGAGTAGTTAAACAACTGTAGAAAGTTTGAAAAAGATTGTATGAGGCAAAACATTTTTATAGACTCAGCCGCACATTCGTTTTGAAGAAATTTAATGTTTATACCGGTAACTGTGTAAACTGTGTTGAACATGGTAAGATTGAGTAACTTTGGGGGTCTATTACTCCTAGTGTGAGGACCGGACCACTCCAGTTTTTTCATGGAAACGTAGCTAATAAATTGTTAAACATATGGTAAAAGATTGAGAAAGATTGTATGAGGCAAAACATTTTTATAGACTCAGCCGCACATTCGTTTTGAAGAAAATTTAATGTTTATACCGGTAACGGAATAAACTGTGTTGAACATGATAAGATTGAGTAACTTTGGGGGTCTATTACTCCTAGTGTGAGGACCGGACCACTCCAGTTTTTTCATGGGAACATAGGTAATGAGTAGTTAAACAACTGTAGAAAGTTTGAGAAAGATTGTATGAGGCAAAACATTTTTATAGACTCAGCCGCACATTCGTTTTGAAGAAAATTTAATGTTTATACCGGTAACGGAGTAAACTGTGTTGAACATGATAAGATTGAGTAACTTTGGGGGTTCATTACTCCTAGTGTGAGGACCGGACCACTCCAGTTTTTCATGGAAACGTAGCTAATAAATTGTTAAACATATGGTAAAAGTTTGAGAAAGATTGTATGAGGCAAAACATTTTTATAGACTCAGCCGCACATTCGTTTTGAAGAAATTTAATGTTTATACCGGTAACGGTGTAAACTGTGCTGAACATGGTAAGATTGAGTAACTTTGGGGGTCTATTACTCCTAGTGTGAGGACCGGACCACTCCAGTTTTTTCATGGGAACATAGCTAATGAGTAGTTAAACAACTGTAGAAAGTTTGAAAAAGATTGTATGAGGCAAAACATTTTTATAGACTCAGCCGCACATTCGTTTTGAAGAAAATTTAATGTTTATACCGGTAACGGAGTAAACTGTGTTGAACATGATAAGATTGAGTAACTTTGGGGGTCTATTACTCCTAGTGTGAGGACCGGACCACTCCAGTTTTTTCATGGGAACATAGCTAATGAGTAGTTAAACAACTGTAGAAAGTTTGAAAAAGATTGTATGAGGCAAAACATTTTTATAGACTCAGCCGCACATTCGTTTTGAAGAAATTTAATGTTTATACCGGTAACGGTGTAAACTGTGTTGAACATGGTAAGATTGAGTAACTTTGGGGGTCTATTACTCCTAGTGTGAGGACCGGACCACTCCAGTTTTTTCATGGAAACGTAGCTAATAAATTGTTAAACATATGGTAAAAGATTGAGAAAGATTGTATGAGGCAAAACATTTTTATAGACTCAGCCGCACATTCGTTTTGAAGAAAATTTAATGTTTATACCGGTAACGGAGTAAACTGTGTTGAACATGATAAGATTGAGTAACTTTGGGGGTCTATTACTCCTAGTGTGAGGACCGGACCACTCCAGTTTTTTCATGGGAACATAGCTAATGAGTAGTTAAACAACTGTAGAAAGTTTGAAAAAGATTGTATGAGGCAAAACATTTTTATAGACTCAGCCGCACATTCGTTTTGAAGAAAATTTAATGTTTATACCGGTAACGGAGTAAACTGTGTTGAACATGATAAGATAGAGTAACTTTGGGGGTCTATTACTCCTAGTGTGAAGACCGGACCACTCCAGTTTTTTCATGGGAACATAGCTAATGAGTAGTTAAACAACTGTAGAAAGTTTGAAAAAGATTGTATGAGGCAAAACATTTTTATAGACTCAGCCGCACATTCGTTTTGAAGAAAATTTAATGTTTATACCGGTAACGGTGTAAACTGTGTTGAACATGATAAGATTGAGTAACTTTGGGGGTCTATTACTCCTAGTGTGAGGACCGGACCACTCCAGTTTTTTCATGGAAACGTAGCTAATAAATTGTTAAACATATGGTAAAAGATTGAGAAAGATTGTATGAGGCAAAACATTTTTATAGACTCAGCCGCACATTCGTTTTGAAGAAAATTTAATGTTTATACCGGTAACGGAGTAAACTGTGTTGAACATGATAAGATTGAGTAACTTTGGGGGTCTATTACTCCTAGTGTGAGGACCGGACCACTCCAGTTTTTTCATGGGAACATAGCTAATGAGTAGTTAAACAACTGTAGAAAGTTTGAAAAAGATTGTATGAGGCAAAACATTTTTATAGACTCAGCCGCACATTCGTTTTGAAGAAAATTTAATGTTTATACCGGTAACGGAGTAAACTGTGTTGAACATGATAAGATAGAGTAACTTTGGGGGTCTATTACTCCTAGTGTGAAGACCGGACCACTCCAGTTTTTTCATGGGAACATAGCTAATGAGTAGTTAAACAACTGTAGAAAGTTTGAAAAAGATTGTATGAGGCAAAACATTTTTATAGACTCAGCCGCACATTCGTTTTGAAGAAAATTTAATGTTTATACCGGTAACGGTGTAAACTGTGTTGAACATGATAAGATTGAGTAACTTTGGGGGTCTATTACTCCTAGTGTGAGGACCGGACCACTCCAGTTTTTTCATGGGAACATAGCTAATGAGTAGTTAAACAACTGTAGAAAGTTTGAAAAAGATTGTATGAGGCAAAACATTTTTATAGACTCAGCCGCACATTCGTTTTGAAGAAAATTTAATGTTTATACCGGTAACGGAGTAAACTGTGTTGAACATGATAAGATAGAGTAACTTTGGGGGTCTATTACTCCTAGTGTGAGGACCGGACCACTCCAGTTTTTTCATGGGAACATAGCTAATGAGTAGTTAAACAACTGTAGAAAGTTTGAAAAAGATTGTATGAGGCAAAACATTTTTATAGACTCAGCCGCACATTCGTTTTGAAGAAAATTTAATGTTTATACCGGTAACGGAGTAAACTGTGTTGAACATGATAAGATAGAGTAACTTTGGGGGTCTATTACCCCTAGTGTGAAGACCGGACCACTCCAGTTTTTTCATGGGAACATAGCTAATGAGTAGTTAAACAACTGTAGAAAGTTTGAAAAAGATTGTATGAGGCAAAACATTTTTATAGACTCAGCCGCACATTCGTTTTGAAGAAAATTTAATGTTTATACCGGTAACGGAGTAAACTGTGTTGAACATGATAAGATAGAGTAACTTTGGGGGTCTATTACTCCTAGTGTGAGGACCGGACCACTCCAGTTTTTTCATGGGAACATAGCTAATGAGTAGTTAAACAACTGTAGAAAGTTTGAAAAAGATTGTATGAGGCAAAACATTTTTATAGACTCAGCCGCACATTCGTTTTGAAGAAAATTTAATGTTTATACCGGTAACGGTGTAAACTGTGTTGAACATGATAAGATTGAGTAACTTTGGGGGTCTATTACTCCTAGTGTGAGGACCGGACCACTCCAGTTTTTTCATGGAAACGTAGCTAATAAATTGTTAAACATATGGTAAAAGTTTGAGAAAGATTGTATGAGGCAAAACATTTTTATAGACTCAGCCGCACATTCGTTTTGAAGAAATTTAATGTTTATACCGGTAACGGTGTAAACTGTGTTGAACATGGTAAGATTGAGTAACTTTGGGGGTCTATTACTCCTAGTGTGAGGACCGGACCACTCCAGTTTTTTCATGGGAACATAGCTAATGAGTAGTTAAACAACTGTAGAAAGTTTGAAAAAGATTGTATGAGGCAAAACATTTTTATAGACTCAGCCGCACATTCGTTTTGAAGAAATTTAATGTTTATACCGGTAACGGTGTAAACTGTGTTGAACATGGTAAGATTGAGTAACTTTGGGGGTCTATTACTCCTAGTGTGAGGACCGGACCACTCCAGTTTTTTCATGGGAACATAGCTAATGAGTAGTTAAACAACTGTAGAAAGTTTGAAAAAGATTGTATGAGGCAAAACATTTTTATAGACTCAGCCGCACATTCGTTTTGAAGAAAATTTAATGTTTATACCGGTAACGGAGTAAACTGTGTTGAACATGATAAGATAGAGTAACTTTGGGGGTCTATTACTCCTAGTGTGAGGACCGGACCACTCCAGTTTTTTCATGGAAACGTAGCTAATAAATTGTTAAACATATGGTAAAAGTTTGAGAAAGATTGTATGAGGCAAAACATTTTTATAGACTCAGCCGCACATTCGTTTTGAAGAAATTTAATGTTTATACCGGTAACGGTGTAAACTGTGTTGAACATGGTAAGATTGAGTAACTTTGGGGGTCTATTACTCCTAGTGTGAGGACCGGACCACTCCAGTTTTTTCATGGGAACATAGCTAATGAGTAGTTAAACAACTGTAGAAAGTTTGAGAAAGATTGTATGAGGCAAAACATTTTTATAGACTCAGCCGCACATTCGTTTTGAAGAAAATTTAATGTTTATACCGGTAACGGTGTAAACTGTGTTGAACATGATAAGATGGAGTAACTTTGGGGGTCTATTACTCCTAGTGTGAGGACCGGACCACTCCAGTTTTTTCATGGGAACATAGCTAATGAGTAGTTAAACAACTGTAGAAAGTTTGAAAAAGATTGTATGAGGCAAAACATTTTTATAGACTCAGCCGCACATTCGTTTTGAAGAAATTTAATGTTTATACCGGTAACGGTGTAAACTGTGTTGAACATGGTAAGATTGAGTAACTTTGGGGGTTCATTACTCCTAGTGTGAGGACCGGACCACTCCAGTTTTTCATGGAAACGTAGCTAATAAATTGTTAAACATATGGTAAAAGTTTGAGAAAGATTGTATGAGGCAAAACATTTTTATAGACTCAGCCGCACATTCGTTTTGAAGAAATTTAATGTTTATACCGGTAACGGTGTAAACTGTGTTGAACATGGTAAGATTGAGTAACTTTGGGGGTCTATTACTCCTAGTGTGAGGACCGGACCACTCCAGTTTTTTCATGGGAACATAGCTAATGAGTAGTTGAACAACTGTAGAAAGTTTGAGAAAGATTGTATGAGGCAAAACATTTTTATAGACTCAGCCGCACATTCGTTTTGAAGAAAATTTAATGTTTATACCGGTAACGGAGTAAACTGTGTTGAACATGATAAGATTGAGTAACTTTGGGGGTCTATTACTCCTAGTGTGAGGACCGGACCACTCCAGTTTTTTCATGGGAACATAGCTAATGAGTAGTTAAACAACTGTAGAAAGTTTGAAAAAGATTGTATGAGGCAAAACATTTTTATAGACTCAGCCGCACATTCGTTTTGAAGAAATTTAATGTTTATACCGGTAACTGTGTAAACTGTGTTGAACATGGTAAGATTGAGTAACTTTGGGGGTCTATTACTCCTAGTGTGAAGACCGGACCACTCCAGTTTTTTCATGGAAACGTAGCTAATAAATTGTTAAACATATGGTAAAAGATTGAGAAAGATTGAATGAGGCAAAACATTTTTATAGACTCAGCCGCACATTCGTTTTGAAGAAAATTTAATGTTTATACCGGTAACGGAATAAACTGTGTTGAACATGATAAGATTGAGTAACTTTGGGGGTCTATTACTCCTAGTGTGAGGACCGGACCACTCCAGTTTTTTCATGGGAACATAGGTAATGAGTAGTTAAACAACTGTAGAAAGTTTGAGAAAGATTGTATGAGGCAAAACATTTTTATAGACTCAGCCGCACATTCGTTTTGAAGAAAATTTAATGTTTATACCGGTAACGGAGTAAACTGTGTTAAACATGATAAGATAGAGTAACTTTGGGGGTCTATTACTCCTAGTGTGAGGACCGGACCACTCCAGTTTTTTCATGGAAACATAGCTAATAAATTGTTAAACATATGGTAAAAGTTTGAGAAAGATTGTATGAGGCAAAACATTTTTATAGACTCAGCCGCACATTCGTTTTGAAGAAATTTAATGTTTATACCGGTAACGGTGTAAACTGTGTTGAACATGGTAAGATTGAGTAACTTTGGGGGTCTATTACTCCTAGTGTGAGGACCGGACCACTCCAGTTTTTTCATGGGAACATAGCTAATGAGTAGTTAAACAACTGTAGAAAGTTTGAGAAAGATTGTATGAGGCAAAACATTTTTATAGACTCAGCCGCACATTCGTTTTGAAGAAAATTTAATGTTTATACCGGTAACGGTGTAAACTGTGTTGAACATGATAAGATGGAGTAACTTTGGGGGTCTATTACTCCTAGTGTGAGGACCGGACCACTCCAGTTTTTTCATGGGAACATAGCTAATGAGTAGTTAAACAACTGTAGAAAGTTTGAAAAAGATTGTATGAGGCAAAACATTTTTATAGACTCAGCCGCACATTCGTTTTGAAGAAAATTTAATGTTTATACCGGTAACGGAGTAAACTGTGTTGAACATGATAAGATAGAGTAACTTTGGGGGTCTATTACCCCTAGTGTGAAGACCGGACCACTCCAGTTTTTTCATGGGAACATAGCTAATGAGTAGTTAAACAACTGTAGAAAGTTTGAAAAAGATTGTATGAGGCAAAACATTTTTATAGACTCAGCCGCACATTCGTTTTGAAGAAAATTTAATGTTTATACCGGTAACGGAGTAAACTGTGTTGAACATGATAAGATAGAGTAACTTTGGGGGTCTATTACTCCTAGTGTGAAGACCGGACCACTCCAGTTTTTTCATGGGAACATAGCTAATGAGTAGTTAAACAACTGTAGAAAGTTTGAAAAAGATTGTATGAGGCAAAACATTTTTATAGACTCAGCCGCACATTCGTTTTGAAGAAAATTTAATGTTTATACCGGTAACGGTGTAAACTGTGTTGAACATGATAAGATTGAGTAACTTTGGGGGTCTATTACTCCTAGTGTGAGGACCGGACCACTCCAGTTTTTTCATGGAAACGTAGCTAATAAATTGTTAAACATATGGTAAAAGTTTGAGAAAGATTGTATGAGGCAAAACATTTTTATAGACTCAGCCGCACATTCGTTTTGAAGAAATTTAATGTTTATACCGGTAACGGTGTAAACTGTGTTGAACATGGTAAGATTGAGTAACTTTGGGGGTCTATTACTCCTAGTGTGAGGACCGGACCACTCCAGTTTTTTCATGGGAACATAGCTAATGAGTAGTTAAACAACTGTAGAAAGTTTGAAAAAGATTGTATGAGGCAAAACATTTTTATAGACTCAGCCGCACATTCGTTTTGAAGAAATTTAATGTTTATACCGGTAACGGTGTAAACTGTGTTGAACATGGTAAGATTGAGTAACTTTGGGGGTCTATTACTCCTAGTGTGAGGACCGGACCACTCCAGTTTTTTCATGGGAACATAGCTAATGAGTAGTTAAACAACTGTAGAAAGTTTGAAAAAGATTGTATGAGGCAAAACATTTTTATAGACTCAGCCGCACATTCGTTTTGAAGAAAATTTAATGTTTATACCGGTAACGGAGTAAACTGTGTTGAACATGATAAGATAGAGTAACTTTGGGGGTCTATTACTCCTAGTGTGAGGACCGGACCACTCCAGTTTTTTCATGGGAACATAGCTAATGAGTAGTTAAACAACTGTAGAAAGTTTGAAAAAGATTGTATGAGGCAAAACATTTTTATAGACTCAGCCGCACATTCGTTTTGAAGAAAATTTAATGTTTATACCGGTAACGGAGTAAACTGTGTTGAACATGATAAGATAGAGTAACTTTGGGGGTCTATTACCCCTAGTGTGAAGACCGGACCACTCCAGTTTTTTCATGGGAACATAGCTAATGAGTAGTTAAACAACTGTAGAAAGTTTGAAAAAGATTGTATGAGGCAAAACATTTTTATAGACTCAGCCGCACATTCGTTTTGAAGAAAATTTAATGTTTATACCGGTAACGGAGTAAACTGTGTTGAACATTATAAGATAGAGTAACTTTGGGGGTCTATTACTCCTAGTGTGAAGACCGGACCACTCCAGTTTTTTCATGGGAACATAGCTAATGAGTAGTTAAACAACTGTAGAAAGTTTGAAAAAGATTGTATGAGGCAAAACATTTTTATAGACTCAGCCGCACATTCGTTTTGAAGAAAATTTAATGTTTATACCGGTAACGGTGTAAACTGTGTTGAACATGATAAGATTGAGTAACTTTGGGGGTCTATTACTCCTAGTGTGAGAACCGGACCACTCCAGTTTTTTCATGGAAACGTAGCTAATAAATTGTTAAACATATGGTAAAAGTTTGAGAAAGATTGTATGAGGCAAAACATTTTTATAGACTCAGCCGCACATTCGTTTTGAAGAAATTTAATGTTTATACCGGTAACGGTGTAAACTGTGTTGAACATGGTAAGATTGAGTAACTTTGGGGGTCTATTACTCCTAGTGTGAGGACCGGACCACTCCAGTTTTTTCATGGGAACATAGCTAATGAGTAGTTAAACAACTGTAGAAAGTTTGAAAAAGATTGTATGAGGCAAAACATTTTTATAGACTCAGCCGCACATTCGTTTTGAAGAAATTTAATGTTTATACCGGTAACGGTGTAAACTGTGTTGAACATGGTAAGATTGAGTAACTTTGGGGGTCTATTACTCCTAGTGTGAGGACCGGACCACTCCAGTTTTTTCATGGGAACATAGCTAATGAGTAGTTAAACAACTGTAGAAAGTTTGAAAAAGATTGTATGAGGCAAAACATTTTTATAGACTCAGCCGCACATTCGTTTTGAAGAAAATTTAATGTTTATACCGGTAACGGAGTAAACTGTGTTGAACATGATAAGATAGAGTAACTTTGGGGGTCTATTACTCCTAGTGTGAGGACCGGACCACTCCAGTTTTTTCATGGAAACGTAGCTAATAAATTGTTAAACATATGGTAAAAGTTTGAGAAAGATTGTATGAGGCAAAACATTTTTATAGACTCAGCCGCACATTCGTTTTGAAGAAATTTAATGTTTATACCGGTAACGGTGTAAACTGTGTTGAACATGGTAAGATTGAGTAACTTTGGGGGTCTATTACTCCTAGTGTGAGGACCGGACCACTCCAGTTTTTTCATGGGAACATAGCTAATGAGTAGTTAAACAACTGTAGAAAGTTTGAGAAAGATTGTATGAGGCAAAACATTTTTATAGACTCAGCCGCACATTCGTTTTGAAGAAAATTTAATGTTTATACCGGTAACGGTGTAAACTGTGTTGAACATGATAAGATGGAGTAACTTTGGGGGTCTATTACTCCTAGTGTGAGGACCGGACCACTCCAGTTTTTTCATGGGAACATAGCTAATGAGTAGTTAAACAACTGTAGAAAGTTTGAAAAAGATTGTATGAGGCAAAACATTTTTATAGACTCAGCCGCACATTCGTTTTGAAGAAATTTAATGTTTATACCGGTAACGGTGTAAACTGTGTTGAACATGGTAAGATTGAGTAACTTTGGGGGTTCATTACTCCTAGTGTGAGGACCGGACCACTCCAGTTTTTCATGGAAACGTAGCTAATAAATTGTTAAACATATGGTAAAAGTTTGAGAAAGATTGTATGAGGCAAAACATTTTTATAGACTCAGCCGCACATTCGTTTTGAAGAAATTTAATGTTTATACCGGTAACGGTGTAAACTGTGTTGAACATGGTAAGATTAAGTAACTTTGGGGGTCTATTACTCCTAGTGTGAGGACCGGACCACTCCAGTTTTTTCATGGGAACATAGCTAATGAGTAGTTGAACAACTGTAGAAAGTTTGAAAAAGATTGTATGAGGCAAAACATTTTTATAGACTCAGCCGCACATTCGTTTTGAAGAAAATTTAATGTTTATACCGGTAACGGAGTAAACTGTGTTGAACATGATAAGATTGAGTAACTTTGGGGGTCTATTACTCCTAGTGTGAGGACCGGACCACTCCAGTTTTTTCATGGGAACATAGCTAATGAGTAGTTAAACAACTGTAGAAAGTTTGAAAAAGATTGTATGAGGCAAAACATTTTTATAGACTCAGCCGCACATTCGTTTTGAAGAAATTTAATGTTTATACCGGTAACTGTGTAAACTGTGTTGAACATGGTAAGATTGAGTAACTTTGGGGGTCTATTACTCCTAGTGTGAGGACCGGACCACTCCAGTTTTTTCATGGAAACGTAGCTAATAAATTGTTAAACATATGGTAAAAGATTGAGAAAGATTGTATGAGGCAAAACATTTTTATAGACTCAGCCGCACATTCGTTTTGAAGAAAATTTAATGTTTATACCGGTAACGGAATAAACTGTGTTGAACATGATAAGATTGAGTAACTTTGGGGGTCTATTACTCCTAGTGTGAGGACCGGACCACTCCAGTTTTTTCATGGGAACATAGGTAATGAGTAGTTAAACAACTGTAGAAAGTTTGAGAAAGATTGTATGAGGCAAAACATTTTTATAGACTCAGCCGCACATTTGTTTTGAAGAAAATTTAATGTTTATACCGGTAACGGAGTAAACTGTGTTGAACATGATAAGATTGAGTAACTTTGGGGGTTCATTACTCCTAGTGTGAGGACCGGACCACTCCAGTTTTTCATGGAAACGTAGCTAATAAATTGTTAAACATATGGTAAAAGTTTGAGAAAGATTGTATGAGGCAAAACATTTTTATAGACTCAGCCGCACATTCGTTTTGAAGAAATTTAATGTTTATACCGGTAACGGTGTAAACTGTGCTGAACATGGTAAGATTGAGTAACTTTGGGGGTCTATTACTCCTAGTGTGAGGACCGGACCACTCCAGTTTTTTCATGGGAACATAGCTAATGAGTAGTTAAACAACTGTAGAAAGTTTGAAAAAGATTGTATGAGGCAAAACATTTTTATAGACTCAGCCGCACATTCGTTTTGAAGAAAATTTAATGTTTATACCGGTAAGGGAGTAAACTGTGTTGAACATGATAAGATTGAGTAACTTTGGGGGTCTATTACTCCTAGTGTGAGGGTCGGACCACTCCAGTTTTTTCATGGGAACATAGCTAATGAGTAGTTAAACAACTGTAGAAAGTTTGAAAAAGATTGTATGAGGCAAAACATTTTTATAGACTCAGCCGCACATTCGTTTTGAAGAAATTTAATGTTTATACCGGTAACGGTGTAAACTGTGTTGAACATGGTAAGATTGAGTAACTTTGGGGGTCTATTACTCCTAGTGTGAGGACCGGACCACTCCAGTTTTTTCATGGAAACGTAGCTAATAAATTGTTAAACATATGGTAAAAGATTGAGAAAGATTGTATGAGGCAAAACATTTTTATAGACTCAGCCGCACATTCGTTTTGAAGAAAATTTAATGTTTATACCGGTAACGGAGTAAACTGTGTTGAACATGATAAGATTGAGTAACTTTGGGGGTCTATTACTCCTAGTGTGAGGACCGGACCACTCCAGTTTTTTCATGGGAACATAGCTAATGAGTAGTTAAACAACTGTAGAAAGTTTGAAAAAGATTGTATGAGGCAAAACATTTTTATAGACTCAGCCGCACATTCGTTTTGAAGAAAATTTAATGTTTATACCGGTAACGGTGTAAACTGTGTTGAACATGATAAGATTGAGTAACTTTGGGGGTCTATTACTCCTAGTGTGAAGACCGGACCACTCCAGTTTTTTCATGGGAACATAGCTAATGAGTAGTTAAACAACTGTAGAAAGTTTGAAAAAGATTGTATGAGGCAAAACATTTTTATAGACTCAGCCGCACATTCGTTTTGAAGAAAATTTAATGTTTATACCGGTAACGGTGTAAACTGTGTTGAACATGATAAGATTGAGTAACTTTGGGGGTCTATTACTCCTAGTGTGAGGACCGGACCACTCCAGTTTTTTCATGGAAACGTAGCTAATAAATTGTTAAACATATGGTAAAAGTTTGAGAAAGATTGTATGAGGCAAAACATTTTTATAGACTCAGCCGCACATTCGTTTTGAAGAAATTTAATGTTTATACCGGTAACGGTGTAAACTGTGTTGAACATGGTAAGATTGAGTAACTTTGGGGGTCTATTACTCCTAGTGTGAGGACCGGACCACTCCAGTTTTTTCATGGGAACATAGCTAATGAGTAGTTAAACAACTGTAGAAAGTTTGAAAAAGATTGTATGAGGCAAAACATTTTTATAGACTCAGCCGCACATTCGTTTTGAAGAAATTTAATGTTTATACCGGTAACGGTGTAAACTGTGTTGAACATGGTAAGATTGAGTAACTTTGGGGGTCTATTACTCCTAGTGTGAGGACCGGACCACTCCCGTTTTTTCATGGGAACATAGCTAATGAGTAGTTAAACAACTGTAGAAAGTTTGAAAAAGATTGTATGAGGCAAAACATTTTTATAGACTCAGCCGCACATTCGTTTTGAAGAAAATTTAATGTTTATACCGGTAACGGAGTAAACTGTGTTAAACATGATAAGATAGAGTAACTTTGTGGGTCTATTACTCCTAGTGTGAGAACCGGACCACTCCAGTTTTTTCATGGAAACGTAGCTAATAAATTGTTAAACATATGGTAAAAGTTTGAGAAAGATTGTATGAGGCAAAACATTTTTATAGACTCAGCCGCACATTCGTTTTGAAGAAATTTAATGTTTATACCGGTAACGGTGTAAACTGTGTTGAACATGGTAAGATTGAGTAACTTTGGGGGTCTATTACTCCTAGTGTGAGGACCGGACCACTCCAGTTTTTTCATGGGAACATAGCTAATGAGTAGTTAAACAACTGTAGAAAGTTTGAGAAAGATTGTATGAGGCAAAACATTTTTATAGACTCAGCCGCACATTCGTTTTGAAGAAAATTTAATGTTTATACCGGTAACGGTGTAAACTGTGTTGAACATGATAAGATGGAGTAACTTTGGGGGTCTATTACTCCTAGTGTGAGGACCGGACCACTCCAGTTTTTTCATGGGAACATAGCTAATGAGTAGTTAAACAACTGTAGAAAGTTTGAAAAAGATTGTATGAGGCAAAACATTTTTATAGACTCAGCCGCACATTCGTTTTGAAGAAAATTTAATGTTTATACCGGTAACGGAGTAAACTGTGTTGAACATGATAAGATAGAGTAACTTTGGGGGTCTATTACCCCTAGTGTGAAGACCGGACCACTCCAGTTTTTTCATGGGAACATAGCTAATGAGTAGTTAAACAACTGTAGAAAGTTTGAAAAAGATTGTATGAGGCAAAACATTTTTATAGACTCAGCCGCACATTCGTTTTGAAGAAAATTTAATGTTTATACCGGTAACGGAGTAAACTGTGTTGAACATGATAAGATAGAGTAACTTTGGGGGTCTATTACTCCTAGTGTGAAGACCGGACCACTCCAGTTTTTTCATGGGAACATAGCTAATGAGTAGTTAAACAACTGTAGAAAGTTTGAAAAAGATTGTATGAGGCAAAACATTTTTATAGACTCAGCCGCACATTCGTTTTGAAGAAAATTTAATGTTTATACCGGTAACGGTGTAAACTGTGTTGAACATGATAAGATTGAGTAACTTTGGGGGTCTATTACTCCTAGTGTGAGGACCGGACCACTCCAGTTTTTTCATGGAAACGTAGCTAATAAATTGTTAAACATATGGTAAAAGTTTGAGAAAGATTGTATGAGGCAAAACATTTTTATAGACTCAGCCGCACATTCGTTTTGAAGAAATTTAATGTTTATACCGGTAACGGTGTAAACTGTGTTGAACATGGTAAGATTGAGTAACTTTGGGGGTCTATTACTCCTAGTGTGAGGACCGGACCACTCCAGTTTTTTCATGGGAACATAGCTAATGAGTAGTTAAACAACTGTAGAAAGTTTGAAAAAGATTGTATGAGGCAAAACATTTTTATAGACTCAGCCGCACATTCGTTTTGAAGAAATTTAATGTTTATACCGGTAACGGTGTAAACTGTGTTGAACATGGTAAGATTGAGTAACTTTGGGGGTCTATTACTCCTAGTGTGAGGACCGGACCACTCCAGTTTTTTCATGGGAACATAGCTAATGAGTAGTTAAACAACTGTAGAAAGTTTGAAAAAGATTGTATGAGGCAAAACATTTTTATAGACTCAGCCGCACATTCGTTTTGAAGAAAATTTAATGTTTATACCGGTAACGGAGTAAACTGTGTTGAACATGATAAGATAGAGTAACTTTGGGGGTCTATTACTCCTAGTGTGAGGACCGGACCACTCCAGTTTTTTCATGGAAACGTAGCTAATAAATTGTTAAACATATGGTAAAAGTTTGAGAAAGATTGTATGAGGCAAAACATTTTTATAGACTCAGCCGCACATTCGTTTTGAAGAAATTTAATGTTTATACCGGTAACGGTGTAAACTGTGTTGAACATGGTAAGATTGAGTAACTTTGGGGGTCTATTACTCCTAGTGTGAGGACCGGACCACTCCAGTTTTTTCATGGGAACATAGCTAATGAGTAGTTAAACAACTGTAGAAAGTTTGAGAAAGATTGTATGAGGCAAAACATTTTTATAGACTCAGCCGCACATTCGTTTTGAAGAAAATTTAATGTTTATACCGGTAACGGTGTAAACTGTGTTGAACATGATAAGATGGAGTAACTTTGGGGGTCTATTACTCCTAGTGTGAGGACCACTCCAGTTTTTTCATGGGAACATAGCTAATGAGTAGTTAAACAACTGTAGAAAGTTTGAAAAAGATTGTATGAGGCAAAACATTTTTATAGACTCAGCCGCACATTCGTTTTGAAGAAAATTTAATGTTTATACCGGTAACGGTGTAAACTGTGTTGAACATGATAAGATTGAGTAACTTTGGGGGTCTATTACTCCTAGTGTGAGGACCGGACCACTCCAGTTTTTTCATGGAAACGTAGCTAATAAATTGTTAAACATATGGTTAAAGTTTGAGAAAGATTGTATGAGGCAAAACATTTTTATAGACTCAGCCGCACATTCGTTTTGAAGAAATTTAATGTTTATACCGGTAACGGTGTAAACTGTGTTGAACATGGTAAGATTGAGTAACTTTGGGGGTCTATTACTCCTAGTGTGAGGACCGGACCACTCCAGTTTTTTCATGGGAACATAGCTAATGAGTAGTTAAACAACTGTAGAAAGTTTGAAAAAGATTGTATGAGGCAAAACATTTTTATAGACTCAGCCGCACATTCGTTTAGAAGAAAATTTAATGTTTATACCGGTAACGGAGTAAACTGTGTTGAACATGATAAGATAGAGTAACTTTGGGGGTCTATTACTCCTAGTGTGAGGACCGGACCACTCCAGTTTTTTCATGGGAACATAGCTAATGAGTAGTTAAACAACTGTAGAAAGTTTGAAAAAGATTGTATGAGGCAAAACATTTTTATAGACTCAGCCGCACATTCGTTTTGAAGAAAATTTAATGTTTATACCGGTAACGGAGTAAACTGTGTTGAACATGATAAGATAGAGTAACTTTGGGGGTCTATTACCCCTTGTGTGAAGACCGGACCACTCCAGTTTTTTCATGGGAACATAGCTAATGAGTAGTTAAACAACTGTAGAAAGTTTGAGAAAGATTGTATGAGGCAAAACATTTTTATAGACTCAGCCGCACATTCGTTTTGAAGAAAATTTAATGTTTATACCGGTAACGGAGTAAACTGTGTTGAACATGATAAGATAGAGTAACTTTGGGGGTCTATTACTCCTAGTGTGAAGACCGGACCACTCCAGTTTTTTTCATGGGAACATAGCTAATGAGTAGTTAAACAACTGTAGAAAGTTTGAGAAAGATTGTATGAGGCAAAACATTTTTATAGACTCAGCCGCACATTCGTTTTGAAGAAATTTAATGTTTATACCGGTAACGGTGTAAACTGTGTTGAACATGGTAAGATTGAGTAACTTTGGGGGTCTATTACACCTAGTGTGAGGACCGGACCACTCCAGTTTTTTCATGGGAACATAGCTAATGAGTAGTTAAACAACTGTAGAAAGTTTGAAAAAGATTGTATGAGGCAAAACATTTTTATAGACTCAGCCGCACATTCGTTTTGAAGAAAATTTAATGTTTATACCGGTAACGGAGTAAACTGTGTTGAACATGATAAGATTGAGTAACTTTGGGGGTCTATTACTCCTAGTGTGAGGACCGGACCACTCCAGTTTTTTCATGGGAACGTAGCTAATAAATTGTTAAACATATGGTAAAAGTTTGAGAAAGATTGTATGAGGCAAAACATTTTTATAGACTCAGCCGCACATTCGTTTTGAAGAAATTTAATGTTTATACCGGTAACGGTGTAAACTGTGTTGAACATGGTAAGATTGAGTAACTTTGGGGGTCTATTACTCCTAGTGTGAGGACCGGACCACTCCAGTTTTTTCATGGGAACATAGCTAATGAGTAGTTAAACAACTGTAGAAAGTTTGAAAAAGATTGTATGAGGCAAAACATTTTTATAGACTCAGCCGCACATTCGTTTTGAAGAAAATTTAATGTTTATACCGGTAACGGAGTAAACTGTGTTGAACATGATAAGATTGAGTAACTTTGGGGGTCTATTACTCCTAGTGTGAGGACCGGACCACTCCAGTTTTTTCATGGAAACGTAGCTAATAAATTGTTAAACATATGGTAAAAGTTTGAGAAAGACTGTATGAGGCAAAACATTTTTATAGACTCAGCCGCACATTCGTTTTGAAGAAATTTAATGTTTATACCGGTAACGGTGTAAACTGTGTTGAACATGGTAAGATTGAGTAACTTTGGGGGTCTATTACTCCTAGTGTGAGGACCGGACCACTCCAGTTTTTTCATGGGAACATAGCTAATGAGTAGTTAAACAACTGTAGAAAGTTTGAAAAAGATTGTATGAGGCAAAACATTTTTATAGACTCAGCCGCACATTCGTTTTGAAGAAAATTTAATGTTTATACCGGTAACGGAGTAAACTGTGTTGAACATGATAAGATAGAGTAACTTTGGGGGTCTATTACTCCTAGTGTGAGGACCGGACCACTCCAGTTTTTTCATGGGAACATAGCTAATGAGTAGTTAAACAACTGTAGAAAGTTTGAAAAAGATTGTATGAGGCAAAACATTTTTATAGACTCAGCCGCACATTCGTTTTGAAGAAAATTTAATGTTTATACCGGTAACGGAGTAAACTGTGTTGAACATGATAAGATAGAGTAACTTTGGGGGTCTATTACCCCTAGTGTGAAGACCGGACTACTCCAGTTTTTTCATGGGAACATAGCTAATGAGTAGTTAAACAACTGTAGAAAGTTTGAAAAAGATTGTATGAGGCAAAACATTTTTATAGACTCAGCCGCACATTCGTTTTGAAGAAAATTTAATGTTTATACCGGTAACGGAGTAAACTGTGTTGAACATGATAAGATAGAGTAACTTTGGGGGTCTATTACTCCTAGTGTGAAGACCGGACCACTCCAGTTTTTCATGGGAACATAGCTAATGAGTAGTTAAACAACTGTAGAAAGTTTGAAAAAGATTGTATGAGGCAAAACATTTTTATAGACTCAGCCGCACATTCGTTTTGAAGAAATTTAATGTTTATACCGGTAACGGTGTAAACTGTGTTGAACATGGTAAGATTGAGTAACTTTGCGGGTCTATTACTCCTAGTGTGAGGACCGGACCACTCCAGTTTTTTCATGGGAACATAGCTAATGAGTAGTTAAACAACTGTAGAAAGTTTGAAAAAGATTGTATGAGGCAAAACATTTTTATAGACTCAGCCGCACATTCGTTTTGAAGAAAATTTAATGTTTATACCGGTAACGGAGTAAACTGTGTTGAACATGATAAGATTGAGTAACTTTGGGGGTCTATTACTCCTAGTGTGAAGACCGGACCACTCCAGTTTTTTCATGGGAACGTAGCTAATAAATTGTTAAACATATGGTAAAAGTTTGAAAAGATTGTATGAGGCAAAACATTTTTATAGACTCAGCCGCACATTCGTGTTTAAGAAAATTTAATGTTTATACCGGTAACGGAGTAAACTGTGTTGAACATGATAAGATTGAGTAACTTTGGGGGTCTATTACTCCTAGTGTGAGGACCGGACCACTCCAGTTTTTTCATGGAAACGTAGCTAATAAATTGTTAAACATATGGTAAAAGTTTGAGAAAGATTGTATGAGGCAAAACATTTTTATAGACTCAGCCGCACACTCGTTATGAAAAAGTTAGTCTTTATACCGGTAACGGTGTAAACTGTGTTGAGCATTTACATTGTTTATCTTTGGAGAGCTGTTACTCCTAGTGTGAGGCCCTCTTTTATCGCATTCCACCTGTTCATGTAGTTCCATCAATTCGCGAATATGGTACCCCAAAGACATCTCTGAAGAGCGGTTCTTGAATTTTCGGCATTATCCATAGGCATCCGACCTTAGTCAAACTGAAAAGCGGAGAAATTGAGAAAGATTAATATGTTACTAAACTCGGTTGTCAGTTCAGTGTAGTGACAAAGTGAAAATATTTTACAAGAATACTTGAACTAAGAAAAAAGGTAAATGAAAGATCCCTTGTCTATGACATTTATGGGCTGCATAATGCCCTGAATTGTTGTTCACTGCTCTGTTGTTTGATTTCGACTTTTTCTTTCTATCAATGGTTGAGAGTCGTTTTCATTATTTGAACAATCATTTTGGCCACAAAAGGCTACCGTAGTTAAAATTCCACGCTTCCCCTACAACAGCACTGTCCAATTATTCGTTCACTTCAACACACCCTTCTGTGGCTTACGTATTTTACCAGTTCCTGAATGCGCGGCTGAATGTGCGGCTCATTTGACTGTGGTGTTCACAGACTCGCCGGTTCGCATAGAGGAATCAACATTTTTATCAACATTTTTATCGCAATGCAATAGGCCTTACAATTAAGTTACAGGTACGGTAGGCATAACCTTTGAATGTTACTGCCGGATGTCTCTCAACACCGTGGTTAGACCGGACCTGGCACTAACACTTAGCTTAGTAATTGAGTTTTGGATCAATGAAGTGCCAATGAAATTTAAAGACATTGGGCCTAGGCTAGGCCTAACGTTAGGCCTACCATTTTCAGATGATGGTATATTTGCACTATGATTATGAAGTAGCATTCCATGAAAGCTAAATTTATCTATGCAACAAGTTAGCTCTAGCATTGATTTGTTACAAATATTGCCTCTTTCTAAAGCTTTGTTTTGCCCCTAACATAGAAAATAAAATCACAAAACACAACTAGGGCCTAGGCCTAGTAACATTCTCGAGTCATTAGGCCCAGCCTAGTTTTCTGTAAGACTGGACAATCAAGTAATCTCTAAGTTAAAAAAATATGAATTTATTTGAAATGCTTAAACTTCTGTTTTCAGTCCAATGATGAAGTCTTCACTTTACTTTGCCAAAACTCCACATCTCCAAGATCTCTGCACAGTGGTAGTAAAATTGGCAATTAGCAACAACCAAGAAACTCCTACAACATTTAAGGTGCAACCTCAGATCATCAAATGCAGGTTTGTGAGAGATAATTGGCTAGAGTTATTTTTTATATTAAGAGGTGAAACTTATCACCAGTGTATGAACTTATAAAATGAGCACAGTGAGTGATGTCTAGCTGTAAAAATCTACATGCATGTGTTTTTCTGGAACAAAGTACTGTACATAAACCTGAGAATCACATACAAACATTTGATTATATGCCACTATTCCAAGAAGATGAAAACAAACATAACTTTTGCTATTGATGAACATTTGCTTTTTATTTACTGGTACAGATAGTAGCAGCTCTTTATTTAATTCTGTAAACATTTTAAACATTATCCAAAATCAAACATTGAATAAGTGTAGTAATCTCATTCTCATTCTAGTGTGTAAATTTCCCAAAATAAATGGGATGTCATCAGAGCAGCTGTAGTGTCAAATGAGAGAAAAGTATACGTTACTGAAGTACAGTAGAGGTATTAGTATTATAGTAAACTGCAATGGTGTGCAATTTTTCAGCTTCAGAGGACCACATTTCCTGTTGGGATAATCTAATGGTAAGCACAGGTTATCGGTTGGGAAATTATTTTAAATCAGCTTGGTAAAGAAGAGTAAGGAAGTTTATTTTCTTGTTGATTGTAAACATTACACATTGTTTATAACAACTAGTGAAACTAAGTGTTGTTTCTTGTTTTTATGTTTCTTATCAGGGAACTAATCTTCTTGGATGGAAGAATAATTGCAACACCATCACTCCAGGAGAAGACCCATATTTATGTGGTCTTGCAACAAAGCTATTGGAAGACAGGCCAGTTTCAAGGCCTTTGTAAAAAGCTTGGTCTGGAGGTAGGTCAAGTTGTATATTTTTAACTATTCTGAATTTCTGATGAGAAGGATAAAACAAATTGCAGTATTATACAGTAGTGTCTGTGCTAGGAGATATATAAATCCTTATAGTAATATCCTGATATTTGTTGAAATATCTTCTGAGGATGACATTTGACACAAAATAAATGTTGGTATATTGCAGACCTTTAGAATGTTATCAGTGCAGGTTGCTAATTTCTAAAGCTTTTAATTTTGGAGAAATTACCATTTAAACAGCTAAGGGTCATCAATTAAAGTGGCTGAAGTATATAGTCTAATATGTTTGATCTCAAGCAAAATGCCACAAGGAGTTACCATTTAGACAGGTGGCTCTTTCACTGTTTTGCCTAGATCTGCTTACTCTGAGAATTAATTAGCAAATCAAGCAAAATGTCTTGCTAAAATTATTGATTTTCTTATCGACACACATATGCAAAGAATGAGAACAGTTATGATAACATCAGAGCTATTTTAGTTTGCTATGTGGAATTGTATAATTTACATAAATTGAGTAATTAGTGTGATGCAATTCAATTGGTGCTCATTGAAGGTGATCAATTAGAACACAAGTAAGTTTATGTTAATATGAATAATAAAAAAATCAAAATGTGATATTGTGTGTACTGTAATGTTTTCCATAATAATCAATGAAGAAATATTCTCTGAGAAAGGAGAAGAATGAAGCGAATGTAAGTATTTAGAAATTTTTTAGAAATTTTATATCATCATCTTTCTTTCTCCAGATATATTATATTGTCACCTTTTTTACTGACCCCCACAAGAGTTTGTGAAAAATTCTGTTGACATTCTACAAACTCATACACTGTCAAATATGGTCAGAACAAGTCTGGGTGGGCCATCTTGGGCAGGGAAAACCAAACTTTTCCTGACCACAACCTCAGACACTCGTAATACTTTGTTTGTTTCGGGCTTGTTAACATTTCTTCATTGTCCTTCAGGGTCTGTTAATGAAACTGAGGATTAATGCTTAATCAAATGCGAGTCACGACTAAGCAGTTTCTCCTCTGCAGTTCTACTGATAGCTGGCTATTTTTATTTTTCAGTTCATGAAGCCTGTGCGAGTCATTTCATCTGTTTTCCAGTCATGTTTTACATACACATTAACAGCCAAACTTGCTCCTCAATGGAACAAGGTTGGGGAATTTTACATCAATGGTAGAGATTTTCTTTCCAACCCAGGGCCATTACCTGCTGTTAGTAAGTATTCAGTTGAATGTCATTGCATTTCTTGCCAAATTTGACAAATAGCATCACCATGTTGATTCAAGTGGGTTTCAATCAGTTTAAATCAACATCAAATTTTTTAATAGGATTTAATGTCAATTTGTATTGTTCCAGTTGTATTAATATAAATCAGAACATGAACATGCTTGATGTTCTGATTCCATTTTGTCACTTTACTCTTACTTATGAGGTGTTAAATGCTCATAAGTTCAAGATTTTGAGCTAACAGCTTACAGAAGGAGTTAGAGATTGCTTTTAAACCCCGATTGAAATCAAGTTTGATTTAATACAGCTATCATGGCATGTTCCAAAATGTTTCATTTTTCAACAACACAGCACTTTTTAAATGATAAATTTGTACACATGAACATGCACAAAAGGAAAAAAACACATAAGAAAGGAATATTACATATATTTCTTTCTCAAAATTCTTTCTGAAAATTACTTTTGTGTTGAAAATAGCTTTGAATAACAACAAATGTTGCTGCAGCCTGGAGGGCTTCTCCTGGATGCCTACAACCCAGAGTTGTAATTATCATATCACCAGGTGCTGCATATTTATGAAGATGTAATTTCACTTTTGTCACCCCTTTACTTGGAGAAACCTCGCTTGTCCAGTCTCTACAGCAGGTCTTGGGAAAACTAGTCGGTTTGGAAAATTGACGTACATCCCTTGCAAAATGGAGAATGTTTGTTCCTGGTCGCCACAGAGTAAATTGTAGCTGATAGCCTGATACCGTTGAAAAGAGTATGCACATCATGGTACTTGCCTCTTGGATATTCGATCATCTATCCTTCAATAATGACTACACTGCATTGCTTTCTGACCAAAATTGTAATGTGATGATGCACTATTTTATTCGCGTAAAAGTATTCACTGAATAGTTTTCTTTGACCCGTTGAATTACATAGCTTCCTGTTCAGTGACCCCTGTCGGTGATCAGACTTGGATTTGGTTATTGCGGTCAAATGTAAATGTGAATTAAATTGTATAAAATCTTTGTGGTTTTACAAACATTGGTTCTAGTTAGGGTATCCCATTTGAACACAGCCTTATTGAATTATGACAGGGTTGTTTAAGGTGTGATCAAACTGACTTCATCACAAACAGCTAAAGTAAAAAGAAGAACATTGATGTGCTTTTTTGACTTCACAAATGCTTGTACAATGTAGTTGCTATGATGAATAAATTTCAGATCTATAAATCTTCACAACAGAACAATTAAGGTGTCAATTAGTGGGGATGCTACAATGTGATTATGTTACTTGCTCTGCATGTCTTTAAATCTTATACACTTTGTTATGCCTTATATAGAAAAGCTCAAGACATTTGTTCTCTGGGAATTGTGTTGAGTACGATATGATCTAGTGTCCTCATCAAAAAGTGCAAAAGAAAAGGAAATACTGTCAAGTGCAAATGATGTTGGATCTTTGGGTGTGCTAATTTCTGTAAGCCAAGCAGACAATTATTTTCTGTTTTTCAGTTCTTTGTGCTGATTACAGAGGTATTATAGATTCCTAAAATGGATTAACAGTAACTTGTCTGAAGAGAAGGACTGAGATCATTATCAAATTTGCTTTTAGGTGCACTCCATGAAATATACAGAATTTCGACCATGTGGAAAAAAAATGTAGATACAGAGAAGTGTGATTTGCTATAGATTTTGAAGATGAAGTACTTAAGTGTTAGTTGCAGTTGCTAACTAAAATATGGTGAGTTGGTTAATAGTACAAAAAGATGCACGTCTTTAATCAAGTAACACCACTTGTAAGGGGTGGTACATAGTTTGCGATGCATGAATCTCCATAGCAGGATTCTATTTTCAGAATCCATGTTAACTGTTGTTTTGATTTCCTCAGATCTTGACTTAAATGTCACAGAAGCAGAGATCTGTCTGGCCCTGAAAGGTTTTGGAGTCTACTTACCTGAACCTTCCGTTAGTAGTTTTTTCTTCAACACATTCTGATATATCTTCCCCACAGTGATATTACTGCTATACAATATGTATAATCCAGTTTCACTGAGTTTAAGTTATTGTTGGAAGATTCAAAGTCTTCCATAGGGTTTCACCAAAGATCTTTTTTTACATGATCGGTGTTATTATTAGTGGTAAAACAAGTTTATTCTGTGTGGTCAGCTACTCAAGTAGCTGTTGGTGTTACAAGGTAGTTTCATAAAGCACAGCTATATATGTATGTATGTCATCTTTCTGATTTCATTGGAATCTGATCTTTTCCCCTCTCTTTCTTAGCCAATAAAAGATCTGATTACAATGTCCCTTTTCCATTTGTATCTAAAATTCAGGTACCATTGTTTAAAATTAGCAAAGTGCACTAAATGAAAAAATGATGTCACATTTGCACAGAGGAACATAGCCTAATTAAATAGTCATTTTAAGACGCTCATCAACTGAGGTTCACTTTTTATGGTTCTTTTATATATACAGTAGATCTCCAATAATTATAACTACAGTTGGTATCTGGAATTGAGTTTAAACATTATGCCGTACTTCACACAACCACTGATCTCTGTCAACTTGCACAGGAAACTATGTGCTGTGCAGAACTCCCACTGACATAGCTTTTTATGTCTCAAAGAGTTTTGCAATTATAATCCTCCAGGATATAGTCTTGATGATTTCAGAAGCAGTGTAAAGGGTTGAATTTCAGTGCAGTAGGCTGTAAGAAAAGATGATAATGAATTTTACTCTACTCAAATCAGAAAATAAAGTTGTGCCAGTAGGAAAAGTCTTCCAATTTTTGCTCTTGGAGCCTTAGTCATGTAAGGCTATGTCCTAAAAGTTAAACTGTAGAGGTTACAATGCTGAAATTATGATACGTCTGACATAGAGAATAATGTTTGTGTTTTGAGTTGCAGTACGTTAGAAAGGCACTGTGAATGATGGTTTCATAGGTGAGTGCAAACTTTAGGGACACTGGTATTAGCACTGTAGCATGTTTTAATATTATTGTTAGGACCAAGGTCGGGTCTACTGTATGTTGGTGTTAGCATTATTTTTCTTGTCTGCTTCTTTGTGCATGTTCATTTGTAGTGTAAATTAAGTTAGGGTATTGAAGCTATTACACTGCCCATTCTCTATAAGACTGGTGAAAGTCCACCCAGGCACTGCCCATTTAGTTTCTTTCCCCAAATAATTTGGATTGTTGCTTGATTATTGTTTATACAAATCATGCTCCATGTTTGTTTTCTCTGCATGCAGCTGTGTAGCTTGAATATTTGCGAATCTGTCTTGGCACAGTTTCAAACAAACCGTTTGCAGACCATTCCAGAATTTGCTATACAGGAGAAGTGGTCTCATGTCCTGCCAAGGTATAGATTTATGCCTTGGCATTTCATTCTGCATTTGCTCAAATTATTTTAATTCTAAATTTATTCTTTTCAATATACCACATTGAATTTAGTTTTCTAGTGAATACTGTAATTCAATTGTTCAATATGTCCAATGTGTTACCCTTATGTTCAGAGATTTGAATATGGTGTCCTGCCAAGATATGAAGTAGTATAAAATACATACAATATATTATGAAATCGGCAACATTTTAGTACTCTTGTGTTACATCATAAAACCCATATAGGCTTTTCATTTTAAATATTTCCAAATAGTGGCAATATGATAAATTAACAATTTGAATTTGAGTTTTTTAGTGTTGCAAATCAACTGTTCACTTTGTAGATGTTCAATTTGTTATACTTATTGTTCAGAAAAGTTTAATATGTAAATTAGCATCAAGGTATGGCACAGTTCACTATAAAGCCAATTACTTTATCTTCTCTAGATACCTTATATATGGTATCCATGATTCATTTCTTCCAAAAAAATTGCACACTTAAATAGTTTATTTGAAAATAATCTGTGATTTTTTTTTATTTCAGCATGAAGAAAGGAAAAGTCATAAGTGTTACACACTCTATTCCTTTAAGCAGTCCCTTTAAGAGATACAAAGAGATGAGACGATATTGGAAGAATGCGGTAAGTAATTTTTATTAGTTCTCTTTCTTGAGCCATATTAATAAGAAGCTCTTTCTCATTGCAGAAACTATTTATCATTACCAGCCAATTCATATCACAAATCCTGATTTATCCACTTATTCTATTTGATCAGGCGCATAGCCAAGGGGGGGGGGGCAAAGGGGGCGACTGCCCCCCCCTTGAGCATATTTTTTTTGTACGTTTTGATGACATCGCTAGTAATTTCAAAATAGAAAATGCTTAGATGCAACTTGCAAGGCCTGGGAAGTGCCATTTCCAGCAATCTTGAAGGCATTTTTGGCCAACATTTTCTTGTACGCTTCGCGCCAACTCATGGTGGCGTTACGCTTAGATATACGGCTCTGGTAGTTTCCAATGCTGAATCTACGGCTCTGATGATTTGGCTACAGGTTCACCCCTCCCTTGGCAAGTTCCTCGCTACGCGCCTGTATTTGATTAATCACAACTGAATTTTACAAGGCTGAATGATGTTGGAAATGATAGGGACCTCATCATGTCCTTCAGAAAGTTCATGAAGAACAAGAAAGATAGAGCAATTGTAGTTATAGGCACTACATCTCTATTAGTACTCACAGCAAAGTCAGGCCTTTCCCTACACAGTGAATAGTAAGGTCTGCTACAAGAATGCAGAGTCCATTGAACATTTGCAGGCATCTTAAACTCTGTAGGGTAGGCATACTTTCACTACATACCTAATTTATTAGTTTAATAAACATACACAAATTTGTATTATGATGCAATAAGATCATTTCCAGTACATCCCACTCCCCTACCTTCAAGTTAATGGTACAAACTGTCACAGGTTGCACCATATAAGTACTTTGACAAGAAATGCTGTTTTGCTATGTTTTCTTTCTGTTGTGTGAACCCAGGCTTGTGGAGGGTTTCACCCACATTATCTTAAGCTTGGATTTGAATTTATATAACAATGTGTGTGTCAAATTGTGAAGTGGGATGCAAATTTGGAGAAGCAACACTAAGAAGCAAACAAAAACTTATAGACAGTGTGTAACTTAACTTTTAACATTCAGTTTTGTTATGAAGGGTTCATCTTCAACTGTTCTTATCTCAAAATGGTACGTATTGGAATTGAATGAATATTTCTGGTATGTCTAGAACTGGAAGATAATTTACATTGCTTAGAGGCTTTTACTTTTGGAGAAAGCCAAATTGCTTGTAACTTCAAATCGGGTAGCTACTTAGTTTACAACTTTAGCTCATTTCAGAAGATTAGTTTAAATGAAAGAAAAACAGCTTCTACAGGGTGCCAGAACTGTAACCCACCACCTCTCAGTCAGATACTAAGTTTCATTTTATATCATGGTCTTTGAAGCCATTTGAAATTTACTACCAATAAATAAAATACTATACCAATAAATACTACCAATAAATACAACCAATAAAAATAAATAGAAGCACTAGATGTGATATGTAATTGAAACAAATTTCCAGTCAAGTCGATCCCAGAGGCACATATACACTGTAATATAGCTATGGAGTATGGATTGACACCAGTATTTACTCTAAGATATTGTACTCCAATAATAACTGTGATATGTACAATTCTACTCTAATAATCAGCAGAAGAGATATTTTTTTATTTCAGTATGGCTACCGCTTACCTGAAGAAGAGGATGACATGTTTTACTTCAATGTTCATTTCCCAATGATTGGTAACAATGTCTTCACGTATCCTTTAAAAACATGGAATTGAACTTCCATCACGTGATATTACAAAGTCAGTTAATTGTATATTCCCACTTATTCCCAGTTACTTCAGTTTAACAGTTGATCCACATATAGTCAAGTCAGTGTTTGTATAACAAGGTTTCATTACCAGTTTCGCCTAACAAGTGCAATTGCCTAATTTATTTACATTCTAATTTTTGCTATACTGAACCAGAAGTTTTGCATTCAAGTTGCAATTGGTGTATGTTTTACAAACATGTATGGAATTTGTATGCAAAATGTAATGCAGGATTGTAAACAAAAGTCTCAGTAACTGTAACTCAGTTAATGTGATATATTTAAAACTATATTTTTTGTATGACTTTGCTGTGATTATTGATAGAAGTGTGTTTTCTACCAATCTAGCTCAAGGATATTAGCTATACCTGGCTCTCAGTCAGGGATGAAACATAATTGCAAGTTTTTGCCTGAATTGTGTAGTGTTACATGAACTGCAGTATGTACAACCATTGCCTTGACAACCTATTGCTTTTTATTAAGCATTAACATAACAATTTCATCCTTATTGAGTTCCTTGATCTTAATATAATTTAAAGTTATCCATCTCTTTGTGTGCGAAGATCTGAACCTTGTGTCATTCCTAGAATTAGCCAAGAATCCATATTGTCAGCATTTCTTAGAGATGTGAAGTCCAAAATCTCATCTGTTTGTGGACTTCCTTTAAACTTCTGTGAGGAGGCTAGCTACACCAAGGGTGTCATGGCTAAAGCAACTTTGCAGGTATGATCTTATCATTGTTCTTTTTTCCCCTCATTGTATTTATTCAAGTAACTATATACAAATGTGCAGAATTTAATGCATCAATTAACAAAAAAACCATCAAAATTTAAATCCAATAAGGGAAACAGCTAATGATCTTTTCCCCACTAAATACAAAAGGAATCAATTAATGTGTTAAAAGAAGTTTACTCTCCCTTTTTCACACAAGCTTTGTGACTTATTTATGAACTCATTAATTGTTGGAATCTTGTCATTTTGCTTCAAATCGAAAATATAATATTTTGCTTAAAAAATATTGGGGTACATTAACCATTTTATTATAACCTTAAAATATCATCATTGGTGATTTAAATCCCTTTGTCAACATCCAAAGGAAAGAAGAGACAATATGACATTGCCAAAAGCTTGCAAAATGTACAAGAGGGATTGCCTATAATCTACATTAAATATAAGCTTCAGTAAGTTCCAAGATTATGGTGTATGATACGAAATTGGAAATATTGAACTAAAGCTCCTCTGGTGGCAAACAAAGGCATAAGGAAGATATTGCACCTAACATCACTGTAATTAAAAGTGCTGTTCCATTTTTCTAGTGCTATTGGTTTAGAAACAATAGTTTTGATATATTTGCTTTAAATTAACTTAGAAACACTTATTTATTGTTAAGCAAAATTAAAAGACTTTCATTATGGTTACACCCCATGTGAGTATCTGGCTTTATATTTTCCCACTTGCAAGAATGGCCGTAATAAGGAACCGATACAAAGTGCAGGGCAAAGTGTTAAGTTAAATCTATATAAGAAATAACCTTGCCATCCTCATTTAAAAGTCAGGAATAGATACAAAACATCAAACATTAAGTGATAAAATACAAGCTTGTTGTTAATCTTAATGAATAAGTGTTTATGATTGGTTGATGATTGAGTAATGCTGCACATAAAGACAATTTCAAAGTAAACAATTCTGGTTTGTGGCTTATTGATACCAAAAAGAAAATGCTGTACAGTATTCAATTTTGCCACATACATATTTTCATTCTCAAATAAATAGTATTGCCATACGTAGAACCCATCTAATTGATGAAGTGCAGTCTTAATGGGGCAACATTATATTACACTGATAAAAGATATATTCACTCAGTCCCATCTAATACAGATGACTTGGAACTTTTGATTAATTATAATTGCCCAAACTGGAAGTCCCTTTTTTATGTTCAACTTATATATAGTACTAATCAATGTTAATTCATTCCATTGCTAGGTACATTTACTCTCTGACAGTATCACTCCCCAACAATCAACAAGGTGGATGCCAACAAGAAGTCTCTCCTCCATTCCTGTGAAGTTTCCTCAAGTAGCAGCAACTTCCATGAAAAGATGCAGCAGTCAACCTGAAACTCCTTTGTCACACAGAATGGGTTCAGGTGTTATCTCTGGTAATGAATCAACAGATCCAAACCAAGAGTACTCATCTCAACAAGCAGCCAAAAAACCATTCACCTTTCAAAATGACTTACAGAATGATACAGAAGACACAAGAACGGACCCAGTCTGCAAGAAAACAGTGCCAATGTTTGAAGTTCATAGGTCCGCAAATTCCCAACGTTCTATTGCAAAAGAACCTTTGATATCACATACTGCCTCTAGGATCATTCCCACATTCAAATCAAGGAAGAGTGTCCTACCAAAAGAAAAGAGTCTAATTAAAAGCAAGCTCTATCAAAACAAGGTAGTTAGTATAGGAAAACAAACATTGTCGGCAACTGCTTTGCAGAGTGGTTCTGGATGTTCAAGTCGAGATTCATTAGTAAAAGCAACAACTGGGAGAGCATGGAACTCTAAGAAACCTGCCAATGGGCTTTCTTCAGAATCTACGTCATTGCTAACTGTTCCAGCTAACAGAGAATGTGACAGTACTTCGCAGGTAATTTGTCAGCCACCTCCTTCAATATGTGCCCCACAGGAAGACTTGCAAAGCTGCTCTCAGTCAGATTTGGACTCTATGCAGTGGAATATTGGTGCCTCTCGAACAAAGAGAAAACTTCAGGTATGTCTAGGAGACAGACCCAGTTGTAATTTAGACAAAAGTAAAAGTATTTGTTATAATAACCTAGGAGGGATGGAAGAAATGTATTCATTTGGGAAAATAGGTAGCACATCATTTCATTTCACATATTGGAGAAGAGGGGGCGGTGTCATGATCAAATGAATCTATGTGACGTGTGTGTAAATGTATATGACGATCAACCTTGTAAGCACAGTAACTAAAAAAGTACATCAAATTGATGTTCATGGCTATTTGAGGTCAAAAGGTGAAAACCTTGTACACACAACTCACTAGAAATGCAGCTTGGTTGAACTTCATATATGGTAGGTAGATCCACCTTTAATAATGAGTTCAAGAAACCTGTTGAAATTGGTGGAGGTGAAGGGTCATTTCAATTCAATGTAGGCCCATGTCTAGAAACCTTTTAACATGATAACTGATGAAGTGCAGCCTTGATGAACTGCATAACTGGAATGTAAATCCTCCTTGGTTAGTACAAGTTGCCTACGGAAATTTGTGGAGGTTTACTTGTCTAAAGGTTGTGTTCTATACACCAACCCCACTGTATCTGACCATATTTGTCATACTTTTCGGACAACCACATTTGCTGTTCAGAAAACCAAAGAGTAAGTTCTGTCTGTGGGAAAACCAGAATAAATTCTTAAAAATTTGCCCTGATAGGGTAAAGTTTGTAAAGAAGGTAATCACAAAGGTAATCACCAATGTAAAGCTTTACTGAACTTTACAATTGTTGTGAAAACCCACTTGGTGATTACAAGAACCCTATCAAAATTGGTGGAGGTCAGGGGTCATTTGAGGTCAAAGCTTGAGAACCTAAACACAATGACAACAAAAGTAGACAACTTGCATAAACCTCGTCCATGTAGATCCAATTGATTACGAAAGCCATATTGAAATGTGTGAATGCTAAAGTTTAATAAAGATTTTTTGTGAAGGTTAAAGGTCTGTTGAGGTCAAATGCAAATGGCAAAATCTGAAATCGTAACTGATTGGTCCACATTAGTGTCGATCGCCTCAGTGAATTATGTGTATCGTTATTGCCGATTGTTTTCATATAAGATGTGGCAAAGAGTCAAAAAGCCAATTAGCTATCTGCTTTAGTTGGCTTTCTGTCTTCAGCCTATGTTCTCTCCAGCCATGCACTGCTGTATATGATACTACATGTATGATAATGCTCCCAATATCATGTGTTAAAGTGTTGTAATTTGTTTTTGTTTCTAGGGCTATTCTTGCTAATGATCTTCCCTTTTGTATGTTAGGTCAAGTCAGCATCTCATAAACCAGCAATAGTCAGCAAGAAACAAAGACTCTCACCAATTAACAACCAGCATATTGAACTTTTGGCTATTAGCAATCAGGTTAGTTCTTCCTCTTCCTATGGTCTTATATCTGCATACAATTTACAAACTTTCAAGCTGACATGGCCCACATGTATTGAGCTTTGTATGGGTGTGGAGAAATGACTTGTAGCTCAACTACTTGTGCTATTGTTATAGCAATGTGTGTCGGTTTGTTGAAAGGCTACTTCTGGTTTTTTTTATGTGTCCAGCAGATGATCATTTTATTTGTTCGCTTAGGTCAAAACAAAGTCATGTAAAAAGCAATTTCTCCTAGGGTATGTTTGATTGATCATGATGAGATCAGACGATGGGTCATAAAAAGTGTCCTTCATTAAGTTTACCAAACTTAATTTCAGCAAACATAGTCATAGTGATCAGCAGAGGAAAAAACCATATATGTCATTAAAAACCTGAAAAGAATAATATTACAGCAGCAGAAGTCTTGTAGGCTTTTTCATGTATCATAATCATTCTTTGTGGGTCAGTTGGGTCCCCTGGTCAGCTAATATATCACACCTCACACAGAATATTTTGTTCAAATCTAGGCTAGACCATCTGTGTGTGCAATGCAGATCCAACTAATTGATCCTAGCTAAAGTTTCATAAATTAATTCAATAAAAGGTATAACACCTCCAAAATATACTCATGTCATGTGACTATACAGAATTAGTTTCAGCTAGAAAGACCAGCTATAATGGTCATTACTCTGAGGAGTGCAAATTTTTTGCTCTTATATTTCAGTCTCTAAGAAGAGTTGTAGCTTCTGGTGGTTGTAGACAAATGCAATGCTGCCACATTGAGCTGCAGCATAATTGAGGCTTTAGATTAAAGAATGATTTGCACTATTGTAATTGAACAAGTTTAAAAGTCTCTAAAGTAATTCGCCGTAAGTCTTTACCGGCTAATGATTTCATCAGTGTTAATTGATATATGTTTATCTTTCAGCTTCACAAAGTCAATGCCACGACTTTATCAACTTGGTTACGAAGTAAAGATATTCAAATCAAAAGCAGAGAAAAGAAAGCAGATCTTGTGGAGAAGGTAATGGACTACATTGAAGCACAAAAAGCTGAAACCTAGTCCCATGGCAACAGTCCTTTTGTCCTGGTTATATCAATTAATACACACCTTGTTGAAAGGAAAGTAATGCTAGTCAAATTTGTCACATGAGTTTCATATACGTTCTATCTAATTCAGTGGTTAAAGGCAAGATATTGTTCAGTTTTTTTTTAGTGTCATAGTGGTATGACTAATTGACACACCAGATGAATTACGCTAGTTGGCAAAAGATATTTATTTAATTTAAAAATACGATTTTTTTCACAAAGTAATCACAAGAGACTTTCTGCAGTAGGAGGTATCAATGTTCTCTTTCTTTTCTTGCCTGTATTGAAATGTTATTAGTTAAGTTGATGTAAGATAGAAAGTGAATATATTTCCAGATAATATCATTCAATATGTTATCTGATTATTCTTCGAATTTAACTTTAAATAACAACATCCTAGAATAAAATTTATCTGCTGTAATCATATTTGCCACTGGTCTTGAATTTCACAATCAATAAGGAAGACAAGCTGATTTTCAATGTTTGGAATTATATTTGTCACATAACCTGCAAACAGTGAATGGATTTTTGTGCATAAGGAACTAGTAGACATGCCACATTGTACACATTATATACACACCTGCACACTAATAAATATGCTGATGTTTTTAAGTAATGATCAGCAACATCGCTAAAGAGAATAAATATTGTCTACAAAAGGTACAAAAGTTTCAATCAATTAAGAATACCTGGTATTAACATTAGTGAATAATAGCAACTTCATCTGGTTGTTGCTTAGCACTGACGGCCATAATTTTATTTGACATAGTACAGAGAGCAAATGCCAAGACTGTGATAACCAGCAGGAGAATACCCATCACAGTTACCATGGACCATTGGAGGTTAGCTTCAGAGTAAGATGGTTTGGCTTCTTTTTGCATTGTGATTTCAACTGAGGGAGAAAAACAGAAAGTCAAATGCAACTAATTACCGTAAGGTAGAAACAACAAAACACCACAAAATTAATATTCCTTTCAAATAAATTTTCAATTAAGTGGCATCAACATTTTCACATATTCATAGATAATACTCCAAGAGGGTACCATACATTATGGTAATATTTTATATTTGTCCCACCTTCATTCCCGACCTAATAATTGTTGAAGAATGCTAGCTATGCACTGCACCCAATTTCTTGTTTTCACCATTACATGTTTATAGTACCCACAGAGGATTTTTGCCTTTTTGAAGATGTGGCTGGCAACCACTGTGATCATAAGAAAATATGAAATGGAACCTAATTGATGGGTTTTGCCAGGTTAGAAACAAGTTTTAACATCTACAAGGTATAGCACTTTTACATACCAGCATCACACAAGACACCAGAAAAGCCTTTAGGACATTTGCAGTAGTTGCCCTCTCCTGAGTGGTGACAGGTACCATTATTTTGACATGGGCATACAGCTAGGAGAAAGAAAAAGAATGACAGATCATTATTGTAGGCTGCCTACAAGAAATGGTCCTGAGAAGGACTAACAACAGCCCATTTTACATCAAAGAAAAATCAATTCTTAAATAGACAACTGACAGGTAATGATAGACTAGGGCAGGATTTGGTAGAGTTAATACTAAATCACAGGTATTTGCTCTACCAGCACTTCTTTGCAAGGAGTATCATGCAGAAGCAACATTGATCATTCCTTGTTCCCTGCCCAATTATTTACTTCAGGTAAGGGGTTACAGCTTAGATATTTAGACTTACCATCATCACTTAGTAAATCACGCCTCCTTCGGGAGCTTCGTGGCAGACACAAAAATTGGTCTTGAGAGTAAAAGCAAGAAGTATTTTCCGGGCAAGGATTTCCGGAGCATGCATTTGGTCCGCCTAAGAAACAATCAGAATTAAAGTATTAAAAAGGAAACTAATCGGTGAAAGCAAAACCCAGGTCATAATGAAATGACCATAATTGAGTGGAACATATTGTTGTCATTTGTCATCAATTTATATGAACAAAGGCTGTTAGTCTAGTGTACCATTAACAATTTCAAGACAAAAAAAGGAAGCTATGAAACTTACGAGTGACAGTTACAGTGAAGGAACAATTGGCTTGATTTCCAAATTCATCTTCAAATGAATAAACCACTGAGGTATCACCAACTGGGAATTCAGCTCCATTGAGGTGTGACTGTGTGAGGGTTACAGTTGACTCATCCACAGCTGTGGGTTCAGGAGTCCATGTTACAAGACCAGCATCTAATGCGGAGCTAATTGTCACCTCAATGGGAGATACTGGGCAATCGGATATAACAGGGGCAGTGTTGTCCACAACGACTGTAAAAGAAAAGGTCATTTGGAATTTATTTCCATCTCATTCATAGCACTTTAAACCCAGCATCATTGTTTTCTCCACATTTCAAGCTGTGAAACATTTCTTCATTATTGTCAAGAAAAGAGTTTCATTCAAAACTAGTGTTAAAAGATCAGGGAAATCTTTTAACACTGATAATTGATAACATAGGTCTAAGATGTTCCATTTATTGCAACTGGTATTTATGCAGCATACTAAAGCTATAAACAATCTTATTTGAGGCTGGTTGAGCTAGCTGATTAACACACGACCACTGACACACTGCAAGCAATAAGGTTTTGCTAACTCATTACGACATGAGAAACATCCAAGATGCTTTCTAGAATTATTTTTATACGGTTTTTATATTCTCATGACTCTCCATTAATAGCAACAGGGATTATGTATTCATGTAGAGCATCTGCATCGAAGTTTTCCATTCTTGAGATAATCATGTTCGCAAGGCTGTGCTTACAGAGCTTTCAGACCTGCCAACCCATCTTTGATGAATATTGGGAGATTAGACGGACCAAATAGTGAGAATTGAGCAATCAGGAGCATCAGGCAATAGTGAGAATTGAGCAAAATCCAACTAAGTACAAAATATTGTCGCACTAAGGTTAGCGCTTCAAGGCACATCTAAAGTACATGTCAATATTAAATACACAAAAAGTAAATACATACACAGAACATCATAATTACAGAGGTTTACAATTGTTATAGAAAACAAAGAGTAATGGTTTTGTAGGAACTCACCACCTGACACAAAAATGTTAACGGAAAAGCTGCAAAGTGCAGAATTGCCAGCATCATCAGTGAAGGTATATGAGACTAAAGTGGGTCCCACAATGAAGAATGCTCCTGGGACATGTGACCTTTCAATTGTCAGTGAAGTGTCAAGATTATCAGTAGCTGTCGGTTCTGACCAGGAGACAAAGTCACCAGCCGCTCCATTTGGAATTTGCCTGAATATGTCAGTTGGACAGTTGCTGATGACTGGCCTAGTTGTATCATCAACAACAGTAGCAGCTGAAGGAAAGAGATATCCAATAGTTATTTCCTGTGCTGATATGAAATTTACAGCAGTCTAGTTGACTGACAGTTTTTTCTTTTGATAGGGGAGGGCTACCCACTTCCTTGCTCCCAAAACTTGAGAGAAAGAAGATATTTGTTTATCGTTATAACTAGTCTCGCCCCTGTTTGGTGCATTCTCATCTCCCCTTCTGCACCTCTGAATGTCTATTTTGGTGTTGCCTACACATGTGCAAAACTCCATGAACAAAACCATAGTTCAGTTATAACACAAAATTGGAAAATTTAACATGGGACAATAGAAAATAGAACTCACATAATACTAAGATTTCGAATTCACAAACTGCATCAAGGTTGGCATTGTCAGTGAATCGGTAAGATACAACGTTTGGACCAAGAGGGAAACTGTCTCCTGGGTTTGCACTGGAAGTTACCCCAGCAATGCCAGAGGCATCAGTAGCAGTAGGTACTATCCAAGTTGCTACAGCGCTGGATGCACCAGCTGTAGCAGTTATAGTTTGAGATGACGGACAATTAAGGATTGTAGGTGCTGTTGTATCACCACTACCTCCTGTAGAAAAAAGGTATAACCCATTGAGTACCTACTTTACAGAAATTGTTCATTGCATTGCATGATGGTACTAAGGATTAACCAATTCAAACTTGTCTGTGATTTTTACTAAAACCTCAAAGACAAATAATGTTATATTTTCTTCCTGTTGTCATTAAAAACCTTTTTGGCACTTGCCAATGTAGTTTACATATCAAGAATGCTACTGAGATATTATGCTTACAAGGTTAAAACTGTAGTCATGTCCGTGTTACTGAACCTCTGGGAGAAATAGAAAGCAATACTTGATATTCTGAAATGTTTACCTGTGATTATAATATCAAAGGAACAAATGGCCTCATTCCCTGCAGCATCAGTAAAGATATAGGAAATGGTGGTTACACCTATAGCAAAGAAAGCACTAGGCACTCCAGGACCAACAACTGTAACATCTCCAGATTCATCAACTGCAGTTGGAGCAGTCCAGGATACAGCAGCAAACTGACCATTAGGCAAGTTCTGCTGGATATTGGCTGGGCAATTGGAAATGACAGGAGCAGTCAGGTCCCCACCACCACCACCTGTTAAATACAACAAAGGTAAGATATAACAATAACAGTGATCTTCATTTAACCCCCTCATCTCATGAACATGTTGGATTTATACAAGAAATTTGGACCTAAAATTGTTAAAACCAGCACAGTCCACTTCATTAGTCATTTTATCCCAATGTGATCCACTTTTAATGAATGTCATACAGAGCAGTGCACTGTATGACAGTTCAGATATGGTCAAAGTTGTCAAGGTTGTAGCAGAATGATGATAAGTAGATGAGTCTGCCAGTAGGATAGTGCTCCATATTTTGGCTCCATAGTTTTGTAATCAATAGCCATAGGTTAGGCTTCTGACATTATCCTCTTTGTCAAATGTACAAAAATGTTATTGACTTTCTGTGCAAGGCACTGTGAACGATGCATTCATATGAGGTGAGTGACTTGCAGTAATATAATGTATTATATAATACATTGTTAGGACAAAGGATTGGTCTATTACTGCCCTCAAATATTACCGGCATATTTTTGAATATTCTGGTCTACAGGTAGACATACTTGCTTCATATCTGTAACACAAAGCAATGAGGGGATAAAAAAAAGAGGGAAAAAAAGCAGCTACTCACTCAATACTAAGATTTGGAATTCACATACTGCATCAATGTTGGCATTGTCAGTGAATCGGTAAGATACAACGTTTGGACCAAGAGGGAAACTGTCTCCTGGGTTTGCACTGGAAGTTACCCCAGCAATGCCAGAGGCATCAGTAGCAGTAGGTACTATCCAAGTTGCTACAGCGCTGGATGCACCAGCTGTAGCAGTTATAGTTTGAGATGACGGACAATTAAGGATTGTAGGTGGTGTTGTATCACTTCCTCCTGTAGAAAAAAGTGATACCCATTCAATTTATGCACTTACTTACACCAGACTGGGAACTCGACAAAGATTGCTTGGGATAATAATCCCCGCATCTGCAATGATAAATCATTGTTTCCATTGCTTTTTCATTGCATTTAGTTTCACCAATACTTGTCCTTTGAGGACTTATGAACAAAAATAATCATATCTGTAAAACTGAGGTGAAAAAAAATCTTCAACACAATGTTGAATCTACCTTACATTGATAAAGCAATTTCAGCAATTTAAAGGTCATACATCCAACAATGTTGCACTAACCGGTTCAACAGGAAATATTTTTTGTGGATGTAAAATGCTAAACACTTGTCAAGTAACATGAGCATGGGAGCCAAATTTGATTTGAGGGGGGGGGGGGGGAGCTGTAACAATATCCCTGAAAAATGTAACCAATATGATGGAAGGGTGCAATGGTGAGATCCCCGCCCCCAACAAATTTGAATTTGTTATAAGGAATGCCAACAGTGATACATATCATAACATTGTCTTACACAGAGTAGGACAGCATGTCAAATCCACTCCACAACATCAATGTCAGATTAGTCCAGGCAACTAAGAACGTTAGTCTAATTACCTGCAGCTGAGTTTGTTTTACTGAAAACCTGCAGTACTCCACCAGCAAGGATTACTGCAATCTCCACAATAAGAGTGTTTGAAAGCGTATTGTTACTGTTTACTTTGGAATAATAAAAATACTCTATATACCAAGCATGAGGCTGAAGAAGGCTTTGTTTTAGATGTCATTCCACATGCACATATCCATTCTTTGACAGACCAAATTTACTCACCTGCGTTGACAATGACATTAAAGCTGCATTCTGCTGTGTTGCCGAATGCATCACTAAAAATGTAAGTAACTGGTGTTGACCCAAGAGGGAATGAGTCTCCTGGTGAGGCTGAGACTGAATGCAAGGTAACCATTCCAGATGCATCCATTGCTGTTGGAGCATTCCAAAATGCTGGAGCAGAGGAGGCTCCAGTGTTAGCAGTTACTACGACGTCTTGCGGACAGTTAGAAATAACAGGATCAATGTTGTCAACTGTTCCAGCTGTCAAAATCAAATACATTTGCAAATTATTATAATATACACTTTCTGACAAACAGTTCCTATGGGATTCATGCACAAGCACCTTTTCATTTTTGAAAGCTTTGTAGGCCAGAGCCTGTAAAAAATGGGTGGTTATTGCCATCTGGGTCCTTCATGTTCGCTGTTACAAAATGTACGATTGTGTCCTAACTTTGACTTTCATGCAATGTTTACTGATGGGGCACCCCAATAAGCCATTACTAGAAAAGTCAAATGACCTTATTGTACCATATTATAAACAGAATTATGTTATAAAGCATTGAAATAATGATAAAGTCCATTGAGTAATGACCTCTGTTTCTGTGCACTATTTTGATATACAGGATAGATGGAAACCTTAGAAAAATATGGTTTTGTATGTAATTAAATTGGAATGTGCTCACTTACTTGTAACGATAACATTAAATGAGCAGATAGCTTGGTTTCCAGCTTCGTCCTCGAAAACATACATGAGAGGTGTGGATCCAAGTTGGAAGAAGCCAGTCGTGACAGCAGGGCCACTGACTAGTGTGACTGTACCAGAATCATCTGTGGCAGTTGGAGCAGTCCACGATGCCCTGCCAAACATACCGCCAGGAATGTTGACTACAATATCACTAGGGCAGTTACTCACTACAGGATCAACGTTATCAGCAAATTCAACTAGAAAAGGGAAACAAGGGTCAATCATCAGTAAACATGAATAAAATTGAAACAGTAAATGAATCAGCAGTTGTAGAGCGATGAATCTGAGAGGTGTAGCATGCACTGGCAAGAATCTATAAAATACAAACAATACAACTATGAATACTCACAGGTTACAATAACATTGAAGCTGCACGTGGCTAGATTTCCGGAGGCATCAGTAAATGTGTACGACACAGGGGTAGTTCCAAGAGGAAACTGAGATCCTGGGAAATGGGACTGGGTAAGTGAAAGCTGTACTTGGGAGTTGTCAGTAGCTGTTGGTTCTGTCCATGTGACTACTGCACTGTTAGCATCTGCTGGGACAAATGCTGTCACGTCACCTGGACAGCCAGTAATGACTGGAGGTGTGTTATCACCAGGCTGTACGGCTGTGTAGGAAAGTCAAATGGAGATAAGCATTGTGAATGTTGCCAAAAGTTGCCTGTAAGTCAATTGATAGTCATGCCATAATGAAATTTTTAAACCATATCTGCAAATCCTTACTATGGCTTTTCAGACACTTAATATGAGAAACTTGGACCCAGACATGAAAACTGTAGTTGATTGAAATCAATTTCTTTAGACTCCTGCTAGATGAATATATTTATGATCCACATCACTTACATGTAACTGTCACAAAGAAAAGACAAACGGAAGGATTCCTGTAGATATCAACAAACACGTAGGCTACAGCAGATGTTCCAATTGGGAAGGAAGACCCAGAGGTATCGGATTGGTAGACCAATTCAGCTACTCCAGTGGTGTCTACTGCAAAGGGTTCTGGCCATGTGGCAACACCCTGAGAACCAACTGGTACACTGACCTGAATGTTGCTTGGGCAATTAGAGATAGTGGGGCCAGTAACATCCCCTGATGATAAAAGGATATTATGAGATTATGTAAAATATATTAGCTTGAGAAGTACAAACGTCATTTCATCAAACATACCCCTTGCGATCAATGTTAGGCCATTGAAGAGTAGCTCAAGGAGTGACACCACTGGCCTTCACCTGATATTAAAACTATTACTGCTGTTTATGTGCATGCAGCAATTGACTTGGAATTGTTCTCAAATTTGAGCTACTTTGACCAATGCTGCATGTTGATTTGACATCATAGCAGATTCTTCATCCACATACTAAGCACTCGCAACAGACAAGGGAAAGACTGGTAATACTACCATTTAATGATGCCTACCTGAGGAGATGATTTCACAAGTTGTGCCACTGAATCCAAATGCACAGGAGCAAGTATAGTATGTACTGAATGATGTACATGCAGCATTGTTCTGACAAGGACTGCTGGCACATGGATCTGGCACTGTATACAAAAAAAGAAACAAATTAAAACCTACAGTAGTAGCAATGGCCGTACCTATAGCAGGCAGAGTGTACAAGTCTCATTGTATAAAACAGATACAACTCAACAGAACGTGGTTCGGTAGCAATAATACAGAGAGAGTACATTGATGAATCAGAAATGTGTGTTCGACCCTACTGGCTTCGAATGGAGAGACATAGTATCATAATGAATGCAGGTAGAAAAAAGGGTCAAAATGGTTAACAAACCTGTTGCTTCACAATTGTGGCCAGTGAAACCAGACAAACAGAAACAGAAATAGTCAACATCTTGGTCAAAACTATGGTAAGCATTGGCACAGGTTCCTCCATTTTCACAGCCAGGCCGAGTGTTAAGATTGCATATATCTAAAGCTGCACCTAAGCCATCTGGTAAGAAAAAAATATATGTCTTTGATGATATTGTATCAACAAGCTTGCTTAAAGACTGCTTGGTAGCTTTAATAATGCATTTATTACTGCATTTCATACAGTTATTTACTAACAATATCTGTGTCAGTGCAGTCGTTCATAACATATTGATAATGCTTCTGTATGTATGTTTATGTTTCTGTATACAAATATGTTTCTGCATAGAAAGCTGCCATAGTGTGTATCAATTTCCCATATTGTGTAGCATTGCTATGTAATAACAGATATATTGTTACCTTCAGATAAAGTAACAACATCTAGTTCAAATAGACGTACTCACCTGTAGGGGCCTGACAGTTGGCACCAGTGAATCCTGGTGCACAGATACATGTGTACTGAGATACATACTGTCCTAGAGGAGAACTGTTAGCATTATAACTAGCCCTGCATGTAGCACCATTCAAACATGGGCCAACATCACAAGGATCAGCTAAATTAGGCACACCTGCAGAGGGAAAGAGAAATGGTCTTTCATGTTTAACCTTACACTTTTCATATATGAATGAGTTAGAGATTTATCTAAAATATAGTTGGTGACATTAAATTGTTTGTGGGAACACATGCAAAGGAAGCCTTCTGATACAAACTTTATAGATAGCAGACTGGTAGGTCTCAAATCTTCTTGCTTTCTCAAGAATACTTGCTTTCAGCTGATTTATAAAGACACAAAACATTGATATCATATTGTCACAGTTCATGATAAACGTGATTCTCAGGTATTCAGCACAGTATCTATAACCCTCTTCTAAACCCATGTAAACATCTCTGCAAGTTTTCCTTTTAACAGATACATACACGAGGGAAACAATATTCTTACCTTGATCTAAATCACGGCAGTTGATACCGAAGTAACCAGGGCGACAGACACAAATGTAGTATTGACCGTCCATGGTAAGGCATGTGGCACCGTTACCACAAGGTGAGCTATTGCACGGGTTGACGTTAATCGGAGATGCTGCATGGGCAAAGTAAATCGAATAAGTAACTTTACTGAATTAAAACAGAACGACATTTAAAAAAATACAAAACTATTCAAAGAAATCAAATTAACTTTGAATTTAAAGCAGAATGAGAAATGAACTTACGATCTTGACATCTGACGCCAGCAAAAGAATTTTGACAGGTACAAGAATATCCACCACAGGTTCCTGGAAGCTCACTACATATTCCACCATTCTGACAAGGATTAGTGCTACATCCAGATGGAATTGCTGTTAATAAATTGATCAATCATGAGAAGATTATTACCCAGAGTTTGTAGAGAGATATTTTCATTTTCAATCAGCTGGTAAGGGTGCATGTCATTTACATTATGTTACAGAAGTCATGCTACTGCAGCAGCAGTTACTGATTATACTCACCAACTTCACAGTTGAAACCAGTAAAGCAGCCTATGCACTGACATGAATAAGCAAAGCACGAACTATCCGCAGAGGATGTACAGAATCCATTGTTTTGACAGGGATTAGGGTTGCATGAATCCCGACCTGTGAGAGGAAGAGAAATTGTACCTTAAAACAGCACATAGTATAAAGTATTTACCATGGTAAATAAAACAATGGCCTACAATCCATAACAATACAGGTTATTGTCTCCACTCACCTCCAATGTAGCTATATACTCCACAAATTTCTAAACATCCTATCTATGACTACTGATGGATAAAAAGCAAATGTGTTTCTTCATGTGGAACCTTCCAATCATATAAATACCTAATTTGGATATTTGTTACCTAAATACTTACTAAATTGGCAAAAGGCTCCAGTGACACAGCTTGGACAAGAACAGGTGTACTCTGAACAACTGCCTCCAATGTTAGAACAAACACCTCCATTCAAACAGGCATTATCATCACAGGCATTGTACCCTGTAAAAAATAAACCATCAAAAGTTCAAATAAAGCCTAAAACCTTGTAATTGTGTCAATATACTTGGCAAATTTTCAATGGACAATGTGCAACATTTGTCAAGAAAGAAATCAGGATAAATCTTACCTTGTTCACAGAATTCACCAGTGAAGCAAGGTGGGCACTCACACCTGTAAGTGGTACAAGAGTTTTCTTGAACACATTGGCCACCGTTTTGACATTGGTTGTTGACACAAGCATCCAGTTCTATTAAAGAAAATTGTAATCATGACAGAGACATATATAAATTGCTAAATGGTCTGTAGTATTCCTGAGAGGAGATTGTGAGAGTAAACAATCAGATCATTTCAAAGGTACAAACTGAGTAATAATAACGGCCATAGTGCACAAATACATAAGGGGTAGATTCATACTGTTAATTGCTACCAAGCCATTTCTTCGATAGTATTACCTTTGGGGGTGCTATCAGTTTGACATACACAAATACAAAAGCCCAGAATTTAAACTATGATGAATTTATTAAAGGTATATGCAAAGACATCCTAAAGCTGTAAGTTAAAATAATGTGTATCCATTGAAAATCTTAAATATGACAATGATATTGATCAGTTTCATCTGGGGAGTGCAGCAAATTATAGATTACTGCTAGCACATATACATACCTACATTACTGCTAGCATATATACATACCTATATTACTGCTAGCATATACACATACCTACATTACTGCTAGCATATACATACCTATATTACAGAATGGTCCTGTAAAGCAGGCTGGGCATTCACAAGTGTACTGAGTACAAGAATCTGCCACGGGCAGACAAGCAGCTCCATTGGCACATTGGTTACTGCTACATGCACTCAAACCTAACAGAAAATACAAAAACTTACATTTATGCATGTCTCTCCCTCTGAACTGATTTCATCTTTTAATTGCACCTTTGACAATAAATGACTATCAAAATAATCTGTTGCTGGTCTCATTTGGTTCACATGTTGAGTTATTTGGTTCACATGGTTCATTCAGGTTCATTTGGTTCACATGCAGAAATTGATCATACATGTACTGACAAAACTAAACATGCCTTTTGTAACAATATTATTCAAAAGTGGAGAAGCATCCCAAAAGTTGCTATTGCTAAAGAAATGTTATAATTATAAAGCTCAAGCAAGTCTATTATAATATCTACAGTTAGGAAATCGCATAAAGTGGTGTATTTTAATTTTCACATCTGGCATCAACAAATTCGAATAGTAAAGACGAACCAATTTCACAGAAGACTCCGGTAAAACAGTTGCCAGCGCAGACACAGATGAACTCTGTTGTACTTGTAACGACACAAGCAGCTCCATTTTGGCATGGGCCTGAATCACATGGGTCGACTTGAAAAACAAATCAAGAAAACAATTAGTTATCACCATCTCAAAGCATGCATTATATCTTTGGCACAGAAAATATATGAAAAAAATTTAATATGCAATATCAAATGGAAGAGTACCTTCTATGACATCAAATCCCCTCCAATGGTTGTGATATCACTCACATTATTACTAGGTGAATCACTAAATGCTTGCAAACAAGGCAAGCTACAAACAAAAAACAATAGTATCTGTGAAACTAAAACGACTGACAAACAGTAAACATAGCTGTACATGGTTGTAGTAATGAATTACAGGTACATGCTTCAGCTACTTAAACCATTTGAGTGTCTGTTAGTGATATAATTGTGAAGGCTTAGACCAATCAACATGCATTAATAACAGTTTTAATGCAAAATGGCCTGCTGGTTTATTAGAGCGAAAAATTAAAATGATTTAAGGACTGGTGGATAGATAACCTACCTTCAATGACATTGACATCAAATGAAACCATGACACGGTTGTTGCTAGGATCAGCGTATGTGTACGTAACTTCAGTAGTACCGACAGGGAAAAAGGAACCAGAAGTGTGACTCTGGGAGACGAGGTTAACAATGCCAGAGTTATCCGACACTTGAGGTTCTGGCCATGTGACCACAGTTCCAGGCGAACCAATCGGTACAGTTCGAGTAATATCTTCAGGGCTAACACCAATGACTGGTATTAAACTGTCCACTGTAATAGAAGGAAGGAAATAAACAACATGAACTTACTTTCTACCGAGGAATATCAGGGACAAAACGGCATTCAGTTAATCAGAACATTCCATAGATGCCACTTTCACCACTGTCAGTAGTTTTATTAGAGCAGAAAATTAAAATGATTTAAGGACTGGTGGATAGATAACTTACCTTCAATGACGTTGACATCAAATGAAACCATGACACGGTTGTTGGTAGGATCAGCGTATGTGTACGTAACTTCAGTGGTACCGACAGGGAAAAAGGAACCAGGAGTGTGACTCTGGGAGACGAGGTTAACAATGCCAGAGTTATCTGACACTTGAGGTTCTGGCCATGTGACCACAGTTCCAGGAGAACCAAGTTGTACAGTTCGAGTAATATCTTCAGGGAGAATACCAATGACTGGTATGATACTGTCCACTGTAATGGAAGGTAAGGATATAAACAACATGAACAACTACCATAGATCTGATATCGGAAAGATTATAAGGTTGACTAATTATGTACAGACTAACAGTTGTGAGAAACAAGCATGAGTGCTAGAAACTTACCCTCAGTGACAGTCACCTTAAATCGACACTCATTATTATTGCCAGTAGGATCACTGAACAAGTATACCACGATTGTTTCTCCAGTAGGGAAAAACTGCCCAGGTGTGTGACTTTGGGAGACCAGGTTGACAATTCCAGAATCATCTGTTGCCTGAGGGGGAGAATAAAACACCTCGACTCCTCCCTCATTCAGTTCAATAATCCTTGTGATATCTTCTGGGCAATTAAAGATTTCCGGTGGATTTGGATCAACTGTAGAGAGAATTGTAACCAATGATTATTAGCTACACATCAATTCGATTGTTAACGTTTGCTACAAAATTTGCTACAAAAATTGCTATGCATGTTAAGTGATTTCTGTTGATATTATTGTTACTTATTTGCATGGTTTCTATGATTCTCTTGCATTATGTCAACTTTCAATTTAGTTCTAAAATATGAAATCAAGTTTTATACTGACCTTCAGTAACTATGACATCAAACACACAGTCAGCTGGGTTACCAGAGGCATCAACAAATGTGATGCGAACTACAGTTGTACCAACTTGGAACAAAGAACCGGACAGGGCAGTCTGACTGACGATGTTAGCCGTGCCTGAAATGTCTACAGCTGTTGGGGTTACCCATGTAACAATCACACCGCCAGTATTTATGATAGCCTCAGCAGTAATGTCACTGGGACATTGTATAATAGTTGGTGGAGTAGTATCAACTGTCAAAATACAAAATGAAATTCACCAAATCATATTGTATGACCTTACACCTGTGACCCTGATACATTAATGTACAACACATGTTAGTAGACCCCCTGTATGAGTGACATGGCCAAAAGTCTGTATAAGGAACAGAAGATTGTGGAAACAAGGCGGCTTATTACATGTATAGTGAACAACTTACCAGTAGTAACTGTCACAGTAAATGTACATTCTGCAGTATTTCCAGAGTTGTCAGAGAATGTGTAAGTGACATCAGTGGAACCAATTGGAAAGAGAGAGTTAGGACTACTGGTCCTCTGTGCAAGCATTGTAGTTCCAGAAATGTCAGTAGCAGTTGGCTCTGTCCACGATGCAACACCTCTAGTTGTCCCAAGTTCAATGGTAACAAAGATATTAGCCGGGCAATTACTGATTATTGGATCTTGAGTGTCAGCTGTATTTTAAATAAAAAAAAAAAAAAGTCTTGAGACCCTGTTCCATCATAATGATATTCTCAAATTTGCATAGTGAGTGTTTTGTTGTGAATTAAGTCTCACAAATACATTCAATGCTTCATAGGTTGTTAAATATGTGGGTAGCGATGTATCAGCTGTAACAAAACAACTCAGCAAATAAGATACAATGACAAATAATTTAAAAGCAATTTAACAATATAACAAAGTGCAAGGTACTGCCAATAGGAAGGAAGAGCTTGAAATGGTGATCACAAAAACTTGGTTACATTTGATAAAATATTTTTTGTAGAGGTCTTATGGTGAAGGCTTCAGCAGCAGGCCATCAAATTTCATTTATCTCATTAACGTTGGTACTACGAGACTTCTTAAGAAGAAGACCGCCGATTGAACGAAGAAAACTCACATGGTGTGACGGTGACTGGAAAACTGCAGTCAACATCGTTGCCAGCATTGTCAATAAATCTGTAAGTTACAACAGTGGTTCCAAGAGGGAAACTGGAACCAGGAGCATGGCTTCTCTGAGCTAATGAAACAATTCCTGACAGATCAGTAGCTGTTGGCTCCTGCCACTGGGCAGATGCTTCTGTACTTCCAAGTTCCACAGTGATTGGTATTGGTGCTGGACAGTTACTGACCACTGGTGGAGTGGTATCCTCTAATGGATAGAGAGGCAAGCAGGAGAGGCAAAGTCTTAATCTCTTTCTCTACGACTACTACTACGACTACTACTAACTGTACTTAGTAGAAATGACAAAACTATGTGGACTTACTTGTGATGAATGATTAATGAAATTCGAACAGAGACAAACAGAGCATGTGAAACAAAAGTATATATTGTAACAAAATACAGACAAAGGCAATAGCTTATCAATGAAAACTGTCTTTCCAAGAAATACACTATTTTAAAATATGATATTCAGTAAGAATGTTGACTAAATTTTTCTACCATTTTGAAGATAGGGAAAACCAAAACGAATTAACTTCGGCTTTTTATTAATATGACAATATAGTCAGTCTTTATTTACCTACGGAAACAACAACATTGAAAGAACATGTTGAAGGGTTATTGGATGCATCTGTGAAGGTATAAGTCACTCCAGTTGTTCCTAATGGGAAGCTACTACCAGGTGTGTGAGATCTGGTGACTAGGTTGACAGTTCCAGAAAGATCAGTTGCTGTTGGTTCTAACCAGAAGGCAGAGGCAGAAGTACTACCCAACTCAACAACCAATCCGATGTTACTTGGACAATTCTGGATGGTTGGTGGCACAGTGTCCTCTGAATGAAAACAGTAAAAAGATGTTTCTTCACTTTTGATGGAATTCATGCTACTTGCAATGACCAGTCTTCATGTAATAATATATTAAAAAACCTTTTGGGGTTTAGGAAATACATCTCAGATGAACACACATTACATTAGCCATATACATAGTAACCCAGATTTCAAATATGATCAAATTTTGTAAAATTAAAACGAGCTGTTGTAAAAGTGCACTGAAATGTTGTAAGGAATACTGGAGAAGTTCTCATTGAGAAGAAGTTCTCATTGAGAAGAAGTTCATTGGAGAAGTTCTCGTTGAGTGTGTGGCTTACGCCCTACTGAAGAGTGATGCAAGTATAAGACAAGTAATGAAAATGTTACATAAATCAGATGATAACTTATAAGACCAGACATGATAAAAGATCAGACACGAGGACAGTCTAGCTATAGTTGCAGATCTCATCTCCTCCATGATGAGATTGACTTCAATTCACCTTTGTCCTTGACATAACACAAAAATCTGCATTACTTTTAATTCTCTACATATCTTGCAGTTAAACGCTTTTTTTCTACATTTTGACAAGAAAAATAGCCAAAACCCAAATTTTAATTTTTGTTTTACCTCTGACCTTTATCCTATGACATCACAAGTATGAAGGCACAAGTTTACATGGTCATGCACCTATCAACCAATGATCGGACTTACAGTTTACGAGGAGTTTGAGACAATTTTTCAAAAATTTAGTCCAATTTGACCTTGAACCTCCATTGACCTTGAACCTTAACAACCATATTAGTACTTGTTTGACAAATTTCCCATAATATTTACATATCTTGCAGTTAAATGACTTTTTCCAACATATGAACAAGCAGAAAAATATAATTTTCAGTTTTCTTGACCTTTGACCTATCACATCATCAATCACGCAGGTACGAGCTTACATGGCCAGGCACATGTACACCCACCAAATTTGAACTTGATTGTACTTACAATCTAGGAGAAGTTTGCAATACTATTTTGCTCATTCACACAACCCAATCACACACCCACTCCATCACATTTCAGATGTGGGGTTAAGTACAATATCCCATCCTCCTATACATTACATGATGACATAGAAAGACAGGATTTTTCTTTGTTTATGAGAATTAAGAGAACAACACCAGAGTGTCTTGAATTGTGGATTTTAATAAACCTACCTGTAGTGACAGTGACGGTAAATTCAGTCTGAGAAGGATTGCCACTAGCATCCCTGAATGTGTAAGTTACAACTGTAGTTCCCACTGGGAATACAGATCCAGGTTCATGTGAACGCAAAACAAGATTTGCAACACCTGACAAATCAAAAGCTGTTGGTTCTATCCAAGAGACTGGAATGCCACTAACACCAAATTCTACAACTCTTGATATGTCTGCTGGGCTATTCTGGATGATTGGTGGTGTGGTGTCAACTGAAGAAACAAATGTCCATTATTACTGGATAAATGTGCATTGCGATAAAACATGATCGACCAAGAGTCTCTGGCAAACATATTGCAAAGATTGTTTCAAATGAGAAAATTGCTATAACAGAACTTGCTGTATTAATGAAGTGTAAATATGAAAATGCACAAAAATGTTTTGATCAAGAAATCCACTATTGAGAGGCACCTACTTTATGACTGCAGAATAATGAATTCAAGAAGAGGTTTCTTACAGATTTTGCCAAAAACATAATATACAAAGAAATTCGAAAGTAATGGATGATAAAGTCAAACCATAACTAAAGTTTCCTGGTTAAATAAGAAATTGTTCAAGTATTAGTTATTCAGTCCCTCTTGCTCAAGAACGCACCAATGGCTCTATCAGACTCAGTCAAACAACAAAGCTATTTGCAACTCTCTGGCACCTCATCATTTCATTACAAGTAATATGGCTAAGATATCACCAGTGCTGTCAACTACAATTGTGACCCTGACACATTAATGTACAACACATGTTAGTAGACCCCCCTGTATGAGTGACATGGCCAAAAGTCTGTATAAGGAACAGAAGATTGTGAAAACAAGGCAGCTTATCATATGTATAGTGAACAACTTACCAGTAGTAACTGTCACAGTAAATGTACATTCTGCAGTATTTCCAGAGTTGTCAGAGAATGTGTAAGTGACATCAGTGGAACCAATTGGAAATAGAGAGTTAGGACTACTGGTCCTCTGTGCAAGAGTTGTAGTTCCAGAAATGTCAGTAGCAGTTGGCTCTGTCCATGATGCAACACCTCTAGTTATCCCAAGTTCAATGGTAACAAAGATATTAGCCGGGCAATTACTGATTATTGGATCTTGAGTATCAGCTGTATTTTAAATAAAATAGAAAAAAAAAGTCTTGAGACCCTGTTCCATCATAATGATATTCTCAAATTTGCATAGTGAGTGTTTTGTTGTGAATTATTTCTCACAAATACATTCAATGCTTCATAGGTTTATAAATATGTGGGTAGCAATGTATCAGCTGTAACCAAACAAATCAGCAATTAAAGGTACAATTACAAATAATTTAAATCAATTTAGCAATATAACAAACTGCAAGGTACTGCCAATAGGAAGGAAGAGCTTGAAATGATCCATTTTTAAAATAGCACCTCACACTGATTTTCTCCACATTTCATAACAAAGTTCTTAAGTTCATGGTATGATTGGTAACTTATGAAGTAACTATAAAGAATAATTGAGTCATTTGGATCAGTCAATTATTGCTTACTGGTATTGATCACAAAAACTTGGTTACATTTGATGAAATATTTTTTGTAGAGGTCTTATGGTGAAGGCTTCAGCAGCAAGCCATCAAATTTCATTTATCTCATTAACGTTGGTACTACGAGACTTCTTAAGAAGAAGACCGCCGATTGAACGAAGAAAACTCACATGGTGTGACGGTGACTGGAAAACTGCAGACAACATCGTTGCCAGCATTGTCTATAAATCTGTAAGTTACAACAGTGGTTCCAAGAGGGAAACTGGAACCAGGAGCATTGCTTCTCTGAGCTAATGAAACGATTCCTGACAGATCAGTAGCTGTTGGCTCCTGCCACTGGGCAGATGCTTCTGTACTTCCAAGTTCCACAGTGATTGGTATTGGTGCTGGACAGTTACTGACCACTGGTGGAGTGGTATCCTCTAATGGATAGAGAGGCAAGCAGGAGAGGCAAAGTCTTAATCTCTTTCTCTTCTACTACTACTACTACGACTACTACTAACTGTACTTAGTAGAAATGACAAACTATGTGGACTTACTTGTAATGAATGATTCATGAAATTCGAACAGAGACAAACAGAGCATGTGTAACAAAAGTTTATATTGTAACACAGACAAAGGCCTTAGCTTATCAATGAAAACTGTCTTTCCAAGAAATACACTATTTAAAATATGATATTTAGTAAGAATGTTGACTAAATTTTTCTACCATTTTAAAAATAGGATAAACCAAAACCAAAACGAATTAACTTCGGCTTTTTATTACGACAATATAGTCAGTCTTTATTTACCTACGGAAACAACAACATTGAAAGAACATGTTGAAGGGTTATTGGATGCATCTGTGAAGGTATAAGTCACTCCAGTTGTTCCTAATGGGAAGCTGCTACCAGGTGTGTGGGATCTGGTGACTAGGTTGACAGTTCCAGAAAGATCAGTTGCTGTTGGTTCTAACCAGAAGGCAGGGGCAGAAGTACTACCCAACTCAACAACCAATCCGATGTTACTTGGACAATTCTGGATGGTTGGTGGCACAGTGTCCTCTGAATGTAAACAGTAAAAAGATGTTTCTTCACTTTTGATGGAATTCATGCTACTTGCAATGACCAGTCTTCATGTAATAACATATAAAAAAAACCTTTTGGGGATGAGGAAATACATCTCAGATGAACATACATTACATGATCCATATACATATTTCATACAGATTTCAACCATGATCAAATTTTGTAATTTGACCTGCAACCTCCATTGACCTTGAACCTTAACAACCATTTTAGTACTAGTTTAACAAATTTCCCATAATAATTACATATCTTGCAGTTAAATGACTTTTTCCAACATATGAACAAGCAGAAAAATATAATTTTCAGTTTTCTTGACCTTTGACCTATCACATCATCAATCACGCAGGTACGAGCTTACATGGCCAGGCACATGTACACCCACCAAATTTGAACCTGATTGGACTTACAAATCTAGGAGAAGTTTGCAATACTATTTTGCTCATTCACACAACCCAATCACACACCCCACTCCATCACATTTCAGATGTGGGGTAAAGTGCAATATCCCATCCTCCTATACATTACATGTAGGGAGATGACATAGAAAGACAGGATTTTTCTTTGTTTATGAAAATTAAGAGAACAACACCAGAGTGTCTTGAATTGTGGATTTTAATAAACCTACCTGTAGTGACAGTGACGGTAAATTCAGTCTGAGAAGGATTGCCACTAGCATCCCTGAATGTGTAAGTTACAACTGTAGTTCCCACTGGGAATACAGATCCAGGTTCATGTGAACGCAAAACAAGATTTGCAACACCTGACAAATCAAAAGCTGTTGGTTCTATCCAAGAGACTGGAATGCCACTAACACCAAATTCTACAACTCTTGATATGTCTGCTGGGCTATTCTGGATGATTGGTGGTGTGGTGTCAACTGAAGAAACAAATGTCCATTATTACTGGATAAATGTGCATTGCGATAAAACATGATCGACCAAGAGTCTCTGGCAAACATATTGCAAAGATTGTTTCAAATGAGAAAATTGCTATAACAGAACTAGATGTAATAATAAAGTGTTAATATGAAAATGCACAAAAATGTTTTGATCAAGAAATCCACTATTGAGAGGCACCTACTTTATGACTGCAGAATAATGAATTCAAGAAGAGGTTTCTTACAGATTTTGCCAAAAACATAATATACAAAGAAATTCGAAAGTAATGGATGATAAAGTCAAATCATAACTAAAGTTTCCTGGTTAAATAAGTAATGTTCCAGTACCAGTTATTCAGTCCCTCTTGCTCAAGAACGCACCAATGGCTTTATCAGACTCAGTCAAACGACAAAGCTATCTGCAACTCTCTGGCACCACATCATTTCAGTACAAGTAATATGGCAAAGATATCACCAGTGCTGTCAACTACAATTGACAACTTACCAGTAGAAACTGTCACAGTAAATGTACATTCTGCAGTATTTCCAGAGTTGTCAGAGAATGTGTAAGTGACATCAGTGGAACCAATTGGAAATAGAGAGTCAGGACTACTGGTCCTCTGTGCAAGAGTTGTAGTTCCAGAAATGTCAGTAGCAGTTGGCTCTGTCCATGATGCAACACCTCTAGTTATCCCAAGTTCAATGGTAACAAAGATATTAGCCGGGCAATTACTGATTATTGGATCTTGAGTATCAGCTGTATTTTAAATAAAATAGAAAAAAAAAGTCTTGAGACCCTGTTCCATCATAATGATATTCTCAAATTTGCAGTGAGTGTTTTGTTGTGAATTATTTCTCACAAATACATTCAATGCTTCATAGGTTTATAAATATGTGGGTAGCAATGTATCAGCTGTAACCAAACAAATCAGCAATTAAAGGTACAATTACAAATAATTTAAATCAATTTAGCAATATAACAAACTGCAAGGTACTGCCAATAGGAAGGAAGAGCTTGAAATGATCCATTTTTAAAATAGCACCTCACACTGATTTTCTCCACATTTCATAACAAAGTTCTTAAGTTCATGGTATGATTGGTAACTTATGAAGTAACTATAAAGAATAATTGAGTCATTTGGATCAGTCAATTATTGCTTACTGGTATTGATCACAAAAACTTGGTTACATTTGATAAAATATTTTATGTAGAGGTCTTATGGTGAAGGCTTCAGCAGCAGGCCATCAAATTTCATTTATCTCATTAACGTTGGTACTACGAGACTTCTTAAGAAGAAGACCGCCGATTGAACGAAGAAAACTCACATGGTGTGACGGTGACTGGAAAACTGCAGTCAACATCGTTGCCAGCATTGTCAATAAATCTGTAAGTTACAACAGTGGTTCCAAGAGGGAAACTGGAACCAGGAGCATGGCTTCTCTGAGCTAATGAAACGATTCCTGACAGATCAGTAGCTGTTGGCTCCTGCCACTGGGCAGATGCTTCTGTACTTCCAAGTTCCACAGTGATTGGTATTGGTGCTGGACAGTTACTGACCACTGGTGGAGTGGTATCCTCTAATGGATAGAGAGGCAAGCAGGAGAGGCAAAGTCTTAATCTCTTTCTCTACGACTACGACTACTACTAACTGTACATAGTAGAAATGACAAACTATGTGGACTTACTTGTAATGAATGATTCATGAAATTCGAACAGAGACAAACAGAGCATGTGAAACAAAAGTATATATTGTAACAAAACACAGACAAAGGCCTTAGCTTAATAATAAAAACTGTCTTTCCAAGAAATACACTATTTAAAATATGATATTTAGTAAGAATGTTGACTAAATTTTTCTACCATTTGAAGATAGGGAAAACCAAAACCAAACGAATTAACTTCGGCTTTTTATTAATATGACAATATAGTCAGTCTTTATTTACCTACGGAAACAACAACATTGAAAGAACATGTTGAAGGGTTATTGGATGCATCTGTGAAGGTATAAGTCACTCCAGTTGTTCCTAATGGGAAGCTACTACCAGGTGTGTGAGATCTGGTGACTAGGTTGACAGTTCCAGAAAGATCAGTTGCTGTTGGTTCTAACCAGAAGGCAGAGGTAGAAGTAATACCCAACTCAACAACCAATCCGATGTTACTTGGACAATTCTGGATCGTTGGTGGCACAGTGTCCTCTGAATAAAAACAGTAAAAAGACGTTTCTTCACTTTTGATGGAATTCATGCTACTTGCAATGACCAGTCTTCACATAATAATATATTAAAAAACCTTTTTGGGTTGAGGAAATACATCTCAGATGTACACACATTACATGGTCCATATACATATTTCATACAGATTTCAACCATGAGCTAATTTTGTAATTTTTTAATTTGGCCTGCAACCTCCATTGACCTTGAACCTTAACAACCATTTTAGTACTAGTTTAACAAATTTCCCATCATATTTACATATCTTGCAGTTAAATGACTTTTTCCAACATATGAACAAGCAGAAAAATCTAATTTTCAGTTTTCTTGACCTTTGACCTATCACATCATCAATCACTCAGGTACGAGCTTACATGGCCAGGCACATGTACACCCACCAAAATTCAACTTGATTGTACTTACAATCTAGGAGAAGTTTGCAATACTATTTTGCTCATTCACACAACCCAATCACACACCCCACTCCATCACATTTCAGATGTGGGGTAAAGTACAATATCCCATCCTCCTATACATTACATGTAGGGAGATGACATAGAAAGACAGGATTTTTCTTTGTTTATGAGAATTAAGAGAACAACACCAGAGTGTCTTGAATTGCGGATTTTAATAAACCTACCTGTAGTGACAGTGACAGTAAATTCAGTCTGAGAAGGATTGCCGCTAGCATCGCTGAATGTGTAAGTTACAACTGTAGTTCCCACTGGGAATACAGATCCAGGTTCATGTGAACGCAAAACAAGATTTGCAACACCTGACAAATCAAAAGCTGTTGGTTCTATCCAAGAGACTGGAATGCCACTAACACCAAATTCTACAACTCTTGATATGTCTGCTGGGCTATTCTGGATGATTGGTGGTGTGGTGTCAACTGAAGAAACAAATGTCCATTATTACTGGATAAATGTGCATTGCGATATGTCATGATCAACTGAGAGTCTCTGGCAAACATATTGCAAAGATTGTTTCAAATGAAAAAATTGCTATAACAGAACTAGATGTAATAACAAAGTGTTAATATCAAAATGCACAAAAATGTTTTAATCAAGAAATCCACTATTGAGAGGCACCTACTTTATGACTGCAGAATAATGAATTCAAGAAGAGGTTTCTTACAGATTTTGCCAAAAATATAATATACAAAGAAATTCGAAAGTAATGGATGATAAAGTCAAACCAAAACTAAAGTTTCCTGGTTAAATAAGTAATTGTTCAAGTATAGTTATTCAGTCCCTCTTGCTCAAGGATGCACCAATGGCTCTATCAGACTCAGTCAAACAACAAAGCTATCTGCAACTCCCTGTCACAATCATTTCAGTACAAGTAATATGGCCAAAATATCACCAGTGCTGTCAACTACAATGACAACTTACCAGTAGTAACTGTCACAGTAAATATACATTCTGCAGTATTTCCAGCATTGTCAGAGAATGTGTAAGTGACATCAGTGGAACCAATTGGAAATAGAGAGTTAGGACTACTGGTCCTCTGTACAAGATTTGCAGTTCCAGAAATGTCAGTAGCAGTTGGCTCTGTCCACGACGCTACACCTTGAGTTATCCCAAGTTCGATGGTTACAGGGATATTAGCCGGGCAATTACTGATTATTGGATCTTGAGTGTCCTCTGTATTTTAAATGAAAGAGAAAAATTAGTCATCATTGTCCATTAATGACTTTGTCAAATAGTGCACAATGGGCTGTTTGTGATACATTTGCCCAAAGCTAATTAAGATGTCAAACAGAATATTCGTAAACAAAAAATCAAGTTATATCAATGATCATTTGAAAATTAACTACATATATATTTCTTACTCTGATTATGTAAAATGAACACCAAATAATAGCTTGCCTGTGGTAACAGTCACTGGGAATGTGCAAAAGTCTTCATTTCCTCCATTATCAGAGAAAGTATACCTAACAACTGTTGTGCCAACAGGGAATACTGATCCAGGAGAATTGGTCCTTTCTATCAGTGTAACAGTTCCAGAAAAGTCGGTTGCTGTCGGTTCGGTCCAGAAAGCTACACCGCCAGTGGATCCCAACTCAATTACAACAGAGATCGGCGCAGGACAATTGGCAATGACAGGTGGCTGGGTATCGACTGTAAGAGAGAAAATCAAAATAATACAAAGTTGGAAAAGATTCGAAAGATGCGCTTTGTGATCATATACAGGATAGAAGCTCTCCACAATACAGACTTTTCCACCATTTGTGGGTACTTAAAATTTCCAGTGAAATTTATGATGGAAATTTAACAAAGAAATCAATCAATCAATCAATCAGAAAATGACTGCTACAACACTAGAGGGACTTACCAGGAGTAACTACTACATTAAAGGCACAAGAATCGGAGTTAAAGCCATCAGAGAAGACGTAATTCACAATAGTGGTTCCTAGTGAGAAGGCGTCCCCTGGAGAAGCTGACTGGGATACAATATTTGCTACACCGGAGAGATCTGTTGCTGTTGGTTCTACCCAGAATGCAATTGCAGAGGTAATACCAAGCTCAATATTTAACAGTATATTATCAGGACAGTTTGAAATTACTGGAGGAGTGTTATCAGCTGCAAGAAAACAAAATTAATATCCAAGGTTAAAATAGGAAAATGTAAATAGAGTGAATAATTCTTATGATTCAAGCTGCAAACTTAACATTTCCCTTAACTATCAATCTTACTCCCTTTTGGTGGAAAAGTTATTCATACAAAACAATGTTGTCTGACAGCATTCAGTGAGGACAATGCCACTTTTAATGTTGCATACTTGTGGGAGGGTTTGGAGTGGCAGTGTCCCCACCCCCACCCCACCAAAAAAAAGGAGAAAGAAGCTGTGTCACCACCTTCCCTAGCAATTTTTCTGTCTTTATTTTTAACACAAAATCCCTTAGCACAAAAATCAATACTGATCATAATACTGATATTAAATTTAAATTAGTGACAGGAAACCTCCAGATTTCACGATTATTTGCCCTATCAGTACAAGAAATTGCCATCTTGAAAGCGTGTGATTGGTGACTAGGTTCTCTTGTAACATTGATGAAGCTTTATTGTCAAATGAAGGTACTGAAAGAGTCAAATTGAGTTGTCAGGATGGATATAAGAAAGAAGGCAAGTAGCACACACCCATACATTAATCATGGTCTTACTTGTTATAATAGTGACAGTAAAGGTGCAAGTTGAAGTAAGTCCACTATCGTCTGAAAACACATAGGTAACTATGGTGGATCCAACAGGGAACAGACTATTTGTTGTGTGAGACTGAAGAACAATGTTCACAACACCAGATGCATCAAAAGCTGTGGGTTCCGTCCAAGACACAAGTCGACCAGGAGTTCCTAGTTCAACGATTGAATTGATGTTTGCTGGGCAATTCTGGATAATTGGTGGGGTGGTGTCCTCTGATGGCAGAAGAAACGATAGGGATGAAAATGTAAAAAGTCATTGGAATTCGTATAACATTTTTACAACATTCTTGCTACATAAGTGGGATTCACATGAGGGAACTCATTAGGGCAAAGTCATTATAAAACTTTATATGTGTATATCTGGATTGACTTTATATCCAGTTATATCTGGCTTTATATGGCCATATCAAACTTTATATGCATATCTGGTTTACAATTATATCAATATATATCTGGCTTTATATGGTCATATCAAACTTGATATGGATATCTGGATTACAATTATACCAAGATATATCTGGCTTCATATGGCCATATCAAACTTTATATGCATATCTGGATTGACTCTTTATCCAGTTATATCTGGCTTTATATGGCTATATCAAACTTGATATGCATATCTGGATTACAATTATACCAAGATATATCTGGCTTTATATGGTCATATCAAACTTGATATGGATATCTGGATTACAATTATACCAAGATATATCTGGCTTCATATGGCCATATCAAACTTTATATGCATATCTGGATTGACTCTTTATCCAGTTATATCTGGCTTTATATGTCTATATCAAACTTGATATGCATATCTGGATTACAATTATACCAAGATATATCTGGCTTTATATGGCCATATCAAACTTTATATGCATATCTGGATTACAATTATACCAAGATATATCTGGATTTATATGGTCATATTAAACTTGATATGGATATCTGGATTACAATTATACCAAGATATATCTGGCTTTATATGGCAATATCAAACTTGATATGCATATCTGGATTGACTCTTTATCCAGTTATACCTGGCTTTATATGTCTATATCAAACTTTATATGCATATCTGGATTGACTCTTTATCCAGTTATATCTGGCTTTATATGTCTATATCAAACTTTATATGCATATCTGGATTACAATTATACCAAGATATATCTGGCTTTATATTGCCATATCAAACTTTATATGTATATCTGGATTGACTCTTTATCCAGTTATATCTGGCTTTGTATGGCCATATCAAACTTGATATGCATATCTGGATTACAATTATATCAAGATATATCTGGCTTTATATGGCCATATCAAACTTTATCTATCCAGATATAGCCAGATATAAAACCAGATATGGAATTTGAGTAAGGGTAGGGTTGACATTCTAGTAAAATGTTTGCACAACACAGTTGAAGCCATTGAAGCCATTGTGACAAGGTTTTCCAAATATGAAGAAGTAGGTGTCCCAAAGTTTGTATTCATGTTATCCAAAGACAATATTTTAAAAATATCAGCAGCCATCCTGTGTCACATATAAGGAGATATTAAATAGTTAAATAGTTGTATGTTTACATATTAGTGCAAGATTTGCAGGTGAAAATAAATTGTCATGTTCAACTCCCAATATGAGGTTCCTTAGATGTTATAAATCCCCATTGTTCATTCACACCTGATATGTCAATGACTGGGCTTTTCCTCTTTGTCAATAATCTGAACATCTGTACGTCCACATCGTTGATGTTATCAAATACAAGACCTTGAGCTATGTATAGCACCCAGCCATCCAATAGCCAGCTAGATATATAAGGAAGCAACAACTGCAGAACATTAAATTTCACTCACCTGTGGTAACAATCACATCAAAGATGCAATCATTAATGTTGTTAGCATTATCACCAAATCTGTAGGTGACAGTGGTTGAACCGACTAAGAATGAAGAGCCTGGGGCATGCGAGCGTATCAAAAGTGAAACCTGGTTTGATGCATCCGTAGCGGTGGGTTCTTGCCATTGTACATTGGCACTGGTAGTACCTAGCTCCACCACTGCTCCGATATTTGTGGGGCAGTTGGAAATAGTTGGCGGTGTTCTGTCAACTAGAGAGCAAAATAGAAGAATACAGTTGGATGGTGCTTAGCATCGTGCACACTGGTGTATGCTTAAAGAAAAAATGCACCTGCAAGCAAAGCTTTTACAATACAAGCAATTCTGAATACATGTAGTCAAGTTATAAAATACTATAGCAATGTAGTTTGCCAAGTTGAAAAACATAATTCAAGTAAAAACGCTTCTGAAAAATTGGCTTTTTTTTCTAACATTTCAGGCAATGCCTGCAAAGGGATATGTTTCATTTATTCATTTTCATTAAAAGAATTTTGGTAATGATCCCATTAACACAGATAATTACCTGGTATGACATTAACCACAAAGGAGCACATGGCAGATATGCCACCAGAATCAGTGAAGGTATAGGACACAACGGTCATGCCTACAGGGAATGTACTACCCGGGCTATGAGAACGCTGGGAAAGTGTGACTGTTCCTGATAAGTCTGTTGCAGTAGGTTCAATCCAGTTGACAGGAGTCGATGGTGTTCCAAGTTCCACAGTTACATCAATATTGGATGGACAGTTTTCAATGGCCGGTGGTGTGGTATCCACTGCACATAACATCAAAGAGAAGCTTTGTCATATTTGACTTGAAACAAAATCCATAGCTTAAAGGGCATACATAGCATCAGTTTCTATTTAAATATCGCACCAATCTGCTTGAATATAAAGTATGTCACCTTATGTACCCTTATCTGGTTTTCATTATATCAACTTCATGGTCATTGGTCTGGATGTAAAAAATTCAGCCAGGGTGTCGAAAGGGAGTAGAGTGAATTATCCTCTTCCAGCTTGCATAGTTATTTGAGTGATAATATGCAAAATGATGGCAAATCTTTTAATAGCCTTGCAGAAGATACATGTTTAACTAGATTTGAAACTATGCTTCATGTTTTTGTTTTGTGGTCTGATGATCCAGTGGAGGGGAGTAGGGATCTGGGGACATCTGGTGGAGGGGAGGAGAGATATGGGGACATCCAGTGGAGGAAGGAGGGATCTGGGGACATCCAGTGGAAGGGAGGAGGGATCTGGGGACATCCAGTGGAGGGGAGGAGGGATCTGGGGACATCCAGTGGAGGGGAGGAGGGATCTGGGGACATCCAGTGGAGGGGAGGAGGGATCTGGGGACATCCAGTGGAGGGGAGTAGGGATCTGGGGACATCCAGTGGAGGGGAAGAGGGATCTGGGGACATCCAGTGGAAGGGAGGAGGGATCTGGGGACATCCAGTGGAGGGGAGGAGGGATCTGGGGACATCCAGTGGAAGGGAGGAGGGATCTGGGGACATCCAGTGGAGGGGAGGAGGGATCTGGGGACATCCAGTGGAGGGGAGGAGGGATCTGGGGACATCCAGTGGAGGGGAGGAGGGATCTGGGGACATCCAGTGGAGGGGAGGAGGGATCTGGGGACATCCAGTGGAGGGGAGGAGGGATCTGGGGACATCCAGTGGAGGGGAGGAGGGATCTGGGGACATCCAGTGGAGGGGAGGAGGGATCTGGGGACATCCAGTGGAAGGGAGGAGGGATCTGGGGACATCCAGTGGAGGGGAGGAGGGATCTGGGGACATCCAGTGGAAGGGAGGAGGGATCTGGGGACATCCTGTGGAGGGGAGGAGGGATCTGGGGACATCCAGTGGAGGGGAGGAGGGATCTGGGGACATCCAGTGGAGGGGAGGAGGGATCTGGGGACATCCAGTGGAGGGGAGGAGGGATCTGGGGACATCCAGTGGAGGGGAGGAGGGATCTGGGGACATCCAGTGGAGGGGAGGAGGGATCTGGGGACATCCAGTGGAGGGGAGGAGGGATCTGGGGACATCCAGTGGAAGGGCGGAGGGATCTGGGGACATCCAGTTGAGGGGAGGAGGGATCTGGGGACATCCAGTGGAGGGGAGGAGGGATCTGGGGACATCCAGTGGAGGGGAGGAGGGATCTGGGTGGAAAATTTGCCAAACAAAGTATCTTGAGACAATGGCAATAAAATTGGGATAATAACATTCTTACCAAACATATTTACATTTCTAAATGCTGCAAGTTAGATGTCCAAAAGAAAAGGCTCCATTAAAAGTAACATAAACTAACACACCTACAAATATTGTTTGTGTAGTGGGGGTGGGGGAGTGGTGGCGTGGATGGGAAGCAGGGTTGTGAATCATGTCTGCTACTTACCACTGTTGACAATGACTGAGAAGGAGCAGATGGCATTGTTGCCACTAGCATCTCTGAAGATGTAATTAACAGTAGTGTCACCAAGAGAGAAAGAAGAACCTGGCTCAGCTGTTCTAAGAACAAGGGTTGCTGTACCAGATATGTCAGTTGCTGTGGGTTCAATCCAATTTGCTACAGCACCACTACTTCCCAGCTCAACGGTTGTTTCAATGTTTGTAGGACAATTGGCAATAGTTGGTCGTTGAGTATCCTCTGTGTGGGAGAATGTGGAAACATGAGGATTTTGCTCAGCGGTGCAAACAACAGATGTCTTTCACGCTACTAAGAATGAATGAGTTGACAAGATTTGCAGCAAAATCAATTGCAGAGGTAGTAATATCTTTTGTCTTGTAACAGTAAACCAAACAGCTTATTTTACAATCGAAAACAACAGTCACTACTAATCAAGTTGAGAAACTGACAAACATTGTGACAAAATAAGGTTGTTGGTACTGACAAATACACACCTGTTGTGACGGTAACTGTAAACTCGCAATCAACAGAATTGCCAGTATTATCAGCAAAGGTGTAAATGACGTCTGTTTCTCCAACTACAAAGAGGTTTCCACTCTGGTGAGATTGGAAAACCAAGTTAGCAACGCCAGAGATATCTGTTGCAATGGGTTCAGTCCACACAACGACAGTTCCACTAGTTCCAAGTTCTGTGATTGCACTCAGGTCAGTTGGACAGCTCTGAAGAGTAGGAGGAAGGGTGTCCGCTGCAGAAAAAAAACCACCATCAATGAATACTAAGAAAGAAATACACCACAAGCCAAATTGACTGAACAAAATTTTAGACATTGTGCACACTGATACTACTAGCAAAGTTTTAAGCAAATGTATTTGTCACAAGCAACTTACTTTGAATGACGGTAACAACAAATTCACATTCTGCAAAGTTGTTAGAATTGTCAGTGAATGTGTAGGTCACAGGTGTAGGCCCAACAGGAAACAAATTTCCTGGTGCTTCTGACCGCGAGGTAAACACTTGTCCTGAGGCATCTGTTGCTGTGGGTTCTGTCCAGGACACAAATGCACTGGTGGTTCCAACTTCTATAACCTCAGCAATATTAGCAGGACAATTTGAAATGGTGGGTCTTGTTGTGTCAACTGTGTTGAATGAAGAAGAAGTATTTGTTTCAGTCCCTTAAAAGAACTATATACCTAGTTTATTATTTCATACGATACGGTACGAAAACCAGCCTCAGTTCCGTAAGTCCAAATAGAGGGCGTCAGATAGCCAATTGAGAACAAAACATTTGCGATGTCATGAAAACTTCCATCACCCCATTTTTCAGACATCCAGTAAATCGTTGAGAATAGAAGTAAGCTACACACGTGGCATGCATTCTCATACAAAGCTGTAATACTGACAAAACCAACAGAACTTCTTAAAATAATCACTGCCACAATTTGGACCATTAAAAAGATTCATGTAGTAATAACAATGAGTAGCAATAACGATGTGGAAGGGTTTGCATTACATACAGTTAGAGTAACTGACTAGGCAAGATTGACAAGCTACGTTATTGGCAGTTCATACTAGGCCAGGCCACAACCCAAAGAAGCCTGAAATAACAGTTGCAAATAGTCTCAGGAATTGGATTAAAGACTGGCTTTCGTAAGTGCACAGCATGGGAGCAGTCACATAATAGAGAACCAGGCTTAGTCTATATCAGGCACCTACTTGTACTACATAACAGTCTTGAATAATTTCACAGAAGCTGTCTATATCCAACCCCTCCCCGTTCCCAACAGTTAGAATATTCTACTCCCCACAAATAAGCTTTGAGGCAGAACTGCCAGGCCCAAAGCAACATGCTACATTAATGTCCTTGACATGTCAGGAAGCTGTAAGCTGACTGAGTTCAGCCTACTGAGGTGTCTATACTCAATGCCAGCCTATCTAGTGAGTATATATGACAAGGATATCACAGCCTACTGAGGTCCAGTCTAATGAGTGTCAGCCTACTGAAGGTGTCTATACTCAGTGCCAGCCTACCTACTGAGTATATATGACAAGGATATCACAGCCTACTGGGGTCCAGTCTAATGAGTGTCAGCCTACTGAAGGTGTCTTTATCCAGTGCCAGCCTACCTACTGAGTATGACAAGGATATCACAGCCTACTGAGGTCCAGTCTAATGAGTGTCAGCCTACTGAAGGTGTCTATACTCAGTGCCAGCCTACCTACTGAGTATGACAAGGATATCACAGCCTACTGAGGTCCAGTCTAATGAGTGTCAGCCTACTGAAGGTGTCTATACTCAGTGCCAGCCTACCTACTGAGTATGACAAGGATATCACAGCCTACTGAGGTCCAGTCTAATGAGTGTCAGCCTACTGAAGGTGTCTTTATCCAGTGCCAGCCTACCTACTGAGTATGACAAGGATATCACAGCCTACTGAGGTCCAGTCTAATGAGTGTCAGCCTACTGAAGGTGTCTATACTCAGTGCCAGCCTACCTACTGAGTATGACAAGGATATCACAGCCTACTGAGGTCCAGTCTAATGAGTGTCAGCCTACTGAAGGTGTCTATACTCAGTGCCAGCTTATCTAGTGACTATATGACAAGGATATCACAGCCTACTGAGGTCCAGTCTAATGAGTGTCAGCCTACTGAAGGTGTCTATACTCAGTGCCAGCCTACCTACTGAGTATGACAAGGATATCACAGCCTACTGAGGTCCAGTCTAATGAGTGTCAGCCTACTGAAGGTGTCTATACTCAGTGCCAGCTTATCTAGTGACTATATGACAAGGATATCACAGCCTACTGAGGTCCAGTCTAATGAGTGTCAGCCTACTGAAGGTGTCTATACTCAGTGCCAGCCTATCTAGTGAGTATATATGACAAGGATATCACAGCCTACTGGGGTCCAGTCTAATGAGTGTCAGCCTACTGAAGGTGTCTTTATCCAGTGCCAGCCTATCTAGTGAGTATATATGACAAGGATATCACAGCCTACTGAGGTCCAGTCTAATGAGTGTCAGCCTAGTGAAGGTGTCTTTATCCAGTGCCAGCCTACCTACTGAGTATATATGACAAGGATATCACAGCCTACTGAGGTCCAGTCTAATGAGTGTCAGCCTACTGAAGGTGTCTTCACTCAGTGCCAGCCTATCTAGTGAGTATATATGACAAGGATATCACAGCCTACTGAGGTCCAGTCTAATGAGTGTCAGCCTACTGAAGGTGTCTTTATCCAGTGCCAGCCTACCTACTGAGTATATATGACAAGGATATCACAGCCTACTGAGGTCCAGTCTAATGAGTGTCAGCCTACTGAAGGTGTCTTCACTCAGTGCCAGCCTATCTAGTGAGTATATATGACAAGGATATCACAGCCTACTGAGGTCCAGTCTAATGAGTGTCAGCCTACTGAAGGTGTCTTTACTCAGTGCCAGCCTACCTACTGAGTATATATGACAAGGATATCACAGCCTACTGGGGTCCAGTCTAATGAGTGTCAGCCTACTGAAGGTGTCTTAACTCAGTGCCAGCCTACCTACTGAGTATGACAAGGATATCACAGCCTACTGAGGTCCAGTCTAATGAGTGTCAGCCTACTGAAGGTGTCTATACTCAGTGCCAGCTTATCTAGTGACTATATGACAAGGATATCACAGCCTACTGAGGTCCAGTCTAATGAGTGTCAGCCTACTGAAGGTGTCTATACTCAGTGCCAGCCTATCTAGTGAGTATATATGACAAGGATATCACAGCCTACAGAGGTCCAGTCTAATGAGTGTCAGCCTACTGAAGGTGTCTATACTCAGTGCCAGCCTATCTAGTGAGTATATATGACAAGGATATCACAGCCTACTGAGGTCCAGTCTAATGAGTGTCAGCCTACTGAAGGTGTCTATACTCAGTGCCAGCCTATCTAGTGAGTATATATGACAAGGATATCACAGCCTACAGAGGTCCAGTCTAATGAGTGTCAGCCTACTGAAGGTGTCTTTATCCAGTGCCAGCCTACCTACTGAGTATGACAAGGATATCACAGCCTACTGAGGTCCAGTCTAATGAGTGTCAGCCTACTGAAGGTGTCTATACTTAGTGCCAGCCTACCTACTGAGTATGACAAGGATATCACAGCCTACTGAGGTCCAGTCTAATGAGTGTCAGCCTACTGAAGGTGTCTTTATCCAGTGCCAGCCTATCTAGTGAGTATATGACAAGGATATCGAAGCCTACTGAGGTCCAGTCTAATGAGTGTCAGCCTACTGAAGGTGTCTTTATCCAGTGCCAGCCTATCTAGTGAGTATATATGACAAGGATATCACAGCCTACTGAGGTCCAGTCTAATGAGTGTCAGCCTACTGAAGGTGTCTTTATCCAGTGCCAGCCTACCTACTGAGTATATATGACAAGGATATCACAGCCTACTGAGGTCCAGTCTAATGAGTGTCAGCCTACTGAAGGTGTCTTCACTCAGTGCCAGCCTATCTAGTGAGTATATATGACAAGGATATCACAGCCTACTGAGGTCCAGTCTAATGAGTGTCAGCCTACTGAAGGTGTCTTTATCCAGTGCCAGCCTATCTAGTGAGTATATATGACAAGGATATCACAGCCTACTGAGGTCCAGTCTAATGAGTGTCAGCCTACTGAAGGTGTCTTTATCCAGTGCCAGCCTACCTACTGAGTATATATGACAAGGATATCACAGCCTACTGAGGTCCAGTCTAATGAGTGTCAGCCTACTGAAGGTGTCTTCACTCAGTGCCAGCCTATCTAGTGAGTATATATGACAAGGATATCACAGCCTACTGAGGTCCAGTCTAATGAGTGTCAGCCTACTGAAGGTGTCTTTACTCAGTGCCAGCCTACCTACTGAGTATGACAAGGATATCACAGCCTTGCTACTGGGGTCCAATTATCAGAGTAATGCATTCCAGTGGACGAAAGTATGAGTGCAATCAAACAACTGTCAGGGGGCTGAAGTTTTACTATTCTATTATTGACTTGCAGTGTACATGTATGAATATTAATGAAGTGTAATTAACATAAATCTGAATGTCAATTACTTGATTAGAATATAACTGGTATTATTTTCTATGTTCAGTTCTCTTTCTTGTCTTGTTCTTATGTTCTAATTTGTATAATAGCTAGGCCCTGCCGGTTTCAACCCATCCCCTATACTTAATGCAATGGGTGAATCGTACATGTAAATAAAAACAATAAGGAGATCGCAAGGCATTTTTATTCTCTTACCAGGTACAACAGTGACTGAAAAGGTGCACATAGCTTCGTTGCTAGAGCTGTCAATAAATATGTAGTTGACTATGGTAGTACCAAGGTTGAATGTTGACCCAGGGGCATTGCTTCTTACACTCAAGGTAACAACACCGGAAAGATCAGTTGCAGTAGGCTCTAACCATGATACAGGTAATCCAGAGGAACCCAATTCAACTGTCCTTTCAATATTTGTTGGACAATTTGCAATGGTGGGTGGAGTATTATCACCTGTACAGAACAAAAAGAAAAAAAAACATGGTACACTTAGATTTTGGGCAAGTAAAACCTAACAGAAATGGCAGGATACATGGTATAGCCATCTTCTAGGATTGAAACCTCAGATAACAGTGTTTATCTTGTCCTGTATATGTCGTTACAGCATGCCAGTCAGCTGCTGCCTCAGTCTGTACAAGTAACTTAAACTTTATCGACAATAGAGAATATGCAAAGGATAAAATCCCCTGCAGATCTAGATCACATAACTTGAGGTTACCAATGAGCATTGCAGGAGAAATATGCAACATTCTGTTTGGTTTATGAAAATGAAATTAATAACTGACATATAATGGCAGCTGTAAACTTGTGGAGTTACTTGTGGAGTTCACCCTGTTCTACGTTATCTTCGTAATTTACATAAGTTCTCATTGATTTGCCAATCAATATAGGTCTTGCTATATTTTGCAACGAATTTTGAACATCAATTCTTACAAAAGTGCAGAGAAGAGTGAGATGGTGATAGGTTTGTTGTAAACTGCGTAATACAGACTGAGCATTTGCATAACCGTATCTAGTATCAATGGTAAAAGGGGAGCTAGCAATGAGTGTCCCAGCTTGCATGTGGGTACCTGCCACTTTATTAAAAACTACTTTTGTTCAATTAGAAATGAAAATTGATACACCATTATTCTCTACAGTCATTTGCAAGTGTGCCAGCAATACTAAGTCATATCTATATGCTATACTCACTAGTTCCAACAGTCACAGTAAATTGACACTGGTCACTATTGCCTGAGTTATCACGAAACACGTAGGTTACCAAAGTTGGTCCTAATGGGAAGTTATCGCCTGGTTGATTTGTCCTTGTAACGAGGTTGGCCTGCCCTGAGAGGTCAGTTGCAGATGGTTCAGTCCAGAAAGCCTGGCTTGATGTTTCTCCAAGTTCAACATTGATCAAGATACCAGTGGGACAATTTACAATAGTTGGTGGTACATTGTCATCTGTAGAGGGCAGCAAATACAAATTAACAAATGTCTTGTTACATTAGGACATGACTATGACAATAAATTTAACTGTATATATATATATTGATATATATATATATATGTACTGTGGCCTGAGCATGTTTTCATTGAACAAGATTAAAGGAGATCTTGGTAAATGTGACAGCAAATAGAAACGTACCTGCAATAACAGTAACGTCAAACATGCATGTAGCCAAATTGGAATCTGCATCACTGAATCTGTATGTGACAGTGGTCGTACCAACTGTAAAGAAGGTGCCTGGCTCATGTGATCTAAGAATAAGGTTTGCTACATTGGATAGATCAGTGGCTGTTGGTTCTACCCAATTAACAATTGTTCCACCTGTACCCAACTCGGTGATACTGCTGAAGCTAGTAGGACAGTTATCAATAGTTGGTGGTGTGGTGTCCTCTGCAAATTGAGATGAAAGAAGAGGCTGTGTGCATGCTGTAATGTGTAAGCAACTTACATAAGTAATAGACTGTCAAAATAGTTTCAATGCCCGTCAGATCACCATCATAGCATATGGTATTCAATAGCCATTCATGTTTGCAAAAATTAAATTTATGAAAACAATACAAAATAAAACCTGCTGAATTGAATTCAGTTCTGGGATCAGTAGACTTACGCATGACGATGTTGACAGTGAACGAACAACTGGCATCATTCCCAGAGTTGTCGAGGAAAGTGTAAGAAACGACAGTGGCACCGATACCAAAGAAGTCGTTTGGTTGATGGCTTCTTTGAGTCAATGTAACAGCACCAGAAAGGTCGGTAGCTGTGGGCTCTGTCCAAGATGCAACAGCACCAGGAGTACCAAGCTCAACTACACGAACAACACCGACTGGACAGTCGGAAATAACTGGTGGGGTTGTGTCCTCTGAAAATTGAAAGTAGTAATCACTTGACTGAACCCACTTAACAATGTTGTTAATATTTAGAAGTATGTCAAACCCAAACCAACAGAAAGGGCACAGGAAAGTAAGAAATGTTGATATAACTAAACGAAACCACAATGATGCGTCTTCATCATACCCAGTGCTGAACGGTAAATAAATTCATTGTCCAAGATCCCTTTTCATGAATGATTAATATATGCGAAGAGGATACTCACCAGTAGTAACTGTTACAGTAAAAGCACAAGGTGCATCGTTAGAACTGCTATCTAGGAAGACGTATGACACTACTGTTGGTCCAATGGGAAAGCTATCACCAGGAGCATGAGACCTGCTGGCAAGAGATACAACCCCGGAGATATCAGTAGCTGAAGGTTCAACCCAACTCACGGGTAGGCTAGTCACACCAAGCTCTACAGTTCGGAGGATATTACCGGGACAATTCAGAACGGTTGGAGGTGTATTATCAACTGCAAAAAAACAAAACAGAAAACAGAAATGCTTCAAATGTGTAAAAGCACAGAGCCAGAATGTGAGTTGAGTTGCATCGTTGGTGACATGACAGAAAAGGTTGCATAAAAGAGTAAGAAATTGTAACAGATATGACACTAATTAATTTTGACCAAAACACTAACAGCGCTATCTTCAATAATATATATATAAAACTCATTCTTCTTCAACACACCTGGGGTCACAGTTACATCAAAACCGCACTGGGCAATGTTGTTTGAGAGATCGGTGAAAACGTATGATACAGGAGTAGTTCCAAGCGGAAACGCGCTGTTTGGTGCATGACTCCGAGTAATCAAGTTGACAACACCAGAGTTGTCCACAGCAGTGGGTTCAATCCATGTTACAGTCGCAGAGGTGGTCCCAAGCTCGACGTTTACATTGATATTTGCAGGGCAGCCGGATATCGTAGGTTGTTGGTTATCAACTAGAGGAAAGAAGAAAATTAAAACCAAACAACTTTCAAATTAACATAACGGAGGGAGGTCTTCAAACCACTTGCCAAACTGACCCTTAAAAATTGCCAGTTACCAACTGCAACAACTGTTGTACCCTTTCAATTAATTACATGTGCATGTCCTTATTATGTTAATTTAATCTCACTAATTAAACCAGGGCTTAAATATTGTCTAAAACAGTGGTTTTATCTAGAATGAATCCCACCTACTGTCACCCCAGGTTTGGAGCAAGGGAATCAACAATATGGACATTTGAAAAGGAACATATACCAGAATGAGTCCCACCTACTGTCAACCCAGTTTTGGAGCAAAGGAATCAACAATATGGACACTTGAAAAGGAACATATACCAGAATGAGTCCCACCTACTGTGATCCCAGTTTTGCAGCAAGGGAGAGGCTATCTTGCAATATATTTTCTTTCTTATAAGGGTGATGCTTGGCACTAGAAAATTCTGTCATAATAATATAGGAATAGGAATAATAAACAGCAATAATAAAACAACAATTGATCATAAATTAAAAACGATAAATACAGCCCCAATGCATACCTTCTTCAATTGTAACACTGAAAGAACAGATTGCCTCATTTCCCGATGGATCAGTGAAGACGTATTCAACATTTGTAGTAGTCCCACCAAGGAAAAAGCTCCCCGGGCTTCGGTTACTGGTGACCGTTACACTTCCAGACAGATCAGTAGCTGTTGGTTCAACCCAAACCACAGATGCACCACCAGTACCAATATCTATATTTTGGAATGTGCTGGATGGACAGTTGCTGATTGTGGGTGGGACATTGTCATCTGGATGAATTAAGAATTACATGGTCATAGTAATTTAATAGTTAATTTGTCCAGTTCATTCTTGGAAACCAAGCATAAACAGAAGCAATACTGTGCAAGCTGAGCGGTGGAACAATGCTTACTGTTAGTACAAATAACAAAACAAATGGTGAATGAAGCATTGGTTCTTTCATCGAAGCATGCCTTCAAATAGGCTAGATTTTCTTACCTGTTACCACTGTGACAGTAAATGAGCATATTTCAACATTTGAAGATGGATCTGTAAATTCATAAGTGACAAGAGTGGATCCAACTGCAAAGGCACTACCAGGGCTATGGCTTCTGAGTGTGAGGGTAACAGACCCAGAGTTATCTACAGCAGTTGGCTCTGTCCATACTACAGTTGTCGATGGGGTTCCCAATTCAATTTCCCTGAAGATGTTATTTGGACAGCCTGTTATTGTTGGCTTTTCATTATCAACTGAAACACCAAAAAAAGATTGAAAGTGTCTTAATTTAATGTTCAAACTTAACCACCAAGTGCTGCATTTTCTATGTCTGCCCTATTGTAGTTAGTTGATCATGTTCACTACTACAAGCCTCAGGGAAAAAAACTTGAATAAATGTTTTATCCAATTGCTTTCAAATATGTCAAAGCTAAAATACCCACAAACGAACAAGTATGTGCAAAAAGTAAAATAACAGGCCAACAAAAGCACTCTGCACAGAACTTGATCCCAGTTTACACTCAGTACAGCTGCAATGTAATGCATAGCTATCCTAATGCATAGATGCGTGTGTGTGTGTGCAAATCATTAGCAAAGCTACTTGCATTCAATCATTTTATATGAAATACAATACTAACAGCTCTATATTGGAGGGCTGTCTTGAAATAATTTTATTGCCTAATTTTAAACATTTAATAGTTTAGTTGTCTCTGAAATTGTGAAAGATCCTGTGGTATTGCAAACAATATACAATATGCAGCAGTTGCCTTGCCTTGCTGAAATAAAAGCTGTTTCAAAGATTTCTTGCCTAAGCAGTATCACATCTACAACGCTCTGGTAGTTTTAATGACATTAACAGTATAAGGGTTTACGGATTCTTTGTAAGCAGTAGGACAACCTCTTACACTGTATATAGTTAAGTTGAGGTGGAAACCCAGTATTTCAAAAGATCATAGTATTTAAACTCAATAAATATGAAGTAAACAAGAATTCTTCTTTAGGAAATAAGGTTGAAATGCAAAGAGAATATATCGGCATGATGATCTCAAACTGGAATGATGAAAGACTGTGTTCAGCTATCATAGATGTGCCTTTGAATACTTTTACAGAAAATAGTTACCAGCTATAACGGTAACAGTGAAAGAACAAATTGCTGTGTTCCCTGTTGGGTCAGCAAACACGTAGGTAACAGTTGTGGGTCCAACACCAAAGTTTGATCCAGGAGTGGATGTTTGCAGAATAATGTTAACAACCCCAGAGTCATCTACAGCAGTAGGTTCAATCCATTGGATAGATGTCTGAGCAGTTCCAAGGGGGATAGTGGTTTGAATGTTGGAAGGACAATTAGAGATGGTTGGTCTGGTTTCGTCACCTGTGAGATTAAACATTCCAGAAAATGTTATAACAATCACTTAAGAACATTTTCTGTCATTTTATCTTTTAATTTGAGTGGTCAATTACTCAAAATATTGTATTATCATTTATACTTGATGGTGATGAGGTGCTCCCATAGGAATGGATACCTCAGGTAAAACTTCCAAAGTCACAAACACACAATGCAGGTGCATAGCACAAAAAACACAAAATTTACACTCCATTACATACCTGTAGATTTGAAATGCTTCATTGAATGCATATAACATTAGAATGGATACCGACTAGCTGGAATTGCCATCAGAAATGCAGAATCAGAATATGTATAGTCAATAACTACTGAGGCTAACTGCTAATTAAAATTGAGACTTTTTGGGCATGATACTCTAGTAAATTAAGTGAAGATGCACTGAGTGAAATGAAGTTTAGAGTATGCTACTTTAACAAGATTATACATGCTTGTATTGTTACATCTTGCATACATCCACATTCCTTCTGGAAAGACATTTATATACCTATACTTGGGTTCTCAAAGTTATGTGGTTCATCAGCTGACTAAGTATGCGGTTCAGCCATCTTGAGATATTATATTTATAGGACATGGATCATATATACAAACACAGTCAACGATGAAAACCGCAAAGTTTATAATTATCGTAAACATTTCAAGTGAGACATTTAATCTTATAGGTTATTTGCAAACTGCTAAACCTACCGAAGGAAGACCATTGAATCTGGAATCCAGTCAGCTGGACATTTTTGTCGGTCAAAAATGCCATCCACACAGTGTCTGACTCTATGCTAAAGCCTGCTGGTATATTGGAGCCCTCGAAGAAATAATGGTCATTTGGAACAGTTAGACCATCCAACTGCGATTGGGTGAAACTCAAGCCGGGACCAACATACAATTCATCTTTCAGACTTTCGATGGCAAAAGGGCTGTTAAAGGTGAAATCGATCCTCTGCGCACCTGGTATGTAAAGAAGGTACAAACCACCATACCTGGAGGAATAAACTTCAGTAGGCCATCCAGGGCTTGAAAATGATCCAGTTTCACATCCTGATCCATAACAGGTGAATATTTCATCAATATCTAATGAAAGAAAAGGCAAATGATTGATAAATTATCATATAAAATATTTTTTTCCTACACACAATCACATGCTATACTGCATTGACTAATTTATGTACAAAGGAAATGTTTCACATTACTTTATTGATGGTCCAAAAATGAAAATATTTTCGTTTAAAGTAGACCCTTCGAAGTTAAAATTGTTTAATTCTCTAATTCGTAGCCTAATGTAATGCAGTAGTTCCACAGGTAGCCGAATTTCACAAATTGACTATATCTGTTAACTTACAGAAGCGATGAATGCGTCAGTCCACCGAACACTGTGGCTTGCTTTCACGCATATATATATAACTAAAGTGTAAATCTGCTATTGAGAACGGTGTTGGAGTGCGTAACGCATGCCCTTTCAAAGCATACCCAACATGGAAGAGTTATGCACAGTTTACCTTGTCAGAAGGCCTAGGCTAGCAAGGTCTTTAGTTTGCATTACACAGAGAAGTGAGAGCGAACAGTATGCTTAGGCCTCACGTAATGTAGGTCTCCGACTTTATCTATGACACCATCGTTGATTGCTTGTATCATGCAGTCCACGGCCCAGTTAGACAATGATGAGCCGCGGGTTGACCTAAGTTTCTGCAACTTTTTGGTTGTCATGACAAATCGATGATGAAATCCCATCATCCTAACGCATTATTCCTTATTAATTATAGAGAGCAAATATAGTTCACCCGAAGGACACCGTCTTTGGTAGAGAGTACACCGTAATGGTGACGTAGTGAGGTATATTACGTCACTGGCACTGATGTATATATACGTCACTGTCACTGATACGGTATATACAGAATGTGAGTTGACTCTTGGTTACTTTTACCGTGGAGCTATGACATATAGCTCCATGCTTTTACGTAAACCATTCAAAGCGATGGTGGTGTCACGCAAAACATTGAAGCCTGAAACGCCGTTAACTGATGATAGTACTTTAACGACACATTTACCGTTGAAGTTGAACCATAACAACTTCCTGGTATAGCAAAATCACGTTTCCCTTAACCACCGTCGCCGAATGCCCAACAGAGTTTATATTGGGAACATGAGTAACTAGTACTATTTTATCCGGCATTACATGGCTGTGGCGGTTATACCAAATGGTACCGAGGGTCGTTATGCCAATATTCCGGTTTGGGAGGAGACAGGAGAGAGAGGAGTAAGAGAACTATATAATATCCCTTAATAGATAGCCTCACCGCTCTCCGTAGGCTACTCCCGGTTAATATTGATATATGCAGGTTGACCAACAAGGTCTATTCTATTCGTTTCTGAGAAGGATATACATAGCAAGAAGCGATACGTTTCCAGTGCCTGACGGACATACTTAGAGAAAAACTCAGCCCAAAAACGCGTTAGAATCGAGACACTCGGATGCGAGACTCGCCGAAATTAGTGGAATTACATAATGTCTTTATAGAACTTGTAACGGAAATTAGCCTACATGGGTTGATAGCATATTTTGCGTGACAACATCTTTGGTGTTTCAATAACAATGAGTGGTTCCATTCCTGAAAAAGTTAATCATTCTCAATATTTTAATACAAAACCATCACCAGTTATTGCGTATTAGAACGAACAATTTATAATACAGACACGGACAGCTAGGCAACATATAGTTGCAGTTTCGCAAGCTTGTAATTACACGGGAGTTTCAGGCCTAAACTTATAATGCAGGATGCCTGTGCGAAACATCACTAAATTTCACACAAGCTCACAAAGGCACCGAAGACTCGCCCCAAACCGAGTGCGGCCATCTGAAAAAGTTAACTTTCCGTTGCTTGCAAGTGACGTTTTGTTCGTGTCGGTACAAAATGAAACCTGATACCTTAATGTTATCTTTTATCTCTGCTATTTACACTGTGTTGTGGGTAGTGGCCGTATAGCTGCATGTACTGACTGTGCCCTAGTGTCTAATTACCGAAGGTAGCAAGCAGTGTGTGTATTTTCTGAGATCGATGGTGTGTGTCCAACACTTCTGTTACACCTCATTCGAAACTAGGTCAGATTACCGGCATTAGACGTTTCTTTTTGCGCGAGTCTTCACACCCTTTAAATGACGTAATCGCATTGTGTTAGTAACTGTTTAATGGTAGTCAGTATAGGCCCCAAATTATTGCATGCTATAACTGCTAAGTTTTCAAAAAGTACATTCCTGGAGGTCTGTACACTCCAAATTGTTCACGGATATTGTTAAGGAGCACACAAGATGACTGAATGTCCCAGTGATAAAGTTTCCTCGAAGGTTGTAATAAAATCAGAATTTTTGACCAAAGGTGACCACATTTGAATATCTAGCATATTTAGGGCCAATACAGCATACCTTTAAATAACAATGACAACCGTACAATTGATTCACGTTTTCACATTATGTAAGCAACTCTTCCAAAATTGGTTTTGAAATAAGAACAAAGCAAAGCCTTATGAAATGTGCAACATTCAGGATTGAGTATCGAATTTGGGACATTTAGTAAAATTAATTTATTATTATACTATGGAACGTCCATAATGACTGAGTTTTACGTCAATACAAACAAACCATATCACAAACAATACATTACTACCAAGTTAAACCAACATCGCAAGACGATAAATTTAGCTGGTAATCGTATATGTGTCTTGTTATTAACTCGATCCTTGTTATGCACAAACATTGCTACTCATAAACGGAAAGATATATATTTATGAAAGGTTCTGCAGTGGACTAACTCACGGAAACACCTGTAGAGAATGACGAACATATATACAAAAGAGGTTATTTATTTGACAATACTTTATGCTTATGCAAAGGAAACTGCGAGATGACTACCAGCGAAATCATTACTTTTACACATTGACAAAAGAAACGTCGCTCATTTTAAATCCTTAATTGGATTCTTCCTTGTGTGAAAGTCCATAAAATAGAATTCTTAAGTTAACTGAAACTAAAGTTATAGGACAGAATTCTCGACAGTTCACTATCTGGGATTGATAAGCTTCACTTTTCCAATGGTGCAACTGTGGATGTCCGGGTAGCACTTACATGGTACCAGACAAATGCTACTGGTTGAACAATGATTCTACAACAGAACAGGGTCACATATATAACACTATGCGACAAAAGAAGAGGTTCCCCCCCCCCACGACCCCACCCCATTCGAGATTAGGTCAAGGACAGCCTTGACTGCAAGCTAGCTCCGATGAATTACCAGAAAGGTTGTACTTGTCAAATACTGTTGGAGTTCAACAAGAATAGATTATTATAATGGTCCATCTCAAAGTATCGTTATACCGGATCATCCCATTGGCCGATGTGGGAGGTCAATTTTCATCCCGCAAGGGAAACTAAGTAAAAACTATAGATGGAGGTGGTGTCCACGGAGGTGGTCCAACCACATGGTACCTCCAGAAGCACCAAAGTGTTTAGTTAGCACTGCTGTAGTTAACTTCACACTCCCCCAAAAAGTAATAAGGATTATCAATAGCTGGCTATGTATATCATATGGCGCTGTAATTCAGTCTACAGTTGGTTTTGTTCAAGAAACCGATCTCAATCTTACGGACATACGGTACATGTTGGTCTGAATTATATTTAGTGGGGAAAGGGCAGTACACCCAGAAATGGACATTTCATCCAAACATGTTGCCGGTTATCTCAACAAGTTTAAATTTTACTGGAATATATTTCGTTTTTGTTTGGACAAAATGTCGACACAACATTGTTTCTAGAGGGTGGTGTTCGCGGCTATGGCGCTTGAGAGGTTTAGTTTTGATTGCAGAAGCTGGTCAACATATCACCCGCACCCTGCCCCCCCCCCCAACACACACACAGACATCTCGTGGAATATTGACATACTTGTACATATTCATACTTCATTGCTTCGTTTGCAGCTGATTATCACCACAATCAGTTGCAAATTGCTTTCCATACTAACAACAATATGGCCGTTACAATATCATGTAGTGTTGTAGTTGATGGACATCTATGCGTCTTTATCTCTCCGTTGAAAACATACGCATTACACATGATTTCGCCCAAGCGTATGTTCTTCATAAGTTTATATTCATATTCTTAAAAACATTAAAACATAAAAACCTACCTGCAGTGGGAGTCAGACAGTTGTAACCCATTTCGGTAGGTGCATCACATTCACATACAAAGCTTGGTTGAGCGTCAACATTTCGATCGAAGCACGTCTCACCTCCAGGACATTGATTTACGGCACATTCTGGAGTAAATACATGAAAATAAGGACACGAGACATGTTGGTTTATGGATGTTTCCATAAGTCAAGCAGTATAAACTTTGAAGGACACCATGCAGTTTTCCTTCCTCCAGATTAAGAGGATTGGGGGGGGGGGAAGAGGGGAGGGGGGAGGGAGAGAAGGGAAGGAGTGTACGTCAGTACGAATTCATGCTAGTGTTCAGAAGTACTGTACATGTGCCGTCTCAGTAAATTTTCAAAGGGAGGATTGATGATTAGCGGCTTGAATATTCAGTAGAGAGAGAAACCAGTTATGAGTCCTAGAGGTGGGTTAACATGTTCCACTAGTCTGTCCAAAGGTGTCACTCAAAATGTTGTACAAATCACATCATGTCGAGCAAGGGCGCAAACATCGGGGTGGGTACCAAGAGTAATGTCAAGAGTGATCACCGCCCCCACCCTCCCCTCCCCCTATACTGGCACAATATTACAAACAAGCATATAGTGTATAGTAGATATGTGCGGTACTTCCTAGTCTGTTTCAAAAGCTGAAAAAATATTACACCATTTGCATCGAAGAAGCATCCACATTTTGTCAATGGGGAGGGATACCCTCCTCCTTGACGAAATAACATCTTATATAGCCACCAGGACAATAATGGTGGTTGCGGCCCGATGGTAAGGTGTTTATGGGACCAAAAAGAATGGATGGATCGAAAAGCAATTATGAGTTGGAATCTTAATTATTTATAGCAATTACCAGTACAAGGAGTTATATTAGTAGGAATTTTGGGAAAACAAGTGCTTAAATAAATATTCGAAAAGCCATTAAAGCCATGTGGTTCCAAAGTGAGCAAGTCAAAACGTCTAAGCATTTGGCCGGCATTGTTAAGTTGTCAATCCCAGGAAAAGCTTTTGGATAGCATCCGAAGAAGTAACGGAAACAGGATTAATCGAACAGTAGAAATTCAAAGAAAGTTGCAACTTCTGTGTTTTTGATGGCTGGTAGTTTACCCCACTCTAAGAATTTCTGGGCACGTGGAGTCGGATTTTGTAAAAAGCGACAAAAATGGGGGTCTTGTGGCCTAGCATTGGATATATATGAGGTTACATTTTTGGTTTCTGGTAAAGAAAACATACTGTTGTTTATTACTTGAGAGATCAGAGATGAGGCAGAATTGCTACTCCTAGGGTCACAGACTCAGTTGTCGTCTGGGGTGACCGTGCTCCAGTTGGTAAGATACCTTAGATTACAATTATGTGTACCGTGAAATCAATAAGTTATGGAAAAACGCCGATTTTTTATTATTTTTTTTATTTCTATAATGTAAAAACTTCCAAATCATTCTAAAAACCCACAATCAAGAAAACATATATTGAATTATTTCCGTGTCAATGGCAAAAAAAGTACAAAGACTATATTCTAATTAAACAAGCTTAAAGTGAACTTTTATTTACATTGTTTCGAATCATATGCTTTGCATGAAGGAATCACGTGATGACATTTATAATATTAAGATATTTATTAGCCGGGATAATCCTGTGAAGTATTCTATATTGAAACCACCTTAGCTGTACGTCATTTGTACAAAGAAATGGAACTGAGCTTATACAGACCAAGAATCCTCTAAAACGCTCGGGGTCTCACAACATTTTGAATAATATTTATGTTTAAAGTCTGTCGAGTTCAACATTTTGTCTTAGACAGACTTACAGTACAAGCTACCTGTACGGTCACAAGGTGTGACATTAACAAAACTATTTACTGGATTATCAAGCTATGATCGGTATTTAAAACAAAATAAGGATCTTTATCGTTTATACTGTAATATTCAAGAAATTTACACGCAACAGAAAAACTTTAACAAAGAGGTCAAAATTATAAAAAGAACCTTTCTCATTGATCAAATCATTGATAAAAATAATTCCTTCATGAATCCAGTGGCGATAGCATACAGGCTTATTATCAACCAAAATAGAGCTATTGTTCCAAATTGGCTGGCTAAGAATTAAATTATCATCATTTAAAGAGTCAGGATGGCTTAAATTATTAAAGAAACAAAAGGCTGACTGAAACACATCTTTCCAGAAAGGATTTCGATAAATCGAAGTTATTTTTAATTCCCATTTCAATAATGGCAACAGATCAAGACGTGAAACATTAATTCCGCTGAGTAAAAGTACATACGTCAAGTTAAACAACCCTCAGCAATTCAGCCTGTTTTATAAACTTTGTAATTTCATTTTTAACAAGTCATTGACGTTGAGATGGGAATATATTTTTGATGAGGTACTTTTAAGAAAATTAACAAAGGATAGAACCCGGGCACAACAAATCAAACGGTTTTGATGAGGTGAACCTACCTTGTGCCAGACTTAATCCAAAAATCGTTATTGTGATGAAGGCGAAAAGCCTGAGTGAGGTGGCCATTTTGGTTCCACCTCGTTCGAGTCTGTACATTTACCCTCGTCTTGCAAGGCACAGCTTCACTCGTTCACGAGAGATTTTAGACTAACCACTCCTGTAACGTCTGAAAGAAAAATTTAAAGCACGCTAAGAGGGCTTTGCATAATTCGATTGTTATTTAAATAGGCTACTGTTGACGTTTTAGTGAGAGCGGGTTAACCCCATTGATGTATTCAGACGCTAAGCTGAGAGGATAGCTCGATGAGGACTTGGCTATTGTTGTCAGAACAAACTCCTCTATTCAGTCTGCTCTCCGGGCCGAATCGGCCACTGAAACCAGGATGATGGGTTTAGTCAAATCGATCAATCCCCACCCAAGCGCTGGGTAAAGGAATTCGTAGTTACACGTTGAGTCATCTAGGATTGTGATACTGCACATAAAGTTGTACAAGGAAATATCAAATACATTATTCAATACTGTGAGCTGTAAGTTTAGTGCAAAGCCTAATCGCCGGCTGAATCGATAAGTAATCATCCATTTAAACTCACATCAGCTTCAACCAGCAGTTTTCCTTTATAAAACTCACGCATGAAGTTACCACTCTTTGGGCTTAAGGAGCATGATACATGGGTGGGATATTCTTGTAATCAGCGATCCATCAAGTGGGTTCAACTTAATAGGGACGCTACTGGGATGCCAGGATTGCATAATACAAACTGCATCATATATGTAGCACATTGAAAAGGTGTGGGAGAGAATAGGTGTGGCTGAAAGAAAAGGTGTGGAAAAGTAGTGGAAGAGAATTTCAACTATCTGCTGTATAGTCAGGTTCGATGACTGCTCGACAAAAATATCTGTTAACCCCTATTAAAAGACTCGAATTTTCCATAACCGATAATCGTAATTCAAGCATCACATATGCTAACACCGAGCTTTGAACATATGACCATTTTTACTTTCATAATCCGTCAAATTATTGGGTCAATATTTAATAAAAAACATGTAAACTTGTTATGTAGAACATCAAAATTTCGACACGAGATACGAAATTGTAGATCATACATGTGAACAACGTCAAATACTAAAGCGTCACAAGTTCGACGAAACACGTCTCAATTTAACTTCGAACTAGAAAACTAGAAAGTTTTAGATAATACATCAATATTTCCACATGAAACATCAACATTTCTATTTAAAAAAATCGGATTCTTACGTTAAAGCTATATATATATATATATATATATATATATATATATATATATATATATATATATATATATATATAAAATAGTACTAATTGTTATCAAACCGTGAACCGAGGTGCTCATTTTATAAGTTAACACTAGGTCATCATAGGATGCCACATGTCTCTGAGATGTTTTCACAGAATGTCAATGAAGATTGACAGAATTCATACTTTGAATTATATAATAATCTTGTTGCCCAGAGAAAATGTTTTTCACCAAGATCCAGCTCCAGTCCTCTTGGGTCGGAACTGACCTATCATCCGATGGTGTGTTTTTAGCGTAAAACCGAATACGTACCAATCATTGATAGAGTAAATGAATGGGAGGGTACTTGATAACAGGGGAGGGCAAGGTTCGATGCCTCTGTAATCTAGGCTTGAGTTAAATCCTTCGATGAAGTAGAGGTGGCAGAAAGTTAAGAAGGGCTCTCTTTTCTATACGGTAACCCTATTATATGTTGAACTCCAAAGTGATGTATGTCTGCGAGCTTTATGGTTCACTAACTTTGAGGATAGCCATGGATTTAGTAAAAGCTATAGGGATTTAAAGAGATTTAAAGAGAATAGAAAAACACGGTAAATAAGATGATGTAATATAAACGAGACAACTGATCTCATAAGCTTTGGCATTGATACTGACTTTTGTTTTTCGCCATTTGGTTTAATCTCACCGTTAACGCCGCTCTAGAGCGTGTCTGTCTGTCTGTATTTTTTGTTTGTATGACAGACATAGGCGTAGGAGGCGAACCAAATATTTTTGTGAAAATTCGGGCAATATGTTGGGCACCTACTGAAAGAAAAATAAATTTCAATGTGTTTTTTTCAATGGTTAAACTTATATTATTATTATTATCATAATTATTGTAACGACTTCCCGAAAAATTGTAACCAATAATATAGAAGGGTAATAACACGGCAAATGATTGTATGTAATTGGCATGCGATGTAATAACACCGATGCATTCTTATATGATATGCACATAAAGATGTTGAACGCGCGCGGAGAGCGTACAAAAAATTGGTTATATTTTCGGGCAAGTCGTTACAGCTCCCCCACACCCACCCCACACCCACCCCACACCCACCACACACCCTAAATAAAATTGGGCTCCTATGCCTATGATGACAGATTTGTGCATGGTTTAGTTTTGTCATTTATAGTGATAAGGTTGACAACGTATACTAACATATCTGCTTTTATAGAAGCGGTACAGATCATTGTCCCGAAGACTAATTGCTAGTTGTTATTAAGAAAAGTTGATACAATACGCCGTGTTTATTACACTTCTAAATGGAATTACAATTACAATTAGGCTGAGCAACACACACACACACACACAGAAAAATAGAATTGGTAACCAAACATTGCAACACAGGAATGATTTGCGAATATAACAATATTCATATCACGTGAGTTAATGACAAACATCTGTTAATATATAGTCACACGAAGCATGGGTCTGTGCCCGAACAACACACAAATTGATCCCTCTCAACCCCGGCCCCGTTACATCGAGACTTGTAACAGAACGATCATGACCAGGTTAAGTCTAATGAGCAACATGGGGGTGTGTCCCTTGGAAGCCAGGAATAGTTACTACACAAATCATGCGTCGGTGATCATCCTGTTTCTGCTATTGTATTTCGCGTCTTGCTTCAACGTACGATGTTAGGTAACAGCAGCCTATTCTCAGCAACCTATTCCTGAACAATACAAATAAGTAGCCCGCCGATTGCGCCAATAATTCAGATGCGGTTGTTGCCAGGATGATCAGACAGCATAGAATTGTTGTGTAACCTTACGCAAGCAAACACGTAATGCCTCGGTGGTCCCGACTGCTTTTATGAATCGACAGACCAGATCCGATAAAAGTTAACATAAATAACAGCGGTATAAAGAACAGCTATGTTACGTTTTTGTCCAGAACAGCTAAAGACAGTGAAGATCACCGCCCTCGGTCTTTGGTATGGATCATATGCATGGGATCGGAGGAGGGTATTGTAGCACAGACTTCAAAGGTGAATTGGGAATTTTGATTCTGTTTGTGGGGGAGGGGCACAAAGTTACAACAAGCCTCTCCGATGAAATTACTTCTCTGTGCATCCATGCATACCTCACATTCCAGTATCTGAGTGATTTTCGACAACAGGGCACTTTGAAATTACGCATTTTATTTGTAAATTCTTAACAACAGATCACCGGTGCTTTATCCGATGTGTTCATAATCATAGGCGTAGGAGGCGGGGGGGCTGGGGGGGGGGGCTGCAGCCCCCCAACCAATTTTTTTGGTGAAAATTCGGGCAATATGCTTAGACTTTTTCGGCCACCTACTGGAAGAATAATAATTTGCAATGTGTTTTTCATTTTTTTTTGGTGAAAATTCGGCAATATGCTGAGAATTATTCGGGCATCTACTGAAAGAATAATAATTTGCAATGTGTTTTTCAATATTTTGGTGAAAATTCGGGCAATATGCTGAGAATTTTTTCGGGCACCTACTGAAAGAATAATAATTTGCATTTTTTTTCCAATTTTTTTTGGTGAAAATTTGGGCAATATGCTGAGAATTTTGCGTGCCCCCCTGACGGACTCAAACGGACTGCTGGCGCCCTTTCAGCTTTTTACCACTTTTTACTTATTCGCGATTATTGACTTTTTAATTGCGCTCTCAAATACCTATTGACATTTGTCACATTTTGTTAGTGCAATTTTCTGACAAATGGCGATGACACCTATTTATTCTTCGTTTATCTGTAAATTAGCAAGGCCTGGAAAGGGTCATTTCCGGCGATCTAGGGAGTAACTTTACTCAAAAAATTTCTGTACGCTCCGCGCCAACCTGTGGTGGCGCTCCACTTAGATAGTGTCAAAAGCGCCCCTACAGACCATTCTCTCCCCCCACCCTGACCAATACCACATAGCTCCGCCACTGGCACCTAGTGAAAGATGAAGAATTTGCAATGTGTTTTTCAATGGTTAAACTGATATTATTAGTATTATCATTATTGTTGTAACGACTTCCCCAATAATTCTAACGGCAATATGGAAGGGTAATAACATGGAAAATGATTTCATGTTATTGGCAGGTGATGTAATCACTGATGGATGCCTATATGATATGCACATTAACATGTGGAACGCGCGCGGAGCGCGCGAAAAAATGTTGGTTATATTTTTCGGGCAAGTCGTTACAGCCCCCCCCAAATCAAATGAGGCTCCTACGCCTATGTTCATAATATATAATATGGCTTAAAGTTGCAGAATCTGAGACGAAAAGCAATTGTGTGATCTTTGTTCGACGGTATGTGAAAGCCATTATGTTCATAAATAAATGTTATGTAGGGCTTTCGACAAAAAATCTTCCTTTTGTAATAAGATGTCACCATCAGAATGACAAAATTGTAGTTTTTGTTATTGTTAATGTGGCAACGTCCTGTAATCTCTAAGTTATATGCTAGCGGGAACCATTTCGCCTAAAGTGAAAAAATAGGTTCTTTAACCGTCGGGTTTCATCCATATTTTATTCTAATCAATACATTTGAAGCTAAAACCCGTTACAATACAGAATATGACAAGTCAAGTTTCAATTCAAATAATACAGTTAGATTTCTTTGTTAACTTTTCATAAAAAAGTCTGAATCTCGGATACTTAGAGGTGGGGCAGGTAATATTCTCACAAATAAAAAAATAAATAAATAAAAAAAAGGTACGACGAAACTCTTGAATATGATTTATTCACAATATCATTTCCGAATTTATCTTGTCTTTATTGCTGGCAATACATCGATACCCGGCGACCATAAACACGTGACAAATCGCCGTGTCAATGCGAGAGAACATTATATTAGGGATGCTATCATGATGACAACGATCAGTGAAGTTATACGTCATAATTTCGAACTTCAATAGTCTAAAATGTGGAACATAGAGATTAAATATATCGATGGTAACCTTGATACACTGTCCTTCCTGAATCTCTGATAATTAAAAGCAAATGGAATAAATAATAATCAAATTTCTATATCAGGTCCGTTAAGAGTCACTTTAGCATATATCCATGGAACTCTATGTTGTCCCCTAAATATCCAGTATTTTACAGAAATATGAAGTAGGGCATCCTATTATTAATTCTGATATGAAAGAACAACTTTCAGCTGTTTTTTTCTTCAATGTACATTTTTCTTATAAGTATATAGTAGATGAAATTCACATTTGATATTTGGATGCACCATTTTGAGAAGAAGATTTTTTTGTTGAAGATCTCAAAAGGTCATTTTGAATGGACCAATAGGATTTAGGAATCTGTACTAAGTATGAATGAATGAGATTTTAAGCATATATAAAGCCGGTTCATCATTGTAAAAGAGGTTATGTAGTTATCATAACGCATATTATAAAACGCCAAATGCAAAAGCTATATATTGTTAACGAAATACAACCTCTTTCATTTGTTCAGCTGCAAATATTATTCAAGTTGTGATATAACAGGCTTAACTTGATGGCAGACGAAGTTGTTAAGGCGGAACGGTATTGAAATCTCGGTTGATTAGTGACCCAATGGCACCCATATCACCTCTGGGAAAATTGCAACCGACAAACCTTGATAAGCTGTCGCTACATAAAGGACGGAGCCTTGGACCTACTATTCATTGTCTGGAAAAAATTACGTAATCCATTAAGATTATTCTCGTTATTCTATGGTACTTAATCACTCTGGATTTTAAGTATAGTATCAGGTAAAGAGGTAACTTCTTTTCCTTGGAAAGTTAATTCTACTTGACTCTAAAAAAAAAAATATGATGTGCGCATGTGTATTATCAAATTCTGAAAAGTCTCTAAAAATTACTATGGTGCAAAGTGCAAATATTCTTCGTTTAAAGTGAACAAAAAAATCGGAATCCAGGGCTGATATTAGGACTGATTGTGTTGGCTGTAAGGGTCTTTTTCATAAGCCGCTTTGAAATAAATAAGCTATCCAGGGATCAGTTTGGAATTTACGACATAAAAATGCCAAGTTAAAATGCCAAGACAAACCTCTCTCTCTGGTATGGAAATAGACCCAATTCGACCATTTCTTAAGGCATTTCCTACATGCTATCAGTCATAATTGGCAAATCAACAATTTAAGGAGTTTTGAGACAAGTTTGTTGTTGTTGCTGCTATGATTTTTTTGCAAAGATTTTCACTTGACACCGGTTGCGAGTGGAAGATATATCGATGCTCTTTCAACCTAATAGATTTTTAATGCGTAAAAGATCGCTTTGATTTAGGCAGTGTTGTAGAGTAAAAGCAATATTTTTCGCACACCAATCTGCAGCTAAAAGACAAGATAAATAATTGGGAAAATGTACGAATGTACGAATCACTCACCCAACCATTGAAGTCAAGCTTAAATTAACGATTGAGCCGGACTAAAAATTCCGGAGACAGAAAAGTTACGTTCGTTCGACTAAAACTACAGGTATGCCTGCGCTTAAAGTACATACGAACAAGTCCATCCCCTCTCTATCTTTGAAATGAAGATGTATCCCGCAGCTAGCCTATCACGTAGTCTCGCTGACGTTAGACAAGTGTGAACATAGGCTATATGACGTACCAAAAACATGTAAGTATGAACGCAGGCCTACATTCGTTATCATTATTACGTACGTAGTTACTTTTATGTACGTACGTAGTAATAATTACGTACGTACGTAATAGTTACTACGTACGAACGTAATATTATTGCGTACGTACGTGATACTTATTACGTACGTACCTAGTGATTATCACGTATGTACGTAATACATATCACGATCGTACGTAATAAATATATGTACGGACGTAATATTAATGCGTATGTACGTAGTGTTATTACGTATACGTACGTGATAATTATTGCGTCCGTACGTAGTATTTTTACGTACGTACGTAATAATTTGTTTTACCCTGACCCCTCTAGAGCTTCGTAGGTTACCTCATCCTTCACATCAATTAACAAACATAGTTATTGTTTCTTTGATATGGGCTATAACCATCCTCTCCATTCGATGTAGGGTACATCTGCCATGCCTGTTTAAAGCAGAACTTTGCTCAACAATTTACCCCCTAAGAGTAACATTTGTGTTTGGTTGTGACCTTGAATTAATATCACCGTTCCGTACAATATATGATTGTATTTTTTTAATCTAACTATAAGATCTTTTCTATCAGGGGTTATAACCAGTTCAGTTTAACAAGTCCATTCAATTCGTAGATTTATGTTGCACAAATTGATATTTAGTGTTAATTTCTTAGATGGCAAATATGTGAAGATTTTGCATGAATCCATCATATTTGTAGGATATATTTGGTGGACAGCAGTATATAAATCATGGTTTTCAAAGATCTTATCATTCCTTCAACATTATGGCCATACTATTGTGGTTTTGCTCGTCAACAAAATGTTCCCATATTTTTCTAGCTTTCTTGGTTTGGATATTTGTGGATCTATTTTAACACTGGGTGCACCTGGTCTGAATTGTTGTGGCATACGGCATATGTAATGGAGTATATGGAAATCACATGTAGGGTAAGTATGTATGTTCGGTATGTATTTTGCAAGCAGAAACTCGCGAAGAAGCCATCATTGGCTTATAAAAGCCGCAAACTGACCGAAGTCAATCTCTTAGATTCATATTTAACGTCCATGATTATGAACAACTCTGTAACTAGACGACATATATACATTAATCTTGGAGTGACTGGATCTTAAGGCTGGATCTTATCTCATGTACTTATTAAAATCTGTACATGTTTGGGAGTTCTGTTGTTCTCCAGATTCGAATGCAGCTTATATTCTTCAAAGTTACATGCAAGCAGCTTTCTTCTTGAATTCGAGATATCAATTACACTCTCATTTAGTGAGTTCTATCCAGGAATGTTATTACAAAAATAACTTGAGGTTCATTGTAAGTAACTGACAACAATCTCTTTATTTATTTATTTCCTTCTAACTTGTGCTTTTCCAGATATTTCTGTTCACTATTAGCATGTCCCGGACTATCAGTTTATGTTTTGTTCCATTTCACGATTATAAGGAAATCAATCTCCTTTAAGTCCTTAGTACAAACGACCAACACAGTTTCCTATGTAGGCATTCCCATATCTGCTCTCAGTTAGGTCGGTGATTACCCGGCATGCATTATCACATTTGTATGCATCGCCGCCGAAAGACGGGACACAATAAACGGGACACAATCAACGGGACACAATCAACGTTAATAAGGAAATCCATCTATTCCAAGTCCTTGGGACAAACGACCAACACAGATTCCTATAGGCCTTTGCAATTCTGCTCTCAGCTATAGGTCGGTGATTAGTCCTTCCTTTTGACTGAACCTTACAACACTGCTTTCACCCTTTTCTGTTCCTTTGGATAAGAGTCTATTAGCAATTCTAAAATCTAGAGATAAGTGAAAGATCGGTAAAGTAACGTCAAGTTACGTAAGTCACACAGAAATCTCGACAAAGGAAGTCACCCTAGCGTACTTTGAACAATGCACTCTGCGGGGCACCCTCGAGAGAGAGAGGTGGAGACAGAGGGAGTTGGAGAGGAGGTGGAGGGAGAACATTATATAAGCCAAGACAAATATACTTGCATAGTTTACCGAGATTTAAATGGCACTGATTATTCAAGCAAGATAAGTGGTTGTTAGACGGGTTTGGGTTGAAGTTTGGTTTGTCCCAGGAGCTACACCGAACATGGTTTGGGAGATGGAGGGATGAATAAATAGTGAGACCGCTTATGACATCAACTTGTTCTCAGGAATGTTGCGATAAAAAAGAAAAATACATGTTCACCCTCCTTAAGCAATCGGTTTTCATTACTTTTCTGTTTGTCTTGATATGGCTGAAAAGTATAACTAACTGCTAATTGAATTATAGTTAGCTTGTTCAGAAGTATAATACATCAATTTAGGAAACGCTGATCATTCTAATAATTACATCAGTTCGTATATATCTGAAACTATTGTTTACTCACAATTGTTTGAGAGGAATCATTTCCATCTGTTCTCACATATTTTCAATGGAAAGTTAGTTCGCACTGAAGTATGGTTGAATAACACAGCTTATGATGATGATTATTTTTAAATAGTATTTTGGAAGGGAGGGTGAAGGGTGGGGGCGGCTTACAAAGTGTACACCTCTAGCTAACGATATATTCTGGTGGCAGACAAGATGACATTTTCATAGAAATGAAAATATTCCTCATGGTTGGTTGAAAATCCCATTTCTATATCTTGTCGCTAACTCAAGATATATGGTTGAAAGTATATATTCCTTTGACTTGCTATGCCCTCGATTCTTCCATGGAGTACATCCCATTCGGTGGTGTAGTGTATTATAATGGGAAAAGTTCCTCAAAAGTTGTTAACTCTTCTATCATACTCGTTTTGGTGATTTGTCCTTGGAACACATCATTAACTCATGATGTTGCCATATAGATTCACAAAATACCACCAACATGGGGAAAAAGTCCCATCTTTGTTTAAAAAAAAAATGCTATGAGGATGTGAGTTTGACGTATATGCGCAGAAAATGTCCAGCATTGAATTAAGAATGCAGCCACCGGAATATTGACTCTTCTTCTTCCGCTCCCATATCGTCCGATGAGATGAAGAGAGGTGCTTGCAGCTTGTCCAGTCTTTATTAAGAAAGGAAAGAAAAGAGTGTGTATAGAAGTGTATACGTTGCGTTGGTATTTATATTAGCTCTAATAACCAACCCATGGGTGTTTCAATTTCAAAGGCCTGCCCGTTTTCGTTTTTTTTCATTCGCTTGCGGTTTTCCGTGTTTACCACATCTGCGGTTCATATACGAGTGACGAGAAATGAAAAAAGATTCTCGTTGCAAACGACACTTGCCGGGCCGGTCGTAATTAGATACTGAACATCAGGATGTGACGACTTCGTTAACGTGTGTTATAGTATTTGAAGAACATTTACGGAAGGGGAAAAGGAACGTGTTGCCATGCCCCAAGTGGCTACCGCCCTCTATATAATCAACGATATCAAATATTTGCAATAATAGTACATTTGGGTAGCTATACGCATATATATCTTATCTCAATGAAACACATTGATATGTTGTTTTATTAAAGACGACAATCCAGTGTTATACGACACACGGATCATTGACTAGAAGTGTCAATTACTGAATCAAAGTTAACTTGTTCAGAGCAAGTTCGTTCAATGCTTAGTATGGTAATGAGGAAGACCACATGAGAAGCAGATCACACCGTGCTATAAAAACAAGTAGCCTATCATTCCTGTATCATAATAAATCATAGCAATTTATATTTGTTTTGCCAATTGTTTTTTGCCCCTTTGCGTCCCCGAATATTTCTGTTTGTGCGTGTGAAGGAGGGGCACTTCCCCTGCCCCTCTTCTGGCTATGCCACTGCAACAACAGAAAATTAAATTTAACGGCCACAACAAACCAAGGTTATGGATACAAACTTAGCATATTTTGTAACCTAAATGGATGGGGACACAGTACCGACAATGGGCAGTGTACATAAAACTCCGAAACATCGAACACACTTCACTGTCAAAACGTTGAGAGCCGAAGAATACAGGAAAACTTGTTTATGACTACAATACTGTCATTATAGACAAATCACTATGACATATTATTAAACAGTCAATATATATAGTCTTATAACCGGTCTGCACGAGGTGATGCAATCTCATGCGTAACTTTGTGATCAATAGGTAAGCGAATGATCGAAGTGTGAGCAAGCAATGTTATCGGTTTCTGTTAGTTGATTCTGCTTTCTACATCTTATTAAAACATTACCAATTGGAAATCAGTTTTAAAGAAAATGTCAAATGATATGCAGTTGCTTCCACCCATAGGATAATTTATGTTTATAACAAAGTAAATATGTTAAATGAATGTGGGATAAGCAACAAATTACTTCACTGTTAAATAATTTAATTGGTTTAAATAGTTTAATTAATATTTTTAAGGTCATTCAGTGATGACTACGACTACTCAACCAAGATTGTATATTACATGTTGATTACACTTATGCTTAGTAAATCGTTGATATATTAGTGTAATTGAAATTAACATAAATAGTTGGATAAATATGGGTGGATCTTTTTATCCACTGTGATTTAATAATGCATAACTCAATATCTGCCTAGGGGTAGAAAAGTGAGCGATTAAAAAGGGTGTCTGACAGGCGCGTAACCGGCCTTCGTGGTATAAGAGGGCAAGCCAAATTTATATCACCACGTTAAGAGTCACGGGGAATTTAAATTTAATTAACGTATGTATTGCTTTATTACTGTTCATGACACCATATAGGTTTTACCCTCTGATATGAATTCGAAATTTGTATGTATTTTAGATCCTCCTGCAAGCAGGAACTCGCGAAGAAGCCTCATTGGCTTATCAAAGCCGCAAGCTGACCGAAGTCAGTCTCTTACATTCATATTTAACGTCCATGATCATGAATTGTCAATTGTCAACAACTACATGTAACTGGACGACATACATTAATCTGGGAGTGACTCGAAATTTAGGGGGAGGGAGGGTAGAGAGGAGTTTCCCGTGGCCTTTGAGCTTTTTGTATCTGTCCAGTGGGCTTCGATGCAAACTATAATGCTATCCCCCAGTCAAGAAATTTAAGTAAAATTAACGCTGGTATTTATATGGCTCTTCGTGACACCATATAGACTCTACTCTCTCTTTCGACCATATAGACTCTACTCTCTCTTTCGACCATAAAGACTCTACTCTCTCTTTCGACCATATAGACTCTACTCTCTCTTTCGACCACATAGACTCTACTCTCTTTCAACCATATAGACTCTACCCTCTCTTTCGACCACATAGACTCTACTCTCTTTCAACCATATAGACTCTACCCTCTCTTTCGACCATATAAACTCTACCCTCTCTTTCGACCATATAGACTCTACCCTCTCTTTCGACCACATAGACTCTACTCTCTTTCAACCATATAGACTCTACCCCCTCTTTCGACCATATAGACTCTACCCTCTCTTTCGACCATATAAACTCTACCCTCTCTTTCGACCATATAGACTCTACCCTCTCTTCGACCACATAGACTCTACTCTCTTTCAACCATATAGACTCTACCCCCTCTTTCGACCATATAGACTCTACCCACTCTTTCGACCATATAGACTCTACTCTCTTTCAACCATATAGACTCTACCCCCTCTTTCGACCATATAGACTATACCCTCTCTTTTCGACCATATAGACTCTATCCTCTCGAAATATTATATTATGATGAATAACAACACACTTGGCTGATGTCCGCACTGAGAAGGGGTTTAAGAAGAGAGGTGTCCCCCTCCCCTTAAAATGATCTTATCATTTCCACCATATAACTACAATCGTGCATTCGAACATTTATGGAGCGGAGGAGCTGCACTCACTGGCGTATTCGACCCTGGTACTGGGGTACTCTATATTCGGCCTGCTTTGAACTCGGACTGATAGGATCTGAACTCGACCTTGGGTTCCGATGTACTGGACTCCTCTACATCACTGTAGTATATAACTAAGACTAGAAACGATCCTAAGTTAAGGCAAAGACATAATCTTGACATTAGGCCGCTCTTGTTTGTATTTTGTGTAACAGGTTTAACCACCGATTTTTTCCTTTTCTTACTTGTCAATATGTTGGATTACACGAAAACAATGGAAAGGGGGTTACATGCTAGCGCTATGCCACCAATCAGTGTACGCCCTATATACACTTGGAAGTATTAGTAGGGTTTTCATGAAGTATTACTTTTGTTAGCACTGAAACAAGTGTATGTTTGAAAACTGTATTATTCCTGTCTTGGTACAATCCTTCTATAGTATTAAAAGCAAGTTCATCTCTACTTAAATAGGAGGGAACTACAGTTAAACAACTTGTGGAAGGTAATCACGTGAAGAACAGAAGTCAAAAGATGCGTTTGAGTTAGGAAAACGTATTTTAGCAGGCGAGTGTGACGAATCCAAAAACATTTACAATTTATCTCTTATGATGGCGCTCGTCACATTTCGGATTTTTTTAAAGCACTATCTACAGGCCAGTGTTACAGGGTTCATCGTTCGTGCTAGTCCATTGTAAACAATGTTTTTTTTGGGGACAACTGTCCATTAAAGTTTCGTTCAACGATTATTCGCTGTGAATGATGATGTACCCTTCCACCATGAGAGAGTGGTCAACAATGGCTGACTGAGATGCTCATATAGTACCGTAACACCCTTTAAGTCAACCCCACGAGCTCGCTTAGGAACGGCACATTCAAAATAATTTCTGTCATCTCTATACCTTCGTTCTTGACCAAACATATGATATCGCTGGTACCCAAAGGTTTGTAAGCCCGCTTGGATTATTTTATCAAGTTGTAATGGAACTGAACACAGGTCACCCACCAAATATGCCGCCATATAACAATATGATCCATATAACAAGTCTGTTACTAACTGCTTCTGGTTATAATTTGGAATCCCACGTTTGATTTTTCAGGAATTCATGGGTAAGATAAATTACATACAGTGTGTACAAATTTTCCTTTAATTAAACAAAAAATACATATTAGCCATCAACAAAATTTGATTTTCGTCACAATAAATTGTCAACATTCACTTCATTACGTTAAGGAAAAACTTTGTGTTCTACTTAGTAAGTAATCCAGTACGTTGCTTCCAATTCAGAATTACACAGCTATAATGTTACAAAAGTTTGTAACATTTTGCAATTGTTCAGAGTGGGCTGAGACCAAGATTTCTCGAGCTTAGCACTATGTGAAGTCAAAAGTAGATAATGGACCATGATATGATATGTCTTGTAAATTGTTTCAGCCTTAAGGCGCTTCAGCGAGCCAGGGGCGAGTTTTGGGAGCGGAAGGATTCGGAGGCTAGACGGACGTAACGGAGGAGATATCGCGTTGGAATAAGAACCCGTTGGTGGATTAGCAGGCAAGATCGCAGATCTTGGATCTGTTGATGTTGGCGTTGGTGAAGATGCGGTCTGCTGCCACCTCGATCTTGTCTGCTTCTTGGTCGTTGAGGTTGCGTATTCTGAGTTTCCGGAGGGTCTCCTTCAGGGAAACAGGGACCTGTTAACTGAACTTCTCGATGATAGTGTTGAGAATGAACCAAAGGCAGTGATATCAGGGTTCATTGATTTTGCAAGTAACGATGTGTACTACGACGGGAACCAACCGAAAGGATGAGGTGACTATACCCTTAGATAATCGGATTAAGACACTGGAGTACGACAAACAGAAAGCCATTGAGAACGGAGATAATAGTCTATGAAATAAGATCGAGTGAGCAATAAACAAATATGTGCAGGACATTCGAAGTGAATTTTTCGGAAACTTTAAAGTAATTTCTCGTGCTTATTTGATTATTATTCATAAATTGGTAAAAAGAGTATTGATGCGACTTTGGGAAGGTATTAAATGACCATTTTGGACGTTTTAATCACTCATGCAACAGAGGCATGTCGTTAAGTCTACCTGAATCCTAAGACGACTGTTTTGTATTTGATGCCAGGCTTGTAAGTTAAACACTTAGTAAATTAAAAAGATGTGTAGCGTGTGGGTCAGACAATATTTCTTGCTGGATTTTGAAATATTTTTCAAATGAGCACCAATATTTACAACTATCTTGAAGGAAAAGGATTCAAAACAGTGAAATACCTCGTGTGTGGAAAACTGTTTATATATAAGATTTCCTGCCTCGAAGATAAATAATCCATTGTTTTAATCCATTGTTCTGTAAATGAATTGGTTCTAGCATGTGACCGCAAGAATTTACTGCTCAACACCCCAGAATCAAAGGAAATGTGTTTTGAAAACAAAATCATAAAGCATGAAAGTCTCCTTCCATCAAAATCCCCTAAAAAACCCCTACAAAACTGAGTACTTGGGAGTATACATCGATGACAGTTTGACCTTTTCTTGCCATGTATCAAAGATTATTATACAGTATCTAGTTTGGCTAAGTTGTGTCTTTCTTTAACCAAAATGCGAAGGAAAATGTTTCGAATATTATTATTCTACCACATGTGATCTGTGCAGTGCCTGTCTGGTACCAAACATAAATATAACTCAATATAGGTAGGAAGCTAATTGTGGGAGGGAAGGGGAAGGGAAGGGCATCGAAGGGAGGGGAAGGGGAGGGAAGGGGGAAAGAACGGGATAGGAGAGAATTTGTTGATGCTATATACGGTAGCGCAGTTGGGACATTGTGTTCTATCTCAAAATTTCGATAATTCTATCTTGAAGTTTCCCTTTTCTCTAGGTCTGTTTTCTTTTTTTCTCTTGAGGGCGTCATCCTGAAATACCGAAATCTCTGCTTTTCATCTAACTTTTTGAACTGTTCACTTGACATGGGTCTATTTTCTTCAACTTAAATTTCGATGACTATATAAATCGAAAGTTCGACTCGTTCCTCAAAATTACGACTTTCTATATCATAAGTATAAGTATATCATAAGTAAGATAGGATAGTGTAGGCATGTATATGGACGAAAGGACCAATTAACAGGTATATTAACAGGTCTATGAATTCGGGGCTTCAAAAAACGTTAGACTTTTGATAGAAATTTCGAGGGATAAAGTCAAACTAGGACGGATTATGGGGTAACTCGATCGGTAACACGGAAAATTGATCATTTTGACTCTTATATGTTAATTTCCAAGGACGCCGGGAATTGAAGGCCGCCATTTATTTTACGGCGCGGTACAGATATGCGTTGCAGCTATGACTGTTGTGTACAATTATGCCTGTTCAAATTTTGAATGATGTTAGCCAGTTATTAATTGTTCCATGAATATTACTATTGAAATAGTACTTTATTCAAATACAATTTTTAAACATGGAGCATGTGTGTGTCATTTTACATTTTCGTTATTGTGTTAGGTAAAGAGCTGGAATATCAGTGAATCACTTCATAATCATTTAAATGGTTTACCTAAATTTGTAGTGTTTCTTTTTATATCTATTTCACTGTAAAAAGAAAATATTGATATAATTAAAAAATAACAAGTTACTTAAAACTGACCAAGGCTATATAGTGTCAATGAGCTTTAGATCTGCGTGAAGTCGCACCAGCGCTCCTTAAATCTAACATAGCATTTCATGCTGTACATGGCTTATGGTTTTAATAATTCAGTCAGAATAATAGGACTCGGAAAAGTCACAGTAGCCTACAAAGGAACGACTTGTCCGTTTCCTGCTCCACCGATAACAGGATTTTCTGCATAAAGTGATTGTAAGATCATAAAGAAAGAAAGTGAGAGAGAGAGAGCTGTGAAAGCTTACATTAAACTTCTTGATATGACTATATACTACACATATATACATAAATATACATTTATATGGTTGGTTATCTCATTATGCCTATCATTATATGTTAAACTTAAATTTACGCTTTCTGCATATATTCTGATCTAATTTTGGCTATACTTTCTTATTGATGATATTGTTTTACGATCCTATTTATGTAACAATACGCATTTTATATATATATATATATATATATATATATATATATATATATATATATATATATATATATATATATATATATATATATATATATATATATATTTAAATATTGACGGTTTCCGGGCAATTGCCGTCTCTGTGGTGTATACCGAACACGACAATTCTGTCAACCGCGTTGATTGGTAGCCGTACTGCTAGAACATCTGACTAATGGAAAATCCTCTTTTGAAGAATATCTTATGATTCAGTATAGAAGTAGTAGGGACATACCTTTACAGTCTCTGAGATATTAGCGGGTAGATATGTTCCGTTTATTTATATTAATAATATTTAATCTGTCTTTATACGTCATGTGTGTGAAATTAAACTTGAGACTGCTTCAAAGTGAAATGTCATCAAGAATTTCAAAAGATATCAATCGATGTTATCTTCCTATTAGTCATCCATGTTTTGCTTTGGATGTCAACATTATTGTAGACTTTTCTATAAATAAGATAACTATTACGCTAAAGGTGTTCACCTGTAGTCGAATGAATCGTAATTTGCATTCCATCTAAAAGCTATCAAACAATTGTGTTACCTCTGCCTCCCGAACAAGGTCAGAGTTAACATCTCAGGAGAGTTGTTCACAAGTTATTCCTAAGTCACATCAGTCTAAAGACAGGTGCGAAAGACAGAACTTATCTTTCTAGTAAATATTTTTGACATATTTTTATTACTATTTCGAAGTTAGGAATATTTGTTTGTTTATTGTGTCAAAAAAATGGCCAAAGTTTAAATCGTGGGCATCATACAGATATTTAACTGAATGAAGTACAACAGAGAGTTTGAAACTGATTACAAGTCTATCGAAGGTCAAATTCGTTTTCTTCTTTAGTACCAGTATAGAGAATACGTGTATAAGTTGATGATGTAGGTGCTTGGAAAATATATCAAAACCCACTCACATTACATCTGCAAAACGATTTTTGGATAGAACTTCCCTAAACTTTATATTTATTCTTATATATTTCTCTGTACTTTCTCTTTCAATTGATGTATCAGATTGTCCAAGTGGATCCAGATATATACATACTTGCAAAATAAAAGTCAAGATGGACGAGAAAACAGGCCTAGATAACCTCTCTAAAATATCAACACACCCCCCCCGCCCCCCTAAGAAAATTGTTATAGGCTTTTTATTTAATATGTCGCTTAACAATGATTAACATGCAGTTTCTAATATTTTACGATGTGCATGCCTTTGTTGAAGAATATTAAAGTTACAAGGCACCGTCATAGATGTAGGCCTATAAACGTGTATTGCAGCATTGTTAGTAGTCTGCCACAGTACATTGTTGTCTACTTACAAGTAGTCTCATGCACTCTTCTGTAATGTTACATTGTTGTAATTTTGCAAATTAATCTCCAAGTTCTATCAAATGTCTCCAGTGGTGATACTTTAAGTTGTCATGAATCACAATTTATCACTTCCTTTTTTTCTGGTGTGTTGATCTTTATATAAACTGGTTTTGTAACACTGTTAATTAAGGCGTATTATCCAAGTGTTATAATGATTGTTCAGAGTACACCCCTGGTGCTTTGAATCTGACAATTTACACAAAATTACCAATTTTTTATTTTGAAATTGTAGTGAGTTGGAAAATCCATATCAGTGGAAAAACTTCCAGACTCTACCGGGATTCGATCCCGGGCCTCTCGCTTTATATGCGGACACCCTAACCACTAGGCTATATACGCTGATTGTATGTCCAGAGGTTCGAAACCGGTAAGGAAGGTCGTAATTCCACTGTTGGCGTTTGTCACCTAATTTATCGAAGAATAATTCTGTTTTGGTGACATATTTGCCTTACTCTAGAGATTTGTTTGGTTGGGTGGCGTCTACCTCTGCCTAGAGTGCTCTATGTCCATTTAAGGAGTTTTGAGACACGTTTGCTGTGACCGCTGCCATGATTTTTTTTTTGCAAAGATTTTCACTCAACACCAGTTGCGAGTGGAAGATAGATGTTCTTTCAACCTTAGATATTCATTGCGTTAAAGATCGGTTTGATTTAGGCAGTGTAATGAAGTAATAGCGATATATTTCGCACACCAATCTGCAGCTAAAAGACGAGACAAATAATTGGGAAAAGTACCAAGTACCAAGTTCAAAGTAGCAGTGAAGTACTGTATCGGCTTTGTACTCGCGCACACTTAGCTACTGCACAGTTTATGCCTAGTAAAGAGGGGCCTTAATGTAACAGAAGCCAAGCTATCTTCATAGGTATTTTTGCAGATGTTTGAGACACTACAGTAAGCCTAGTTGCTTATTTAATGATTCTGCGTCATGTTTTACTTTGTTCATCACTTGCTTTTCGTGGAAAAAAAAGTTTAATTTCATACTGCACAGAAGCATAATTTGCCAATGTGCAATTACGTAGCACCATGTATCGGCCTAAGTGCCTAACTTTTGTTCATATAAAGTTTTGATGTTGTAGATCTGTAAACTATGGAACCTTGGACAGCGATCATAGTGGAGAGTGAATTTTGCGTTTTGACAAGTTGATTTTTAGTCACGGTCGCCAAATAGGCCCGAAAACCTTTAAAGCAGCTTTTTGCGTCCTTTTCTATGATTTTTCTCAACCTCACTGACCCCACGATGCCATAACGACATACATAACTAGCTTATCTATTCAAATCTAACTTCAAATGGTGGAATATAAGTCGAAAACTTTACAACATTAAAACGTTGGTTTTTGAATATATTATTCGTTAGGGACGGTTAGGATCGCAATAAATCCGCCCATAATATGAATATTATATATTATGAACGTCATTGAATAATGAGGTAAATAATTTTCACTTTGCTGGCGTCGTAAGCAACTCAGTACACTAACATGTGCTTGATATTTGTACACTGTATATGGCTGTGATACCGACGCACCTTTCGGATTACTGCAACGGCGCATACAAAAACATGTAGCTATTCACTGATTGGTTGAATTCAAACTATTGGTTTTCGGGAACTGCATGCGATTAATTTTAATGAGGAATTTGTCGCAAGACACGCTACTCATTATCTACAGAAATCCTTAATTACTAGCCAATTAATGCTCTTGGCAGGGATAAACTTGGCTAAGTTTGCTGTGTTGTGATGCATACATGGTAAAAATATCGATGGACATGTCAAACGGGTGGGAAAACGGCGACTAAACGCAAAACGCTGCTTTAAAACATGATTTCTCATGGTAGAAACCATGGATACTTTTTATACATGGTATATGGATTTGCTATATTGAGTACAAGAATCCTGTTGTTTGTGTGGTCAAATCTCATTTGAGGTCACCTGAAAACCCTTTTACATGATATCTAATGATGGGAATCGTGGATATTTCTCATACTAGATGTGTGGATGCATCACATTGAGTACAAGACCCCTATTGTTTTGGTGGAGGTGTGTATTGCCACGTACAGTAGACTGACCCGTGTTTATCATGCCATAGTGTAATTGTACATCAACATAGTGTTTCGGGTCATTTTTATTGTAACAGCTATATCTGGTTAACAAGCAGAAGTTTAGTGCAATGAAGTCATCGAAACTTCAATAAATTTAGCATTCTGGTTTTATTTAAAAAGAATCGTAGATAAAGGCTGTTCACGAAAACCAGTGGTGGGAAATTCACTACGTTTGGCCCTCAAAAGTTTCGGCAAGACTATAACCCCCTTTGGGGTAGCTGGAACTTTTTAACTAACATGTACCCTTCGCAGATCAAGATCTTATTACTGACTTTTTTTTAAAGAATTCTGGCCCATTAGTAAATAACCGCTATTCTGACATTCTCGAACAATAATACTCCCCACTGCTTCCAAACGTAATTTTCAAACAGGTGGATTGAACAGTTGGAGGGTGAAGGGATAAATTTAAAGTGATTCTGTGCGTTTAGAATAAGGAGAAACACAAAATTGGAATTTCGTTTTAGCTGCTCATCTGACGAACCATTAAATATGAGGTTTATAACCAAGCTAATTTTGCCAAAAACATTTCATTAAGAAATTAATGATCGAACGTATCCAAAAATGTATCCGATGAAGATAGATTTCCTTAATGTATTCTGTTACGCCTTGCCTCTTGATTTAAACAAGGCAATGAACGAACGCGCTGTAATGCATATTCAGTACCAGCGAAGCTCTCCTTGTTTAGAGTCGATGATTCTAGCAGACTAGTGACAACAGATATATGTGTGCAAAACCTAGCCTTTGGTCACGCATTATACTTAGACTTGGTATCACAGACCTTCGATCATGTTCACAATGTCTTTCGGACTAGCTATAGGCCTAATAGCGTAACTTTATCAGAACTAGGTCTCTGACTATAGACTACTAATATGATTATACTAAGACCCAGGCTTCTACCTTTAGTACTAGTACGCCTATACCAACAGAAACAGTTAGCTCAAGTTCTAACTGATGTTCGATGAAGCTGATCGAAGGAACACTGACTTGTAATCTTTATTGTGTACTCATTTCAGCTATAATCTCGCTTCTAAGGTCCCATGGTATGAAAATAGTTGTCCGGTGATATAACCTAACGCAGAGAAAGATTTAAGTCAAGGAGGAAGCAACAGCCTACAATTATCCAACAGGAGTATCGTGTTCTTTATATATATGCAATATGCATACCTTACCAGTATGGGATAATGTTCACGGAGCTAGATATATAAATACATGCCATGAGGCAGTTATATTTACGACTACGAATGTAGGTGAAGCCAGGCGCGTAGCCAAGGGGGGGGGGGCGAAGGGGGCAGCCGCCCCCCCTTGAGCATATTTAAAAATTTTTTTTTAATGTTTTTATGATATCGCTAGTATTTTCAAAAGAGAAAATGCTAAGATGCAGCTTACAAGGCCTGGGAAGTGCCATTTCCAGCGATCTGGGAGGCATTTTCAGCCAAAATTTTCTTGTACGCTTCGCGCCAATTATGGTGGCGCTACGCTTAGATAGTTTGTAATGCCGAATCTACAGTTTCGCCCCTCCCTTGGCAAATTCCTGGCTACGTGCCTGGGTGAAGCCCGCAAGGTCTTATGGATTACATCATCATGTCGGGTGGCTTCAAATTCAACATTTTAACTCAAATGTGGAATTTGAAACTAAAACTTGAATAGTTTGTTATACCGAGGATACCGTCGCTGTTTAGTTTGGCATATTCATTACTAAGCTCGCATCTAGGCGTGGTCTAGCTCATATGATAAGAATTGTATATTTGTTTCAAAAATGCTTTGAAGATGTTACCTTTTTACGCCGTTTCCGTTAGTTTTCACAATTATCACTGATATATTTCAGCATGAACAACACCGGCGGTACATTGAAACATAAAGAAAAACATAATATCAACCATTATCTTATGTTTATTTCCTTTTTCGGTTCGCACATAATCACTTTAAAAGTCACGCCTGGGTATTTGTTATTAGATAAGAAAAGTCATATGTGATCCTAAAGATTCTTCCTAGCACGGGAAACGTCATTGGTAAGGGAGAGGAATTGATTTTGACTGAGCTCGTCTTTGACCCCTCTAACTTCCCACGGACACCTCAAGTGTGTTTGCTGTATGATAAATTGAAAGTGAATTAGCTCCACGGTAGCTGAAGAAACACCAGCCTGGCTTTTCGGACACCTACAGAGGTGTTGCAATATTTTATCGTAATTTCAATATTACAAGTAACTTGTAGGCCTACATTGGTCAGTTACCTAATTACAGATATCCTTTCGCTGTAGAAAGGTCATCACTGTAAGCTGTTCGCTATACCATGACTATATACTCTTCTTATAGGCATGGCACGCCGAAAGGGCAACTTTAACACCAACGTACCAGTCACTGAGAGTTTGTTCAACGGCTTCTTCTTCCCGGAATCTTCTTAGTATGGTTGTGAATGCTCTCAATGATTACAAGCTCAAAGTGTTTTCCAACAGGAGTCTGACCCTTCTTTAATTCTTGTCGATGACCTCTGTGTCTAATTCTAAGCTAGGCTAATCCAGATTCTCCTACATACTGTTATTTGCAGTCTAATCAATTCATAACATAAATAACCAATGCGGTGGTTCTTTCTTTGTGCCAATCACATTAGCAAGAATATATACACGTATTAATTCGAATATATAGAATATAAGCAGCTGATATAATAGTGAATATGTCCGAATTAATACGTGTATATAGTAGAATTAATACGTGTATACAGTCGAATTAATACGTGTATACAGTCGAATGAATACTTGTATATATTCGAATTAATACGCGTATATAGGTGTCGCACCACAATTAATTGCTCAATTGACTTACACACTAAATTGGTCGCTTGCCAAGGCGGTTAGAGCATAGATATATTTTTTTCAATTAACATGTCCTACATATGATAGCTGATAGCTTGGGCTATCACAACACATTCAACGTTTGCCACCATGACCTTTTTAATTTTGGGCTAGAAGAGCTCAACATTTAGCATAGTGCTTCCCAACCCATCTCTCGCTGCGAAATCTTCTTGTTTCACCAAAGTTTTTCTTAAATGCCTTAAATCACCTTCAAGGATCCATATTTTTACACCATCAGTAGTTAATTTCATCCTCTTCAACATCTCAGCATAAAAAAGAATGATGATGACTCAGAAAATGGCTAAAAAACAAATCATAACAGTAGATGACTTTAGTGCTATTTTCGACCTTCCAGGCAGATTGTCAATACTCTAATGGTGGTGCGTTACCTTATAATATCGTATATTTGTCCCACAGGCCCTGACATATACGTGAACTGTAATTCCAACGTTACTGTCCACATGGAAAGCACATGTGGCTATAAACAGTGACATGTATCACAGAGAAATGTAGGGCGACATATATGATAACCAACGGTTTCACAATAGGATTTCGTGCACGGACAAATAGTGCCTGCATGCATGATTATGTACTGTATTGTTTTCACAGTTTAGTGTCAACTAGAGGTCGACAAGTTGCGTGAAAAATACATTTTCGCAAAATTAAGCTCTTTTGTTTATCCCAGCAAACGATAGCTTTACTAGTTTCTATATTCTAACGCTGGATGACCTTTTAGTGTGATTCATGAATGATATAGGAGTCTATTGTTAGACTTTATATTCACATCACTATAATTTTGTGTATTTTTGTATTATTCTGCCAATGGAAGCTTTGTGAGTATTTGTAAATTTTCTATAAAAGGAGATGCGATTTCTACACTTAGCCATGCAGTTGGAGGTTAACATTCATACTCATCCTAAGTTCAAAGTAGTGACAAGTAGCATTGTGCAGTAAAATCGCCTCGGCCAGTTAGCTACATTAAAGACTCCATGCATTGTATCCTTGTTAGACTGGTAGAAGTAGAAATATATCTTGTATAAACCATACACAAGTGGAAACTAAAAGTGACAATAAAACGTCAAAACAAATAAACACAAACAAATAGGCAGACGAAGAGATAAAGAACAATAAGACAATAAATAGATAAGTGGAAGAGTCATATAATATCCTTAATTAAAACTTTAAACCTTTTATGGTTGCAGCACTCTTAAAGTGATTCCGTTCGTACCGGAAAGGGAACAAACATAAGAGAATGTTTGATCTTATGGTTTTCTTTCGTTTCAATGTACCACAGATATTGTTTATGGATGAAACATGCCATTTAATGACCGAAAATGACAGAGATAGTTGTTAAGACCTACAGAAATGTTGAATTGGAAGCCATCTGAAGTGAAGTTGAAATCCATAAGCCCTAAGCTCCCACATTCGTCTCATGGCCTGTATTTAGTTAGCTCCATGTCGCGTCAGCATGGTAATGAGTTGGTAAGGTATGCATACTATACATATACATTAATATAATCCTGTTAATAGATAGTATTACTTTAGTGATACCGGTTCTTTCTTTTCCACTTAATTCTTCCTCTACGTTAGGTTTCATCACCGGACAACTATTTTCATATCATAGGACTTTGGAAGCGAGATTATTGCTGAATTGCAATACACAATAGTGTATGCATAAATGCCATATGCTAGGTTTTGCACTCTTATTACTGTTGTCATTAGTCTGCTAGTCGCATCGACGATCAGCAGTTCTTCGAGAAAGGAAAACTTCTTTGTTACTGAATATTCATTACAGGGCGTTCTCTCGTTGGTTTGTTTAAATCAAGAGGCACGGACGTAACAAAATACATGAATAAAATCTGTCTTCAGCGGATAAATATTTGAATACTTCCGTACATTAGTTTCTTAATTAATGAAACGGTTTTGGCAACATTATATCAACTTGAAGAAACCTAATTTGCCATGGTTCGTCAGATAAGCAGCTTAAAACGACGTTTCTTAAACTTTTCCTTATCTCCTTTCTTCTTGCCGATATTTTAGATCTTTATTGAACCATTCTGGTTGGTATTTTCTTTTAACTATTTTCCTTTTTTGTGGAGCATATTGACTAACATTGTGTAGCAACATGTTTTCCCACGGGCTAAGGCAACATCTACAAGGGCGGCGGAAACACTTTTAATCTGGGGGGGGGGGGGGCACCGACATCAAAGGGCACTTTGCAGAAATTCGATTGGACTGATGCAGCCTTATATTTAGTACCCTTTATTACTCTCATTGTATTATCTTATTTGCGCCCCTCCCCCCCCCCCCCCGCAAGGAAAATATGCATACTAGCACTGCAATGTGCAAATTGGGAAACAAGGAACAATTAGTTTTTTTCTTGAGAAAATTAGGTGAAATCATGCTAGTTGCTAATGTATTAGAGTTTATTTCTCGTTAATATCTTAACAAATTTTTCCATTCGAAATAGCTTTAATTTGACCCACAGAAGTTCATTCAAAGTCAGGGGCGTAGCCAGGATTTGCAAAGTTGTATGCACGACTATCTGAGCGGAGCGCCACCACCAGTTGGCGCGGAGCGTACAAGAAAATTTTTGGTTTTACAAACCCCTCAGATGGCCGGAAACGGCCCTTCTCGAGTGTTCATTCTGGTTCCCTTGCCTCTTGCTAACTTGAGACACCTCAGTTTTTATGTAGAAAAAGGGCACATTTTTAACCTGAGGAAAAGTGGGGGGGGGCACGTGCCCCCTGTGCCCCCCGGTTCCGCCGCCCTTGAACATCTAGATTATATTCTTACCAAACATCTTCCCAGTTACAGTCCCATATAAAAGCTTGCTTATTTACCTTAAGGACCATAACTCTCATATCTCGATAGTTCCGAACTTTACAAACCCAATAAACTTTCACTGCGATTCCTTAAAACTTGATCATAATGGATCGACGTGTAAAATCTGGAACATTAAGTGACAAGTTGCATATTATTCAATGAGACTCCAGGCACATATGCCCTACTACAGATTATATATACACGTTACTGACAACGTCTCTCGGTTAGTGTAGGGAGCTGTTATCGCTGGTCAGCCTTATATGCAGGAATATATCTTGACCTTTCTGTCTCACAGAAGAGAAGAATTGTATGTTCATGAAGCTGGATGCCTTTAGTAAGTTCTTTCCTCTTGGGGTATGGACAAAAAGAGCCTCTGAAAAAAGTTGTTAACTTTTTCTGAAATAGAGAGAGAGGGAGAGAGGTGGAGAGAGAAGTATCTTACTGTTAGAAAGAGTGTTAAAATATTTGGTAGTGAAGATGAATATCATACTAACGAAACCAAAGACATAGTCAGTAAACTGATGTCGTAACGAAACCAAAGACATATTAAGGAAAGTGGTGTAGTAACGAAACCAATGACATATTCAGTAAAGTGATGTAGTAACGAAACCAAAGACATATTCAGTAAAATGATGTAGTAACGAAACCAATGACATATTCAGTAAACTGAAGTAGTAACGAAACCAAAGACATAGTCAGTAAAGTGATGTAGTAACGAAACCAAAGACATAGTCAGTAAAGTGATGTAGTAACGAAACCAAAGACATATTAAGGAAAGTGATGTATAGTAACGAAACCAATGACATATTCAGTAAAGTGATGTAGTAACAAAACCAATGACATATTCAGTAAAGTGATGTAGTAACGAAACCAAAAACATATTCTGTAAAGTGATGTAGTAACGAAACCAATGATATATTCAGTAAAGTGATGTAGTAACGAAACCAATGACATATTCAGTAAAGTGATGTAGTAACGAAACCAATGACATATTCAGTAAAGTGATGTAGTAACGAAACCAAAGACATATTAAGGAAAGTGATGTAGCAACGAAACCAAAGGCATATTCAGTAAAGTGATGTAGTAACGAAACCAAAGACATATTAAGCAAAGTGATGTAGTAACGAAACCAATGACATATTCAGTAAAGTGATGTAGTAACAAAACCAATGACATATTCAGTAAAGTGATGTAGTAACGAAACCAAAAACATATTCAGTAATGTGATGTAGTAACGAAACCAATGACATATTCAGTAAAGTGATGAAGTAACGAAACCAATGATATATTCAGTAAAGTGATGTAGTAACGAAACCAATGACATATTCAGTAAAGTGGTGTAGTAACGAAACTAAAGACATATTCAGTAAAGTTATGAAGTAACGAAACCAAAGACATATTAAGGAAAGTGATGTAGTAACAAAACCAATGACATATTCAGTAAAGTGATGTAGTAACGAAACCAATGACATATTCAGTAAAGTGGTGTAGTAACGAAACCAATGACATATTCAGTAAAATGATGTAGTACGAACGAAACCAAAGACATATTCTGTAAAGTGATGTAGTAACGAAACCAAAGACATATTCAGTAAAGTGATGTAGTAACGAAACCAATGACATATTCAGTAAGGTGATGAAGTAACGAAACCAATGACATATTCAGTAAAGTGGTGTAGTAACGAAACCAAAGACATAGTCAGTAAAGTGATGTAGTAACGAAACCAAAGACATATTAAGGAGGGTGATGTAGTAACAAAACCAATGACATATTCAGTAAAGTGATGTAGTAACAAAACCAATGACATATTCAGTAAAATGATGTATTAACCAAAGACATATTCAGTATAGTGATGTAGTAACAAAACCAATGACATATTCAGTTAAGTGATGTAGTACGAACGAAACCAAAGACATATTCTGTAAAGTGATGTAGTAACGAAACCAATGCCATATTCAGTAAAGTAACAAAACCAATGACATATTCAGTAAAGTGATGTAGTAACGAAACCAATGACATATTCAGTAAAGTGATGTAGTACGAACGAAACCAGAGACATATTCAGTAAAGTGATGTAGTAACGAAACCAATGACATATGTAGTACATTGATGTAGTAACGAAACCAATGACATGTGCAGTAAAGTGATGTAGTAACGATACCAATGACATGTGCAGTAAAGTGATGTAGTAACGAAACCAATGACATGTGCATTAAAGTGATGTAGTAACGAAACCAACGACATATTCAGCATAGTGATGTAGTAACGAAACCAACGACATAGGACCTATTCAGTAAAGTGATGTAGTAACGAAACCAAAGACATATTCAGTAAAGTGATGTAGTAACGAAACCAATGACATATTCAGTAAAGTGATGTAGTAACGAAACCAATGACATATTCAGTAAAGTGATGTAGTACGAACGAAACCAAGACATATTCAGTAAAGTGATGTAGTAACGAAACCAATGATATATTCAGTAAAGTGATGTAGTAACGAAACCAATGATATATTTAGTAAAGTGATGTAGTAACGAAACCAATGACATATTAAGTAAAGTGATGTAGTAACGAAACCAAAACTTATTCAGTAAATTGATGTAGTTAATGTATACATTTCGAAAACGAAACCACATATATTTTTTGTGGTGCATCTACTGTTGTCAGTACATACTGTACGTAGTGTCTTATACACGAAGCTACAATTTACCGCAGACTGAGTCGTGATATGTGGGGGTGTGACTGAGTGCTTATACTCCAAGAAATATCACTTTTAAAGGTCGTGTTCTTCATTTTCAGTTCATTTATTATATTTACACAGTGAGTGTTATGCTCGTAAGACAGCATTCATTCATCTAGGGATGGATGGATGAATTTATTGATAATAAAATGAATGAATGGATAAATGCATGAATGGCAAAAGCTCCATTGGCTTGAAAGCTAATAAAGCTACTATAACTAACTTGTTATCCGTGAGTATTTATCCGGGTGTGATGATATTGACTTATCGATGAAATAGATAACAGTTGCTACTCCGATGAACAATACTCCCACCAGACAGTCAATCGGGACACTGATGATCGTCAAGATTAGCAGGATAACGTTGGCTGCTATCGCAATAATGCTCAGAGAAATATTGGTCTGTAAAAAAAGAGAAGCAAATCATCATCAGAAAATAAACCAAAATTAGTGGATATGGGCGAGAGAAAGAGACAGGAGGTGTGTGTGTGGGGGGGGGGGGGGGTGGGTACAACGTCTACCCCCTATTAACCTCACGTAAATGAGAAATTACCCCGGAGTTAGTATATTTATATTTTATCAACAAATGTTCAGTTCAGAGAATTCGCTTTCTTTCTCATATCTCTGATTTCTAAAGTTTTTTTTGTGGTTTGCAAGTATCTGGCATTGAAGAGACGACGGCTTAGCAGTCATAAAGTCCTGCTCTAGCAGCAAAGCCGACCGCAATAGAAAAAAGGTTTCAAATCTTCGAATTACGGTACAAACAAATCTGAAGAGAGAAGATTTTCTTGGCGTAAGCCTAGATCTAGTAACTGGCACATTCCAACCATATAGAAACCCAATGAACAACCCGTACCCATTAACCGATTGTCAAACCACCCACCCCATAAATATTTAACAACACCCCCTCCCCCTAGCCATTGTGTAAAGAATCTACTCCAGGGAAGCGTGAATCGGGTCAGTGCAACCTAAGCGTGGAAAAAAAAAAACTAGAAATCATCCGTTCAAAGCGCGCAACGATCAAAAGGAGAACAAAGCTCATTTCAGCATGTCGCCATGGCAACAAACCCAAGCCAGTAGTTAATAGACCAGAGGGTTGTAGGGATAATCGCGTGGAAAGGCCCGGTCACACTATACAGCGATATTTTATCGGAATACTATCCGATTTTCCCGGAGGAATCGAAACTGCCAGTTTTTCGTTCGGGTCTTCTAGCCACAGTGATAAAGGACCTGATTTGCTATCTGTTGAGCCATTCCGATGTGGAATAGCCCTCTCCTAACTTTTGATATTAACTCCGTTTCCTTTTATCGGAAAGCTATCCGATTTCTCTTACGATTTTTATCTTTTTCGATGTGACGTCACTTCAGAATATAGTCCGTTCCAGAACCCCTCAGATTTGGAGTAGGTATTCGAATATTCCACTGAGTTTATTACATTCACTACCACAAACCTCACTCTTCGGCCTAAAATCGGAAAAACCGGACCGTATTCAGATAAAATATCGCTGTAGTGTGACCGGGCCTTAACTGAGAACATTCAGAAGAATTTTCACATACTTCAAAGCACCGAACGTCTGAAATCAGTTTTCTCAGAACCACCTGTCATTTCATTTACAAGTCCCAGAAACCCACGGGACATTTTACTTCGGGCATCTTTATATTCTACTTATTGCAAGACCTGTATTTAGTTTATTCAAACTTTTCCGAATACTCTCGTACCCACCAAGTTCACCACATGCGGTTATGCGAACTTAGGCCTTTTTTATACGGTAAAGAAAAAATGGTAAGCAACCCTAGTATACATACGACTCATTTCGATGTCATCTCCAGCTGTTTCTACATCTCAAGCTAAATATATCTTCTTCCAATGACATGTGGATACTTCGGTTATGTGTATGGGTGGGTGTGTGTGTATGTTCATGTTTTGTTTGAGCATAACGATATGTTCTATAGAACCACATGTATATGGTTGAACGAGAAAGTTATTTTGCCTTTTTCGTGTTCCATACATGAAGCCATACATGCCCGTTTAACAGATGTTTTTACCTTGACCTTTGCCACAATCGTGTGGTTTCATACCCAACAATAACAATAACAGTAAACAATACCAGAACACGCATAAATACGTTCCTTTATTTCGCCAAATTCACACTAGGGAAAGGGGAAACTATTGCCAACTACTGCTTTTAAACGCATGAAGTTATTCTATCAATGCGATATTAGTTCGATTGCGTCTTTAAGTTTAATAGATGTTGTTGTTCATAGATCTTTGTATCATCTCGAGAAAATTGTAACACTGAAAATTAATTGCAAAAACCTTAAATGGTATTTCTCTCTCAGGCTGCGTCCATCTGATGTATGGGATGATACAGTAACACATCGTTTGGAATATAACCTCTACGAAACCCATGAAGTTAATCATGAACCAAACATTAGCCCAAAACAGCAGCACTAACGTGATCGGGACCTGGAATGAAAACAAATGGCTGCAATAATGGAAAATATACATAGGAATATATTTCCAGGAAACTAACAAAATACAAATATTATAACTACATACAACTTAACATAGCGGTTTTATTTTAACCAAATCCAAATAAATGTAAACAATAAATTGAACGCATCAAAGGGAATGATTATTTGAGCAGAAACTAAATAAACTATTCTTGTTTAATAGTAATATTTCATGTTCCACATATACTGGTAAGGCTAAGTGTGCATTGTGCTTACAATAATATTTCATGTTCAACAAGAAATTAACTTACTGGTAAGAGAATAGCCAGTAACGGTGTCCGATGTTTAATATGGATAAAAGATAAAATCTTAGGGAATCGCCCCTCTCTGGACGCAGCAAACGACATTCTTGTTCTTGAAAATACGCCACTGTTTAGTGTTCCAACAGCTGAGATTGCTACAAAGACCCAAACAGTCCAAGACCAGGACCCAAGTACACGTACAGAATATGTCTGTCAAATGAGAAAAATCGTCAATAAAGTTATAATTAAAACATATTCTGCCACTTGAGTCGGGATCAAGAAATCATTAAATGATCAATATCCCCTCACCGCACCTTAAAGCATTGACGGTACCGCACCCCACCACACCACACTCCACCCCACCGCACCACACCCCACCCCACCCCACCCACCCACCCCACCGCACCCGTCCCACCCAACCACCTCACCCCACCCACCCCACTGCACGCGATAAATAATAACTCTTGAATTGAGAGAGCGAAATAATCAATTGCACGGAGAACAAAACGCTATCAAAAATTTATTCCTATACTTATCAATACCTCGGGAGTGTTTTCTCAACTATCAATTTTAAAAAGACTTGTGGCACCCCTAATGTTTTGGTAAAATTGGGCCTTACTTATAGATTTAGATTCCCCTTCCCTATTGTTTGGTGGTGTATATGATATGAATATGAGAGGATCTTATTACATAGGGTTTATAGAGTGTTATATTATTTTAGTATTTATGCATTTATATTTGTCTATGAGGAACATGCTAGTTATTGGGTTACGGCAATTCGCACCTAACTGAGACTTACTCCATGCATGTGTCCATCATTGACTGCCACGTCGACTAGACGTAAGCTTTATAACTGATGCTATTTACTGGGAAAATATATATCATTTAAATTTAGCCTTAATGATTGGCATCCACTAATTTTAGATTTGTCTCATATCGTAGTCGGCATTTAGCACATTGTATTCATTTTAATTGATATTTATTTAGTTGAAATAAAAATTTGTTGTTCTTAATTTCTTTACCTTCTCTTTGCCTTCTTTGCTTTTTTTCATAAACATAGCATATATATTCCATAGTTACATTTATTGTCATGCCGACTAGGTATGGTAAAATGCATCTTTTTCACTCTGCACGAGGTGACCAGATTGAATATGATATTTGCTAGATACTATTGCTATGTCACCTTTACTCATATCTTTGCTTAGTTGCGTATGCATTATATAGGAGTCTACATATGTCAACTTGACTTTGGACTTTGTATATAGTGTTTCAAAAGTCATAATTACTTTACTTTGCTTATTAGTTTGTTTATTTATTTGCAGGAAATTGTTGACCCCTTGCCCTTTGTTTATATTGTATTGTGATTACTATGTGTCGGCAATATTAGTAATGTACGCTGACCATTCACCAAGAAATTCCAAGCTGCCATCCATCTACAGTATATATAGGGCCAAGTTACAGAAGACTCTTAGAAATGAGCTGCATTAATTTCATACAATATTTATGTTTGATGTAGTAAACACACTTCTGAGGGACTGGTAGATGTCTGCGCTACACGCCGCCATTGGGCGAGTATTTTAACTTGATGGTAAATATATAGTATTAACCCTGAGGTTTACCACGAGTTTTTATCTCATATATCAATATACGTGTAGTTATATCCTAACAAATGTAGGCGACTCTTTGCAGAAGGTGAACCACGCTTCACTTGATCAACTGTATATTGTGGTTGCTCAACAAGCACATGCCAGCCTGGAGTTCTTAAACATATGTGCTACATATATTTATTCAAATTATATTTGATATATATTTTGTCGTTGAAGATATCCTAAGTTATTGTCAAGACATTATATAAAACTCGAAATACATACCGCAGCTACGGCATCGGAAGTCAGTATCTCCCGCGGTGTCAAGATCGTTAAGTAAGAGATATTTGCCAACAAGTATATGATGGTAACCGTCGCCAGTGAGATGTTCATAGACAATGGTAGGGTTCTAAATTTGGAGGAGGAAACAGCAGAATACTGATGAGCCGTTGCCAAAAAAAAAAGGCCTCCCGTACCTCTCCGTGTCTTATTGGTTGCCTTTGATATTCCCCATTTACATAAGGATATTGTACCCGAAATTTTCATCTTCACTTCCACTTACTTAGGTGGATAGGTCGTCACTGTATTAATACAAGTGTACCATTTACTTGTTAGGTCCAAACGTGAAAGGTAGTCGAACGTTAGTGTTATGAATAAATCAGTTAACTGATTTCTACAACATAGAAAGAAAATAATTAAAATAAATAAAAAACGAACGGTTTTTGTTTGTTTTAATTGGTGGCACACAACAACCTACCCCACCACACCCACACACACACCCTTCAGTGCATGATCACCGAAAGTGACAAGGAGTAGCTGGAACTGAAACGTTTGATAGGATAAGCTTAGAGTGACATGGCAGTGAAGTATATGGAGTGCCTAGTGTGCAATTAGTCCTGAAATCGACATATGTCGAATTAAAATTGAGATGTGTCGGTTTCTCGTGCTCTCATTGGACGACCAGTATCACATGTTGCTTTCTAACGTTCTGATTTTAATAAATCGACATATGTCAAGTAAAATGGACTTATGTCGGTTTCTCGTGCTCTCACTGGAGACGACCAGTGTCACATCTCATCTTCTATACTTCTGATTGGAAGAAATCGACATATATCAACCTTAATTGACATATGTCGATTTCTCGTGCTCTCATTGGACGACCAGTGTCACATGTTAAATTTTACTATATGTAAGTTTCTCGTGCTCTTATTTGACACAAGTCATTTTGTTGTCTTCTGATTGGTAGAAATCCAAGCAGTTGATATTACATTAGCTAAACGTTATGTTCACAACGTTCTTGTCATCAAAATTTGCATAAATGCCAAAATTGGAACCATGGCCATGGAAAAACCAGCAAAAAAAAAAGATCAGCTGTACTTTGGTTGTGTAAGTGTTCAAGTAATTTCATATTTATATATATATATATATATAGATATATATATATATATATATATATATATATATATATATATATATATATATATATATATATATATATCTCAGTAATCATTAATCTCTATTTCTTCCTCCACATTTAGTACCATGATCTACAAGGTGATTAACAACACAAGCTTCACCCTTTGTTTACTTACTTCAGTGGGTGCTTCACTTCCTCTACAACAAAAATAAGGAATGACCTGAAGAAAACAAGAAGCATGATATTAATAAATCATATTAATGTCCTGTGGGGAAGACGGGGGGGGGGCAATATCTGGAACCTTAGCAGCACTTGTTGGCTCAGAACGGCCATTAAATATGAGACAAAGTGTGTGGAGCTCTGCTCACGTGACCACTTCGTCCCGAATTGCTGCTGCGCTTATTAATGGACTATTACAGTACCTCTCAAGTGGCTATCATAGTCTGGGAATTTAAATTTCATTGTGAAATTTCAAACAAGTGTTATTTTTGTAAACAAAGAGTTTAACGGCAAGTTATCATATGTTTTACAACATCGAGAAAACAAAAAATGATACCTGAAATGCTATGATAGCGTTACGCAAGACTTTTTTAATACGTTTAATGTTCAGTCGTCAGGAAAGTAGAAAATACGTTTCTATTTTTTATAAAAATATATATTTTAGTATGACTATATGTTCTCTGATTTGTAATTGATGGTAACATAATACCATAGGAAAAGATATAAACATTACATGTTGAGTCCATTATAGGTCTCAGGAAATCACGTAGTAATAATGATTATAATGATTATGTTTTAAAGATAATACGATGTTATCAAAACGGTTGACTAGGTGCAATGATTGTAAAGTCATAGATACGCCCCAAATTATGGACAACTGCTTTTAGAGCGGCAGTGACAGGCGAGTTGTAAGTGTAGCATGGCTGACCATTATTTGACTCACTGGCATATTTTGGGTGCAAACTGATGACCTTTAATTGTTGAGTAGCTTGAATAAGCCTATTAGTTAAATGTTTGAGTGACGTCTGCAAAAACGTTCTCTTCATATGATTAAAATATTCTCTGCAGACATGATGAGCACATACTGTCCCATAGTTATGCCTTAAAAAGCTGCATTTCTTAATGCTTTTTAGCAGGAATGGATAGAAAAAAATGTTTATAAGGGTACATTTTTCGACTTCATTAGCCAACTGCTGACTTGTTCCACATCATCAAAGCATGTAAGGCTTCTAAGATTTTCACATTTTGAATTCAACTATAACCATTGGTTCCCAGTATTATCAACAGGGACTTTGTGTTCATTATAATAAAGGCCACACCTACATACTTCATAGTTCACAAGGGAGTTAGCATGGTTACAAGGTACACATACTTTGACCTCCTGTGACCTTACATAATCTTCGACCAACATAAAAAACATAGGACTCTTTTAGCTAGTTAGGGGGACTGACCTATCAGGAAATTGAACCATCTCACGTTTTGAGTCATCGAATTGCCGAAGCATCACAGATACGCATGGATTTCTTTGATTCAGTATTGATAAGCTTAGTACAGTTTGTTAACGGATATATAGCAAGTAGATAAATCTATGAGACAGATTGTTGCATATGCAAACAGGTAGTCTGAGGTATAGACGTACAGACACACATAGAGACATATATTTGCATTAGAGGAAATTAATGTATGTAGTTTCTTGCACCATAGCAACCGGCATTTTTGTAAGTTTTGTTCTACGTCTAAACAGGCTCACATAACAAATAGTACTCACTATGCATTAAATTGTACATGTTATTATGTTGTAATAGCTCGTTATACATACCAGCCACTGTAGGCAAAGCTTCCAGCATAAAAGGCCTGTGGCAACTTTCGTAAGCTAAAAGGTTCTTGTGGCTGGAATGGATGCTGGAAATTGTCCGTGTGTCCCCCAAAAAGCATCACAATACCCGAGACAATAATAACAATCAAGCCAACGGTCTTGGCTATGGTATAAAATATTTGGAAACGTGTTGCGAGAGTTGTTGAGTAGCCATTAACAAGCAACGTTAACACTAAACAGAAAGAAAAAAATAATAAGGAAGATGAAAACATGAGTGATGGAAGGTTGTGTTCCAGAAATAATATTTTAAACAATTCTTGTACAGTCAGAAATGCTGAAATGATGTGTCATCGTTCTAACAACCGTTTGACCACCCTCCCAGTGGTTCTGGGGGTGTGGGGGGGGGGTCGAAATTGAAGAAAACAACTAGAATGCAAAAAGCATTGAGGTTTCGATGACTTCGTTGCATGCACTAGACTTCTGCTTGTTAACCAGAAATAGCTGTCACAATATAAATGGCCCGAAATACTATATTGTTGTACAATAACACTATTGCATGATACACACAGGTCAATCTACTGTACATGGCAATACACACCTCCACCAACAACAACAGGGGTCTTGTACTCAATGTGCTGCATCCACACACCAAGTATTAGAGGTATCAACGATTTCCATCGTTAGATATCATGTAAAAGGGTTTTCATAGTTTGACCTCTAATGACCTAAAATGAGATTTGACCTCACAAGCAACATGATTCTTGTACTCAACGTGGCAAATCCATATAACATGTATGAAAAGTATCCATGATTTCTACCATGTGAAATCATGTTCTAAAGGTTTTCAGGCCTCGACACTGACATATTTTTAAAAGTACTTGTTATTTGGCGACCATGACTAAAAATCTACTCGCCAAAACGCAAAATTCACTCGTCACTATGATTGCTTTTCAAGTCTCCATTGTAAAGATCTACATCATCAATACTTTCTATGAGCAAAAGGTTAGGCACTTAGGCACATACATGGTGCTACGTAATTGCACATTGGACAATTATGTTTCTGTACAGTATAACATTTAAACTTGTTTCTACCAAAAGTAAGTGATGAACAAAGTAAACCATGTCGCAGAATGATAAATAAACAGCTAGGCTTTCTGAAGTGTCTCAAACAAATATAAATAAAAACATCTGATAAAATACCTAAAAGGATAGCTTTGCTTCTGTTACGTTAGGGCTCCTCTAATCCTAGCCATATATTATACAGTAGCTATAGGTGTGCGCGAGTCCTAAGCCTATGCAGTACCTGACTGCTATTTTGAACCGCTACTCGATTAGCGCGATTCGAACTTTTTCCCAATTATTTATCTTTTCTTTTCAAGCTGCAGATTGGTGTGCCAAAAGTATCGCTATTAATCAATTACACTGCCTAAATCAAAACGATCTGTAACGCAATGAAAATCTAAGGTTGAAAGAACATCTATCTTCCACTCGCACTGGAACTGCACTGGTGTTGAGTGAAAATCTTTGCATAAAATCCTAGCAGCAATAACAGCAAACTTGACTCAAACACAAGATCCCTGTTGTTTTGGTGGATTCTTAGACAAAGTTGATGTGCAACTAGCCTATACTGTTTCTTTGGTGGAGGTTAAATGCCATTTGCCATTGTAAGCACAATATCTCAAGAGGGAGATTGTTGAAAACGTGATACTTTATAGTAATGAAGATTGTCGCAACGGTCTCGTATGTCTTTTGTTGAGACAAACGTCATTGATTTTAGCAGTGGTCAAAATGTAAAACTTTTGCGAAGCCCCATGGCCCTACCTCAAGATCCATATCCTGGACAAACTTGATGAGATGCAACAGGTTCGACGTGCAATAATCCAACAGTAAACAAGTATATCTAATATAGCACAAATGAGTGTTTAGTAAATTAAATAGCGGACATCAAACATTGAACCTGGTTGTTGAATATACTTGAAGCTATTACCTTAGAGAATTCCACTACGCCATGTTCTTCCAGAGTAGTATTTGTTTCACTTACAGAGGTCAGGCCTCCAAAGAGATTTCACTGGCAGCAAAAGAGGTCAAAACTAATCTTCACTACTTAACTAGTAACAGGTGATTTCGCTGACCGCAAGATTCAAGAGGTAATTTCATAACTTTTCATGAGTGTGTTGGGACGAACAGCTGTGTGTGTATGTAACGCCCTGACTTGTAAACACGGTATCTCAAGATAGGTGACATCTCATATTTGGCATGTGGTTCCCCCATAAGCAGTACAAGAACCCTGTTGTTTTGGTGGTGGTGAAAGGTCATTCGGGGTCAGCTGTATATATATATATATATATATATATATATGCGTGGTATGCTAGCCTTATGTAGTGTAACATTTTTACACAATTTAGTGTAGGTTAAAGTTCTTTAAGGTCACCAGGGGTCAACTTATGAACTCCTTGTAAAAACGATATCTCCAGAAATGTAACTTGACTGGCTCTCATATTTTGTATGTGTCTGCCCTATAATGAATACAAAAACCTTATCTTTTTTTGTAGAGGTCAAAGGTCATTTGGGGTCATCAAAGGTCACACTCTGTACAGTCTTATAAAAACAAACCTTGCAAACACGATATCCCCCAATAGGTTACATCACATAGTTCATATTTGGCATGTGTCTTTCTTATAGCACAGTACCAGAACCCTATTATTTTGGGTGGCTGTCATTTGGGGTCAGCATATAGGTCCAAATGTCAATGGATCTAATCAGTTCAACTATTGCAAATGTAAATTCAGCTCTTTGTTGGCTTAAATAACTTACCAACAACAAACAGTGTCCCTCTGTCTTTCTTTCATCTTTGTGGCATTATGTCACACGATTACCTGTCAACAAACTCTGTTTCGATTTTTACATTGATATTTTATCGATAGGCGAAGAGCACCAAGATTACATGCGGTAATCACTACGTTTCAAAAGCTAACAAGGGTCAACTTAGTACCAGGCATACATTTTTTACATCAAGTTTGAGTTTTGCGACTTTTGTATCCCAAAATACTTAAGTATTGTATACAGAAACAGCTCTGCATGATAGTCTCCATTCTATGGTATAGTACTCTGGCTATTCAGTTGTATAGCGCTATAGTGATAAATGTTGTCCTGACTCATCCATTGTTGTGTGTTTTTGTTTTTCAGGCAAGTATCCTTACATCTTCATATACATATATTTATTAGGTTGCCATGTAAAAGTTCAAAGCAACATGCTACCGTTTATGGTTCCATGGTTTACTCTTTCAATATAGCTTAACATCATTACATCTATGCAGGGAGCTGCTACTCTAACGTTAGAGTAGCAGCTCCCTGATCTATGTATTCTGTTTATGTGCATTCGCGTATATGGAAGGCCTTGTGGGACAAATATACCATAGGCTATTGTAAACGCGCGTATAAATTCAAGTATATAATTTAATACATACGAGTATTAATTCGAATACATTAGGGGTATAAAATCAGACATGAATATGTACACGTATTAATTCGAATTTGATATACGCGTATATATAATGTGGTGTATTTGTCCCACAGGGCCTTACATACACGTAGACTGCAGTTTTTATCTATTGATCATCACCACTGAGTATACAGGGTCCTTGACCCTAAACTATTTAAGTTAGAACGAGAACTCAAACAAACACTGTCTCTTCAGGACGACAGTGTTGACTAACCAGTCAGCAAGATTAACTTTATTACAGCACAAATACACATTTACAATAGAAGCTTAAAACGGTTATTAACGTCGTTAATATACTAGGTACTTATGTGTATCAGCCACAAAGATGGTAAAGCCCTTTAATGTTTATGGTCCATCCATTGAACTCTGCATACGTTAAATTCTATTTGGTACAGAAAATGTGAGGCGTTTGTTTCCAATTCATGTGAGTTGGAAAAGATCAGACCGGGCACACCTGCCTCTACTTTCTTTAAAATATTTATGCAGAGCAGATAATTCACGAATTCATAGATTTAATTTGCATTCTGCATTCTGGGTGTATGTGTATGTATTTTGCATCTCCTACAACCTAACATGAATTGACTGAATTGTATCTAAACGATGTTATTGGAAAGCTGTATTGAGTACTGCAGCGTGTGCACACTATATACTCCCTGGACACTACATGAATGTTAATGGAACAAAGGATGAACATACTTACTTAAAACACAAACTGCTAACAGTCTAACCGAGAGGTAGGGTGTCTCGATGCAATCCCCGACAACCGGTGTAGTAATGTACAAAGCAACGACCAAACACTGTACAGCACTCCATGTAGGTCCACCCATGAAGAACATTATCCACACTCTAACATAGCCGACCATTGGTCCATATACTTCATCCATAAAAGTAAAGTCTCCGCCAGACTTCTTGAAGATCGTACCCAGTTCTATATAGCAATAGGCCCCACACACCGCGATTAACGCACAAAGTACCCATACTACAAGTGACCACCCGACCGAGCCACTGACACCATCCAACACCCCTGTCGGGGATAAGAATATTCCGGTACCGATTATAGATCCAACGATGAAAGCTATGGAACCAGAGATCCCGACGACTGGTCTTAAAATGACTTTGTCTTCGGAAATATTGTTATCCTCGTCTGGAATACGTTGCTTATAAATAGGACGTTTCTGTTTCGTCATATTGAGTATTTGAATGGACTAGTCTAGCTCTTGGGACTTCGACTGCAAAACAGGTTGAGATACCTCAAATTACCGAGCCCTTGCACTTACCTATTTGTTCACTCTTTGAACTGTGAGTGTCCGTCATCCAAGCGCTTGTGAATTGCAGGAGTGACGCCCACAGTACAGTTCGGTACAGTGGTCCTGAAAGGACATTTCGAGATTTCATGGATAGTCTATAGATTACGTGCGTTGTGATATTGTACAATATATAGTTAAGAGGATAGTATGCGACATACAGACGTTACCGTAACAAGATGATACCTGGCATGAGGTTCCGAACAGCAGGGGGGACGGAGACGGGTTAATTAGGGCTTATTTTCATCACGGGTTCCTTCTGTCAGGTAGTTGAAACGCATACTGAGGGCACAAGGACTACATCCTCGTGAGAAATATCTCAACAAGTAAAGTTGCGAAGCACACTAATTAATTATCAAAGCGCTCATCTATAATTTTACCACAGACACCATACCATTACATTTCAGCCAAGAATTATTATATTACAACTTGGCGCGTATAATACTAAATACTATTTGGCGCTGCCTCAGCTGCCGCACGGAAGCTGCTTTCAAGCAGCATAGTTTCACCGTTTTTCACGCAAATATTTGAACAAATGTTATCATAACGTAACAAATAATGTTATTAAAACGTTAAATGTTGAGTCGCTAGAATAGCAGGATAACGTTTTCACAACGTTTTATATAACATTATTTCGATGTCAGCACAACGTTTTTGAGATGTTGCAGAAGATGTTGTCAAGACGTTATAATACCATTTTGAGAAATATTATGATAACGTTATAAAATAACGTTATAAAAACATTAAATGATGAGTCGCTAGAATAGTAAGTTAACATTTTCACAACGTTTTATATAACATGATTTCGATGTCAGCACAATGTTTTTAACTGAAATTTTTCAGAAAAATTTGTAAAGACGTTATAATAATGTTGTGACAAATGTTATAACATTATAGAAAATGACATCTAACAGCACTTCGAAAACTTCTGTGAGTACTTTAGACGGGTTATTCGAGTTATGATTGTAATGAAACATGAGATTCAGAATGGCTGGCACTGTCTGGTTCTTCAAACACTGTCAGAAAAGAGTTAATAAGACTTGAATGCTTTCTGTACTAACAATTGATTGTAATAAAGCACAAATCATGACATTGTCAGAGAAAGCACATGTAATATAGAAAACAATCATCACTCTGAAGATCCACCATCTTCTTCCAAGGAAGTTCTTTTCCTCTCCTGTGCCAAAGAATCTATATCTCTGTTTGGAACCAATAAAAACAACATATGTTTGATCATAGAGGAACACACTGTGAAATGTTTTAAAGCTTTTTCAATGCCTGCCTCTAAACGTTCTCAGAACATTTTTAAAACATTGTGGAAAACATTTTATAAGAAATGTTAGGAAAATGTTATTGAAACGTTTTCATATTTTAATATGATATATACAAAATGTTATATAAACGATTTACAATGATTTTGCAATAACATTTATACGCCCTTCTCAAAATGTTGTAAAAACGTTTTGTGTTTGCTGGGACTGTACCTGTTTCGCGTATTTGCTTTCTGTACACTACATACTGTTTCTCACGTGTCGCTATGCACGCCTAGAGTTTCAAGTGACTGATCGTGAATATGTGCTTCTGTTCCATCGATTCGTATGGCAATCCAAGGAAACACTATTATGTACATTAGATCTATGCTACTGAAGTATAATTTAAGGATCTTAAACGCGAAACCTGACAACTCTCTCCTTGTGTCTTAAAGGAAAACAGATTACTACGCTTTTGTGGTAAGTGATTCAGTTCTAATACGAAACGTGATGACAATACTATCTGCCATAGCCAAATGCCTATTAAACTTGGTTCACTAAACTACCGATCTGTGAGAAATAAAACAGCGACACGGGGACATGGTTACATGAAATCCTCTAGCTTTAAACTATCCTGTGTCTGAAGAAGGTGGTGGGGTCGCCATATAGTCTGTTCAGTGGACTCGAGTCCATGAGTGGAATTTCAGTGCATGATTTCAGTAACAGTGACCATCATGTTGTGCTTGCGACATTGGATTTATCCAAGCCCACGCCGAAAAAGACCTACATTATGTCTCGAAGTTTTCGCTACTTTCCTACGGATGCCTTCAAATCCGAGTTCCGTTACCTTTCTCACTCCCGAGAAGGAGACATTGGCAGTAAGATTGCATGCTAAACCAATTCCCTGACTAAGCTCTTGGATAGTTATGCTCCATCCAAGAGACACAGGGTCGGTCGTCACCCGCCTCCCCTACACCGTGGTTATCTGACGTAATAGTCTCCGAACGGAAGAATGAGAGAAAGCTCTAAAAGAAGTACAGTAAATCCAAATTAACAATTGACAAAGAAATCTATAAGGTCCAATGTTGGAAAGTTGCAGAACAGAAATACTGAATGCAGTCACAACTCAAAAGCACCTTTTTGCTGTAATAAGAGAACTTAAAGGTGAATCTACATCATCACAGTCATGATTTCCTAACAATGAACCAGCAACGGAATTACCGGAACAGTTTGCTCATTGCTTTGAGAAGAAAGCCGAACATATCCGGGCGAGTATTAGACCATCTAACTATGGTTCTCACCACCATGGAACCTTCAAAAATACTGCAGCTGAAGGTTTCTCTAACTTTCGTAAGCTTTCTTCAGACGAGGTGGTGAAAATAATCTCGGGACTCTCATCTAAGTAAGCATTGTAGTCTTGACCCTGTATCAACATGGTTGGTTGGTTAAAGATTGTAAATCTGAAATGTTGTCTCTCTTATATTCAATTGAAAACAGATCCCTGGCTAGTGGTGTTTTTCCTAGTCCATGCATGCTAAGCAGTTGTAATACCAGTCTGCATGCCGTTCAAGTTTTAGCAGAAACAGCTCTACTTAGAGTTCAAAATGATATCCTTTATGCAATTGACAACAAGAAGTTTGTACTATTGGTTTACTAGATTTGTCTGCAGCATTCAACACGGTACACCATAGTATTCTACTCCATACATTGGGTGTTTATTTAGTTAAGAAGTCATCGTCGTCGTCGTCGTCGTCGTCATCGTCATCGTCGTCGTCGTCGTTATCGTCATCGCCATCATCATCATCATCATCATCATCATCATCATCATCATCATCATCATCATCATCATCATCGTCGTCGTCGTCGTCGTCATCATCATCATCATCATCATCATCATCGTCGTCGTCGTCGTCGTCATCATCATCATCATCATCATCATCATCATCATCATCATCATCATCATCATCACCACCACCACCACCACCACCACCACCATCATCATCATCATCATCATCATCATCATCATCATCATCATCATCATCATCAACATCATCATCATCATCATCATCATCATCATCATCATCATCATCATCATCATCATCATCATCATCATCATCATCATCATCATCATCATCATCATCATCATCATCATCATCATCATCATCATCATCATCATCATCATCATCATCATCATCATCATCATCATCATCATCATCATCATCATCATCATCACCACCACCATCACCATCACCATCATCATCATCATCATCACCACCACCACCACCACCATCATCATCATCATCATCATCATCATCATCATCATCATCATCATCATCATCACCACCACCACCACCACCATCACCATCACCATCATCATCATCATCATCATCATCATCATCATCATCACCACCACCACCACCACCATCATCATCATCATCATCATCATCATCATCATCATCATCATCATCATCATCATCATCATCATCATCATCATCATCATCACCACCACCACCACCACCACCACCATCACCATCACCATCATCATCATCATCATCATCATCATCATCATCATCATCATCATCATCATCATCATCATCATCATCACCACCATCACCATCACCATCATCATCATCATCATCACCACCACCACCACCACCATCATCATCATCATCATCATCATCATCATCATCATCATCATCATCATCATCACCACCACCACCACCACCATCACCATCACCATCATCATCATCATCATCATCATCACCACCATCACCACCACCATCACCATCATCATCATCATCACCATCATCATCATCATCATCATCACCACCACCACCACCACCATCATCATCATCATCATCATCATCACCACCATCACCATCACCATCATCATCATCATCATCATCATCATCATCATCATCATCATCATCATCATCATCATCATCATCATCATCATCATCATCATCATTTTTTTTCTCCTCCATTTATTCGAAATCTGCTTTCTGTTACAGAATGAAAATAGAGCATAACGTAATACTAATATAATGATATTATAACTCACAATCACCAATGCAACATGAAGGGGCACAGTCAAATGCTTGAATGGATTTGCAAATACGAATCACTACAAACACACTCAATAACAGTTAACGAAATAAGTCAACACAACTAGAGAATCATTTTGAATTTGCATAAAACTAACTTTGGTCTTATTCTTCTTCGTTTCTTGAGATAAATATACTTTTCAACTTTTATTGCAAACTTAATTTTACAAAAGAATCCCTCGATACAAAGATTTTTGTTTTGGCGACTAGTTTGGTAAATATAATCTTTCACATGTAGAATTAAAAAGTTATATGGGTTGATACATCCATTCCTCAAGCCAAACAAGATATCTTGTTTGGTAAAGAAAAATTGCTTTCTTAAAACAATATCTTCCACTTCTAATATAAAGTTTGATGTGAACTGACATTCCCAAAATAAGTGCTAAAAATGTGCAACATGTGTTGTACAGAAGGCTTCCAATTCAATATTTTATCTCAAACATGGAATCTTTCCCATTTAAAAAGTCAGATTTCAGATGGGATAACCGTAGATTGCTCTTGGATGAAGAACCCACCTTAGTATGACCAAGTCGGGTATCAAACCAGGAACCTTCCGATTGCTAAGCCTCATTGCTTCAAATGCTACCGTCATTATCCATTCGGCCACAGCACCACAGCACCGGTACATTTTTTGATGAATATAAAGATACATTAAACGTAAGAGAAACTTAATTAAGCAACTTAATTAAAATGATTTCCATACTGACATTTTGTCTACATTTACGTAATTTTACAATGTTAAAGAACTTACGTTGTAGGATCGGTCAAGTCGTCCAGATTTCAATTTGTTGGCGCATTTAACCTATATGTCTGTTATAAGACTTAGGCCCATATAAGAAAATATGCTTATTAGACCGAAAGAGCTTCTTTCAGTGATAAGCGAATGTAAGTAGTTAATGATACCTCTCTTCTTCTATAGAGTTGAGGGCACTAGTTGTTAAAGAAGACTAAAACGAAAGGGCATATATTAATGTAACATCGACTAAGATGTTTGTATGAAAGTAGAACTAATCGACAAACCCTGAGAGAGATGTTGTCTGTTCTAGATCCAGAAGGGGTTCGCATGGGTTGCCGAGGCGACTTTATTGGGCAATGGGACCGAATTCCATATGGCACATCGATGGCAATGAGAACTTGTCCAGTATGGTCTGGCAATCCATGGGGCCATTGATGGCTGTTTAAGGAAGATGCTTTGGCTCGAAATCGGACATTCAAACAAGAAAAAACAAGAAAGAAATTGGGATTGCTGCATACTGTTGATCGATCCCCTTCACACGGAGAGTGTTCGATACTTCTTTGGCCGCATTTTGCAGGCAGCTTTATATTATATCAAGTAAACATCAGAATGGAACTCACATCGTATTCGAACAGTATCTGAAAGCGTAAGTCCTGATGGGAGACCAAATAATTTATATTTTACGCCATAACTCAATGTCAACTGTAGGTCAACTGTATCTGTCCAGAGGTGTTATATAGTTTATAAATAGGTGTTATAGTGAAAACTAGAACAATCAAAATGCCAATTCGCCGACATTCAGATAAAAAGTGGAATTATCATGCATGCTCAGTTTTTCATTACATAATTCACACGTTCTCTGCTGTTCATCAGGATTTTTGAACTTCTATATTTTCGCCTACAAACATATACCAGCTGGAACCTGCCATTGACAAAGTTGGTGATTACGTTAGTCAGTTTGTGTTGCAGACCATTGGTTTATGAATTGTATATATTAAAAACCCTTGTTTCCAAGAACTGCTGCACTGCTTTATGGGACACCAAAGGATAAAATCCAACATCCCATGTGTTCCGATTGAGATATTGTCATAGTCTATGCCTTATAGGCTACATGTGTTATTTGAAGAAAATCATCCTCTGGTTATTATTGATGTTCGAGTCACGTACCTCTGTACGTGACTTATTTGGTTTATTTTGCCATTATATTGCGACCCTGACATACATATACTATTACCATTAAAGGTCACGAGCCAATCGAACGGCTAAATACTCACTTCTATAGTTTAATCTCACTTTTGTACTCATGCGGTGGGGGGGGGGGCGGGGGTCACCAAAATATAGACAGGGCTGGGGATGATACGACATATTCCCATAACATGCGAGTTAACATACTTTTGCCTCTTAATTAATCTTAAGAGGCACACGTATGGTTGTCGAAGATGAAATAGGACTTCCGTCGGCGCGCACTCCTTTTCAGTTCATAAGTCATGATTTTTAGAACACCTTACACGACACTGTTATAGGACCCTCCATTCATCCGATCTTAGTTGGGTTATTGTTCAGAAGCTGTTAAAAGTGTGATTTTTGTGGCCTACATCACATGCTATTATGGGCCAGTGAAAGATTCATTGAGTCCAAATAGCCCGCTCCGATATTCATAGGTAAATTAATTTACGAGCGCACAAGTACATGTAATCAAAACTCTCTCAACATTTCGACTTTACAATAAGCGTGAATGCTTTGCCTAACATATGAGGCCAATCTCTTATCAGAAGCTGAGAAAATGGCACAATTTCCTCAAATATAAAGAAACTAAATTGACTCAAATTGGCCCCAAAATACCGAACTCATTGACCCCCCCCCCCCCACCCCTTCTTCTACTTCCAAACATTGGTCTCGACAGCTTCTCATTTGCCTAAGAGAAAAGGCAAATTTTGAACAGAAAGGAATAAAACTATAGAGACTCTTTTTTTAAACTGTTCTACTTCTTATTCTTAAACACAAAATTCAGGTATATAGCAATTAGAATAGTAATACCAATGAAGAAAATAGAAACAACTACCGATAAGAATGACATTGGCAAGAAAAGAGCAAAGTGTTCGGTATGAATATCCATTGTCCAAAGAGCTCTAAAATTAAAACTAAAGGAGATGAGTATGCAAAAAATTGTCACTTTATAAATGAATAGGAAAGTAGTAGTTATGTCTTTTGCATGTAAAGAACATCTATAAAGATCATTAAACAAAGAGAGAAAATTAAATATTATCAGATGATAAATTGGAAGAAACATTTCAAGGATGGAAAGAATGGTTCAAGATGAAGAAAAAAGGCAGGTTCTGAAAAATGGTAAATTTTTACAAAATTCATGATTCTTTTTCGTTCACCATGATGAGGGGTGGCAGCACATGTTGAGTAGTTTAGTCTCCATCTTGCAACATTCCAATGTAATCTGTACACTCATCAATAATTCTTTCTATATTGTCACACACCACATTTGAAACATTCGAATGAAAACATTGAGTTTATAGTTGTACCCTACACAATTGCCCTCCATCAGGCTAAAACTATACATCAAACCAGGAATAGAGCATCTCATAATGAAGAAGAGTAACTAGCATGATGATTGTACTTTAAGATCCAAACTGACACTGTGATATAGTAGTGGACTAGCAGAATTGCATTGTACAGCCTGCTTCACATGATAGAATGTTATTGAACTCTGATCTGAATTCAGAATAGTTGGAATATGTAGTGGACAAGTCCAATGTTGGACCACATGTTCTTGCGATGGGACGTCAAGATGCTCCAGAAAGTTAAATAAAGGTGATATTAATAGTCTGAAGACATAGACAGTCGGACCCAGTACAGAACAGCAAAAAGACACAGTTTTTGATGGTCCATACTGTTCTAGTATTGTTTTAAGTATCTGAAAGCTGCCATTTGTGGTGCATCTTTTTGGACTGCATTGCAACAATTTGGCAATTTTCTTGGCAAATGGTTTGAGGTTATCAAAACACTTTTCAATGATCTTGCAACTTTGGAAATCATATGTCTTAATTAGCTTTTTGCATGTGTATGCTGGACAGTCCAGGATATATTTGGGCTTTTGAATAAGCTCTTTGTGGCTAATGCCATTTACAATTTCGTTAAGACGTGAACCTGTGCTAGGTATATACCTCATTTCAAAGCGTTGTAACATGTCCAAAAGATCATCCCTCTGATCAGTGTTCATCTGATCAAAAGCAGAGAATGCTCTACTGAGAGTTTTGACTTCGTGTGTGGAGATGTACTTCTTAAACTAGCTTGGCGACCATCAAGGTTAATGCTCTCAACTCAAAAAGTATGGCAAAAGTAAATGCTTTGCATAAATTAATGGGGTAAATCCGATGTCCCTTAGATCCTTTTAGCAGAGTCCTTTCCACCGATGTCCAGTCGTCAAACCCATATCGCATCTGATACAGGGAACCCTTTCATTTTCTCCTGAAGCTGCTAGGCACACAATTTCTGCTCAGGATGCATCATAAATATCCCTGGAGACTCTTCCTGTGTCAAATCCTTTCTCTTTTAAGAAAGACATTTTCTCTTCGCCAGAGATGATATCTTGATCTGTGAATGTATGCAGCATCTGCCGGTAGATGTTAGCTCTGTTTATGGTTATATACCTGCCACTTAAACAAAATATCACCAGTCATAGGTTCTCATGAAAAATATTAAAATAGTACATAGGCATATTTCATGTTGATTAAAGTCAACTAGATAGATAATGATCTGACCATATCAAGCCACATAGTTTTGTCCAGAAATTTCAAGGCCATATTAAGCCAGCTAAAAGATGACTGGCCTTGACATATTAAAGCCGAGACATTTTATTTAAAGCCAAAGAAAAATATGAGCATAAATATCAAACTGAATATCAATATACACTTTTAAATAAGTTTTATTTGGCAATTTCCAGCCAATCATTATACATTGATTGGACATTAATCAATATGGAATATTTTGTCTAAATATATCCGACGGATATGACCAGATATTATCGATACAAATATACTGTCAAATTTTCAAAGGATAAAAACGCCTCACCAAATGAAGTTCAAATGTACATTGCATTGTAGTACATGGCAAACATTGTAGTAGGATAATATTTAATCTGTCAACCAGATGGTACAGTTTTTTTTATAGCTATCAATTCTAGTTAGTGCTGAGATGTTTCTGTTGCATAGCTCTGCATATGTTAATTACATGATTATCAATTATCATTCTGCTAAAGGGTTGGCCACAAGAGGATTTAATATGTTGATAAGGACAAGCTATCCAGTCAACTAAGCAGCAAGCTTAGTTGGCCCGCTACTATGCAGTTGCATTAAATTGCGGCAGGTTCAATGAAGTAGTATGTAGTGCAGTGTTTAAAGGATGAGGTTCATTGCAGTAAAAATTGAGTAGAGTAACAACTACCAGGTAACCAAGTTTGCCTATATATAACTGTGTCCTAAAAATGAAAACCTCAGTTCTAATGTTTAGCTTAGTGGTGCTTTAAAACATAAAGGTAACCTATAAATGTAGATATGTTAAAGAGAGACCAATAATTTAACTGCTATGGTTTTGCAACTTTCATAATTAAATGTTCAAGCCAATGATAATTATTAATAGGGTTCACTGTATGCAACCTATACTTTGACATATGACTTCCACTAAGTTTAGGTGGTTTGATGTCTGCGGGGAACTCATTTGCATGTAGATACTCCAGAAGATCTGGTGAATGAGGATGTCAGCAGCTGTACTAATGTTAACCTCTACTTCAGATCCTATTGCTAAGAAAGATGTACAGCTGGGATCCAGTTCTAGTAGACAGTCTGGAAATGAATGGGAACTTTGGCTGACCGATGGAGTTGAAAAATCACATGGCATACCAATTCTTCAATGACATACCAGAGTTTGTTCCTGTAGAATGAGGTCCTAGAGATACGATTTCACAACTTGTACGGTCACCGTCACTGTCGCTGAAATATATGAACAACAATGATTTTGATAGTATCATTCTCAGTAAATGACTGTCAAAATGGTAAAAACATCAGATGGAACCAGTGGGGCATGGAGAAGATCAACTTCTCTGTTGCTTTCTGAACTCTTGTGATATTATTTTATCACAGGTATACATTTGTAAGATAAGTTTAATTTGTTTAGTATCTATTTAATGTCAACAGGAGCCTCTCTTCCCTGATAGGTTAATAATTGCGCAGCTAGTTAATCCCTACAAGTTCATGGTTATTCCTGATCAGAGATGCTTTTATTTGACTTAATTCACTTCTTGTGTTTTATTGCTTCCCTGGGTCCTCACTGACTGTTGTGTAATCAAAAGTCAGAGATGGTCTTTGTTCATATTCAGTTTGAGCCCCATTTGTATCCCTGACTGAGATTTTCTTTATTGAAGCAGGGCAGTTTAATTTTAGACTTGGTATCTGGGAGATATACCGAGGCTTTCCTATCCCCTATCCCTATACCACCTATATGGGCAGTGATAATAAATAGTAAAGTAAAACATTTTGTATCTCCCTGAGTAGTATCAGTGTTTATATTATTTGTGTACATTATTAGTTTTGGAGAACTTAAAATATAGTCTCTGTTGGAAATTTATTCTTGTCTGTTTATTCTTTTATTACGCTACCTAAATTACTGTTAAACATTGACTAGCCTTATAAGTAAACTTATTGCATCAATTCCCCCTGTGTACTTTGCCAACTTGCATATAAAATATTTATTGGCAATATCTCCTTCAAGACTACTTCAATTTATTTGATTTATTTTTATTGGGCTTACAGTATTCCAATAAAATATCTAGCTTTAACCAAGATTATAAACTGGGCATACTGAGTGGATGTCTTGGCAAGAGCACAACACCAGTAAACACTATGACACCAGCATTACTCAAAATCTGCAGATGCTGTAATAAAACTTCTGCAAATGACAGGATGACAACATGTTCTCCCACCTCTTGATGTTTTGTACTGCATTATTTGATAAAGGCATCATTTTAAATATTCTAATTGATAGAGTTTCATACATGACTTGAAAGAAAATATTAGGAAAAACATTTGACATCAGCAGCTGTCACATTTTTCACTTTTTCAAATGTTCTATATAGAGTAACAGTATTAATCTCTCAAAGTGATTTCAATTTGTTGTTTTTTCAAAATTCTAAGATGCTGCTATCAATACAATTCAGTTTCAGAAATTTAAAGGTACATTTCGCATTTGAGGCAAACTAATGAAGAAGGAAGAAATAACAATATCCAGCTTCTGCAATAACATTCCTCAGAATATCAGTTTTACGCAAATAGATCATTTTTCTTTCCCTAATTTAGTTTCTTCTTACCAGTTCTTTGTTTTTGGATGTATTAACTGTTAGTTATAACTACTTTTCTATGTGACAAATTCAACTTACATTAACATTTATACGATGTTGACAAATTGTTGTACTTAAATTTGTCTTCTAGAAATTTGGTAAATAATCAGTTGAACTTGAATGGAAAGTATTAAAGACAAACTAGTTTGTTTTAACAACCACAGTATTCCGAAAAAACAAAAATGCTCTTTAAAGACTCTAAAATATACTCACATCATATTTAGGATTGGTGGTTAAATAGAGACGTATCACACTCAAACCCTAACTTTCTAATATTCCTTTATATTAAATGGTTTACCATTGTCAATATTTGGTTTGATCTCTTGGCCAATCCAACTGTCATGTTGCTCAGCAACCCATGACTCGAGGATTTTCCATTTGGCAAAAAACAAGTCACATAACTTCTGTACGACTTTGTTTACCCTAGCTGGTTGTGGAGAAAAGGGAACGTTTCTGGTTCCACCACCTTGGTAAAGCCTTGTTAACGTTAGGCGTCAGGGCCGAACCTGGCTGACGGTAGTCTTATTGATTTGACCCTGACCTTAAGTAGCAAATGAAATCAAACAAAACTGAACTTTAACTAAATAGAAACGACAAAGTCGAAACATCGAAATGTCCTTTCAGGGACACGGTAGTTTGGCAATACCACTGCGTCGTTTACTCCCACAACTATAACAAAATGTCGACAGCTGAGCAACCTTGCTGTTAATTTTTACCCACTGCGTATCTCTTTATGACGATTGTACAGTCTGGCAAGTTCAATTCACTTCATGTAGAGGTCGCACAAGTATTAGCTTTAGCCTGGGGACCGTCCATGATATTCAATGAAAAGAGATACAAAGGTACCATCTGAAATTGTTCTGTACGAGAAAATGTCATCTGGCGATTTGCTATGCGTCACTGTAAAACACCACAGTGTACCTTTTATGCCTTTACCATAGTTAAGAAACCTTAAGATAGTACTTATCATATGTACACCACATGTACACCGTATGTACACCATGCCGATTGTTACCACATCCAGTAGACTCACTCTACTCAGTGACGTGTACAAAGCCACTGTTTGATATTGACAAACTAATAACTGAACACTCGTACATATGACCCACACTACTGTTTGTATTAGCTATTAACGACTGCTTCTTAAAAGGGAATACAAGCCTAGGTGTAAATAATAAACAGCAGAGAGATATTTTTAAACGTCACCTTGAAGTTTTGATTACTGGTCACCTATCTAGTCATATAGTGTTTTATGAAACAACACTTAGTTTAAAGTGGTTTAAGTTTACGGAGAGTCAACGTTTCATTAATTTTAAACCCTGAAATGAGATGTCAAGTGTTTTAGTGTGGGAACATCTACTATAGTAGCATTTTATAATATGATATTACTATGGTGAGTAATAATTTCATTTTGAGATACACAAGATTAAAAAATTACTAGCATAGCAAAGCACTAAATTTGAACAAATTGTTGCGCAATTTTGATGATAAATGCGCGCTGGCTTTGAATATATGCGCGCTTAGACGTCATTTGTTTCATAAAAGTCCATAAATGTATTAACGTGTCGCAAGCGATATGAACATGTCCGACATTATTAAAAGCATACCACATAATAGAGTGCGGAGCTAGGAGCCAGATCGTTACAATGATAACATCATACAATTTGTAACACATATCTCACACTATCCCCATGCACGGACTCCATAGTGAGAAGTATCACTGCAGTTTGGATGTGCGGTGTGAACAAAAATATGAATATTCGACCACCTCTGATTAGAAGTGTGAGATTGATACACAGAACAAAAGTACGATAGTAGTCCATTAAACCGGAACAAACTTAATGTAGGTTACGAATCATTGCTGTATAAAGTTTAAGTGCTGTTTTGATAAATTCCTGCTTAAGTTTACTGGGGTATTCTGGTGTCAAGCAATGTGAAACTTGTATTGAAAAGAAAAAAATATTCCACAGTGCTAGTTGAAAACCCAATCTCAATATCATGCCCCTCACTTGAGATATGTTTAATTGAATGTGACCTTTGTGAAGGGCTAAACCCTCAACTACTCCAGGAAGTTGGATCACAGTAGAGGGTCAGTGATGTCATCTGTGCAAATGCCTTTTGGAAGCTTTACTTAGGCTATTGTAATCTTTTCTTTGCACTTAGAATGTCATCTATATGTAGTTTTTAGAGAAAATTCTTTTTGTTTGTGAATAAAATATTGTTAATTAATAAAGAAAAACAAAGACATTTGTAGCTGGGAAGCGCCCCGATGACATCATCCATTCTGCTGTTGCCAGATGCATTTACAAAATATCACTAAATTTAAAAAATTGATGTCTTTGAAATACAAAATGCTACGAGGATGTGGCTTTCACAGTTAAATTCAGAAAACTTCAGCAATTTTGTTCAGCAATCAACTTAAACCAACAGCAAATCATTTTAACTATGTCGAGTCAAATCTAACTCAATGAGCTAAGTCTACTCCATACCAGAAAGTACTTTCTAGGTTAGACCATATATATGGGGCTTATAGTGCAGTATGCGTAAGGCTAGGCCTATACATTAGAAGTAGCAATAGCTTAGTATTTAGACGTTTCGGCGAATTGGAAAAGTTTAGAACCAGATTACTAACTCTAACTTTGTTAGTCTGTAGAACTCTGACACCTTTACGTGTCAGTTATCGACTATTTATATTTCCATTGTAGTTACGGTCTGACACGCATGGTCTCAATTGTGGTATTGTGGTACATTAATACGACGAGCATCACTGCTGACGGTTTGAAAGGACTTGTCAGGCGCGTAGCCAAGGGGAGAGGAAGGGAGCGAAGGGGGCAACCGCCCCTCCCTTGAGCATATTTTTTGTACGTGTTTGTGATATTGCTAGTAATTTCAATAGAAAATGCTTAGATGCAATTTACACGGCCTGGGAAGTGCCATTTCCAGCGATCTGGGAGGCATTTTCGCCCAAATTTTTCTTGTCTGTACGCTTCGCGCCAACTGATGGTGGCGCTACGCTTAGATAGTTTCCATGCCGAATCTACGGCTCTGATAATTTACCTACAGGTTCGCCCCTCCCTGCAATTCCTTGCTACGCGCCTGGGACTTGTCGACATTTTCGCTCCAATGTAGCAAAGTATTACTTGACTTAGATTAATTCTTAATCTTTTAAGTCTTATGTTAGGTAATACGATACAAACGTCTTTGCAAGTCCAACGACTAAGTTCACGCAAAATGTATTGAAAAAAGTTTGCCTCGGGACTAGTGTTGGACTTTTGACGTTTGTTTGTTTATTTATTTGTTTCATCACAAAAAAGTACAACGTGAAAGGACGTTGTACGTTGTTTATTGTGATATAGTGTAACTTTCATATTTGAATTCCAACCATGAGGATTTTGGTCCTATTGTCAATTGGATATGCCTCGTATTAGGGTTCAAATAAAAAAAAATAAAAAAAAAAATCTTCTGTTTTTATATCATTGTACTCTTACCTTCGATCTTATGACGTCATTGTAGCACCCCTAATATTTCCCAATAGTAGTGTCTATAGTTTTGTCCCCCTTTTTAATATACCCTTCCCCTTCACTTTTATTTTTTCCATTTTCCTTTTAACTAATTGTGGTATTTTCTGGTAACACTCACACCTGCTAGAAGGACCATTAAGTCTCTGTGTGGTCTGGTTCCACATTAAGGTTACTCCGAGGTTACGCTAAGGCTAGTGACCACTTATCTGTCATTCCCTACATTAAAAGACCAGGCCTTGCCTTATTTCTCCCTTAAGTGTAGTAAGTATGTTCACACTCTCTGGAATCTCTGGTGGAGTAAGTTAAGGATGTGGGAAGACAGTTTGTCTACTTCCTGGAGTATTGGTAGCCAGTCTAAGTAAAATCTTGTCTGGTAGGGTGGGATAACAACCTTCCCTTTGTTCAAAAAATGGCTTAAAACAGCTAAGTTTGCAAGCAACTCTACCATTCACCAAGACACTCCAAGCTGCCATGCACCTGGCTGTACCAAACTGTTCCAGTTTCATTAGAAATTAATTTCATTAATTTCTACACAGGTAAGAGTTCATCTTTTGACTTTGCCCCAGACCTCTCAGTAGCTTGTTCATTTTCATTGTGCATACATAGTGTATTTTACTTGCAAATGTATTCATGTTAGTTCTGTGCTGGCAATGTGCACACAGAATATTTAGCAGCCCTCATTAAGTGCAATTGTGTTGCATTTACCATTTACTACATTTATCCTGTGATGGCTACATGCACACAGACTGTAATTATTATGTTGTTCCTGTGATGGCTACATGCACACAGACTTAAGTTATTAATTAAACGTTTTGTACCTGTAATGGCTATAGAGAGCCTACAGGTAAGATCATTATTATTGTTATCCGTTGCTTTATAGTATGTTTATAAGGTTGATTATGGCACTTATAATGCCCTCAACCTTTGCCATCTTGTGTATTGTTATGATCTAACCTACATTTAGTTAATGTAAGAGTATTGAAAGTACTTAGGTTATTTGGTCTAGCGAGAACCCACATTTGGATATTTATTTAGTTATTATGTACTCTTGCGATACGTCTAGCATTACCCGTTACTGTAATGTACTCATGTTCTTATTTAGTTGTACTTGGTTTCCGCTATTTGAGCTATGTTTAGATCCCATGATGCAATGCTACACTTTTACTAGTTGCCATGGTGATAGGAATAGTTGAACTTCTGTTAACCGTTATATTGAATCAATCGTTGTATCAATATGTTAGTAGGCATATTGACTATTTTGTGAACCGAGACACTATTGTAGTTTTGTTGTTGTTTATTAGAATATTAGAGTATTAGCATGTATTTAGCCCTGTGAGTCACCCTTCACTGGTACAGACTCCATCTGACCAGATATTTACAGCAGATAAGCTAGGTGACATAGTCTCCGTTTTATAGCCTGCTCTTAGTCCCAGGGGACGCTTAGGTACCTGTAGCCTAACAAAGGTGTCAGTTGCCATGGCAACCTGTGGTCTAAGTTAGTAAGAGGTGCATGGGTTGAAGTACATAGTTAGTATGCTACTGTTGTTGCTATTATTACTAGCTGAGGGATTTCCCCAGTAGTACATTATTTATACTTGCAGACTTCACGTAAGTCATAGAGGTTGTAATGATTTTAGAGTTAATCACTCGCCTCTACTTGGATATTGTTCGTAGTGGAATTAGAGCAACCAGCTTCTAGTTATATATATTTGTTAACCTACGACATTCCTAGTTTTTACTGCTATGCCATATAGGGATAGACAGTTTCACTTATTTATGGAGCACTGTGTTATTGCTGTATGAGTAACATAGGCAAGTAGTTGTATGCTTAGCAACCAGTTGTGTATTAGTGTCTAGGTCTCGGAAGGTTCACTTTATTTTAATACTTTACAGTTTACTTGTTGTCATGCCGACCAGGCATGATGAGTGCATCATATATTTCACTCTTTATTAGGTGATCAGGTTGACATTTGCTTATACTATTTCATTATTGTTGTGTCACCCTTACTGGTTATCTTTGTTGTATATTATCGCATATTTTCATGCTTATTTTAATTGCTTAGTAATTGTTTGTTTACTGTGGGAGACCGTTAATCCCCTTGCCCTTTGTTTAGTTTATTTTTATTGTGTTGGCAATGCATGGTGACCATTCACCAAGACACTCCAAGCTGCCATGCACCTGGCTGTGCCAAACTGTTCCAGTTTCATTAGAAATTAATTTCATTAATTTCTACACAGCTTTTATACATGTAGAACTTTGATGTAGTTTCACCTATTCGAGAGACCGTAATTATAGATGTCCTTGTAGACGACTATTTTAGACGCCGGAACCCCACTCCTGGTCCGGGTAACCAAGGACGCATGATGCACCCCCACTAATAGACGTTATTCGTGGACTGAGGGACCAACCATTGCACTATATTATACTAGACGAGATTGAGGGGCCAACCATTATGCAGTAATACATATTAGACGAGATGAGCGACTCCCGAGTTATTAGTTTAGTAGGCCATTAGAGTGTTAGGCCATGATGAATATCATGTTTTAATTGTGTTTTAACTTACTTGTATTTTATATATTTTTATTTTGCATATCGTAATTTCTCTTTTATCGTACGGTGAATAGATCATATTTACCTTGCGGATTACGATAGAATATTGTGTTTGTCCTCATTTTAATATACCGTGTCATAATATCTTCTCAAAGGCAGGCGACTCATCACAGATTTGAATCCCGCTTCCCTTGATCTAATGTATCTCGTGGTTGCGTAACCAGCACATATTTAGTCTTAAAGCTAAGTGCTACATCATCAATCATGAATACATAACAACACACACTCAAAGGTTTGAATAAAAATGCCCTTTGACCAATGACGTCAACACTCATAGAGCTTTCATAACCCGTGGTCAGTCACTCACCGAATTATAAGCCCATATGTTGCTATGACTTTAAACAATTAGACCATCATATGATTTTTGTTAAACGTAGTACACGCAATATTTTTGTGCCCCACCCCAAAATGGTCCACCCTACCCACAATCAAAAGATGTTAGTTCAGTTTTAGACGGAATGTTACATGTTTGCACAAATTGTCTATGAAAAGCAATATATAGTTCACACTACTGTACATGACCGGATAAGATAAACAACTTTGAAGTTATTGTGGCAATGCAAGTGGATCAAAAATAGAAATTCTTTTGAATATCGTTACATTCCACGGAGTCTTTGTCGACACACACGTAATTGAACTCATATGGTTGCGAGATTATGGATTATGCTACCCAGTTAAATTTCATATTAAACAGCTTTCAGCGTTGTCAAGATTGAAAGTAGATCCTCAAATCACGTTTTGAATTAAGAAAATGACAAACAAGTGCTAGCAGCTGCATTTGTGTGGGCCAATGGCTGTCCCGTCTGGAGTCTGATCTGAGTGTGAACATCTATAATCAAAATGACTGGGGTGAACTTGTAAGGAAGAACAGCTGGTCAATATATATATATATATATATATATATATATATATATATATATATATATATATATATATATATATATATATATATAACCCGACCACAGAGATTCCACTGGTGTGTGAATGGGCATAAACCGGCTTTGTTTAACTGTTAATGAGGGCGTTTTACCCAGGTGTTATTATTGTACAGAGTGCACCCTGGTGCTTCTTTTGAATCTGACAATTTACACAGAATTATCACTTTATGCAGCCAAGCCGTAAATTAGAAATAAATGTGAAGCAAGAGGTATGGCAGATATATATGAAATTAATAAAGATCAACACACCAGAAAAAATCCACTTCACGACCGGTTTCGTCCATTTTGGGGACTCATCAGGCGGATGGTAGGATTCGAACCCCGGACCACTCGACCACATGTGTGAATGCGTATAAACTGGCTTTGTATAACTGTCAATGAGGGCGTATTACCCAAGTGTTATAATTGTACAGAGTGCACCCCTGGTATTTTTTTTGAATCTGAAAATTAACACAGAATTACCAAAAAGTGTTAAACTTTATTACTATTATATATATGTATATATATACTCATTAATTTATAAGTGCACCCAATATCAGTGCTTACGGAATAAACCTTCATAGTTCGCTTCATTGAAAGCCACATATATTGGTTGAATAAACGTATAGTCCTACATTCCACAGTATACAGGTATATGTGCGTTTATTCTGGTAAACTGATTCAGTTTCGATCACAGTCATAAAGAATTTGGGGAATTAAAACTGAAACTTCCATCATTTTGTATTGTTTACTAGCTTGCGCAGTTATTAATACTGATATGGAAGACGGGACAAACAAAACGCTTAAATTATGTTTATTACAACATTCGACAGGATTTTAACTAGTTTGATCAATTGCAATTTTTTCATAGTAGTGCTTGAATCTGACGATTAATCTCGAATCGTTGGCTCATATGGAATGCATATACTTGAAGTAATACACGTAGCTTTTGATATTCAAGCCTATACAAATCAATACGAAGAATATATGTACAGGTATAGATAATGTATATCAAATATCCCAATATTCAATTGAAATATCCACATATATGTAATATTACGACAATGTCAAGTTTAAAGGAAACCTTGATAATCACAGGAAGTTCGCCATACGAGAAAGTTGAATGTAAGCATAGATGTATAGCGTTGCACCTTTCACCTTCACTATGTGCCCAATAGCATACCGTAGCGTTAACGTAACGGGCAATGGCGTCCGCAAAGGGGTGGGGCGAAGGACATTGGCTCCACCTTCCATTGGAGGGACATGCTTCATAAGGGGTATTTTTGCATTTAGCCGAGGAGAAGTAGGCCATCACTAAATGTGAAAACCGACCACCCCCCCACTCTTCAAATTCACATCACTAAGTAAATGTAGACTTGACGTCTGATATTTTAAGTTTGTCTGGGAGAGGGGCCCCAGCTACATGGGAGTCGGCTTTAATGACCACAGAGCAAGACTCCGTCCTTTATAAATCTTTGCTTTCAACGTGGCCTTCACATAACGGCCCCTATACCACAGGTATGTGGGGTGAAATCCTGTGCACGCGACTGTCACAGTATAAAGAGTTGAGGTTACTTATTGCCTTCTCCTCTGCCAATGATGGTGAATCGACAACGTCGTTAATGGAAGAATAAGCAACATTGAGACCGAATTTGATATGCATGGGAAAACTTGACAGAACCGATGGAAATGTTGCAAATTTGGTGACTTTTATGACGCCGTCTAAACTGGCCATTTTCGAAAGCCAAAACACTTTATACGTGCAAAGTCATTAACATTACCACTGTAGTTTCGGTTTGCAGTGGTGTGCGAAACTTAGATATGAGAGGGCGATGATACGGAATATGCAAAATGGAATTTCAGCAGCGGGTTTTTAAGATCATTTAACCCTTCTGACGGTCTTCAAATGTTTCTCTGTAGTTGCCACAGACATGGACAATGATACACATCATCACATAATTTACATCTGTAAGATGTCAATTCTAACTATATATAAATATCATTTCAATCCATAACCTCTACGACAAACTGGCACAATGTTTTGTTTTTTTGTTCAGCATTAGTTTCTACAAACCCGCATCCAGCTTAATCAGCCGGCATGTCTCACGTGACAGATAGAACACACAAATTAAACATGATTTGCAGCTGTATATACCTGTAATAATTATGCGATATACATGCACGCTGTTAATACAGTATAATACCAAATACCCTACATATAGGCCTATGCTAGTTGTAATCTAAACAATATCTGTACAGTTTAATATACAGGCATACTTGGTGCATTGTGCATGTAGCCAATCACCGCTTCAACAGCTGTCGTTCTATATAATATCGTGAAAGAAATTAATACATTGAAACAGACGAGTATTGTTTAGTTTGTAAATTTTATTGATGCTGCATCCATCATTTGCACAATATTTTCAGACACAAATTTCTGAGTGTGCTCGATATTAACAAACTGTGTGTGTGTTGTACGACATAAATAAGCCACAGATTGATGCTGTAATTATAGTAAGATGGAGTAACCGAACCGGTCAGAGCAAGAATAAAATAAGGTAAGTGATCTAAACTTTAGCTGTATCTACCATTTAGTTAAAATAGAACTTATAGTATTACTAAATGACCGGAAGCGTAATTCAATGTTACGGAACAACTTTATTTATTTATTGCGTAAGTGTAAATGTCATGTGATAGCAACTGCATACATAATTGTAAACTCCCATTACCAAATTGATGCAAGACATTAAATAACACCAACATAAACAACAACAACAACGATAGAAAAAAAAGATAACCAAAAAAAGAAGTGAAACACAATTTTGTTGGTAAATTTGCTAGACTTCTTTTATATGGCACGAGAATTGCTTTTAAAGTTTGAAAAATATCTCCTAGCAAGTTATACAATTACGTGCAAACAAGTAATTAATTATCAACAATGTATTTAAGAACAAAAATGTGATGGAAGAACTAAAATGCAATGGTGATGTAGTTTAACATCTGACCCTCCCCCTCCCCATCCCCCTCTCCCCTCCCCCCCAAAATTACTTGATTTCTCATTTACAGATAATGAAATTACGATGCATTGGATACTCCTTCAGATGCGAAGATGTTCTATTCTATGTGTTTATGTTTCAACTATTCATGGGTATATATACGTTAGTTTTACTCCGGAGGAGCATACTTCGAACACATGGTAAGCATAATTCAGACAGGGTTATAATTCAGGCACATACAATAAATGTCCCGTTCAGATTACTATATCGCTATGTTAACAGTTGGTTGAATGTAACTTGACGGCATCGCATACTGCAGCATTTAATAATGAAAAATAACGCGATGAAGGTAATTATAATTTAAAGAACAGCTGAATGAGAAGTGAGCATGGGGGGGGGGGTGATAGGGAGGGGGTCTGACACAAAATGCTTGGGGTTTCATTCTTGCTCATTCGTGAAGTTTCACGAAAATTACTAGACATATGCAGTCACTTATCATTTCATTTCGTTTTTTATCTGAAATCCTCATTATTGAATATTCTTACCTCACCTTGTACTCATATTGTAACTAAAGATCACGCCAAGCTTTGATACAACCCAGAAAGCAGCAGGGAAGATCAATTTTAAATAAATCAATTATGGGAAATTGCCTGGGAAATGTTGGACGATGGAAAGAGCAAAGATATTCATGATAAGAACGGGGTTCCAACCAGTGACCTCTGGTTTTAAAAGTGTTATAGAAATTGACAATTAACTGATAGCGGGGTTTTAGAACGGTTTCCAACATATTAATTTAATTAATATAATTAATTTTAATAAACCACTACACTCGTTTATTGTCATATTCTATGTAACTTTACCCACTAAAAGGGAAAACGTGCATGCCCAAGATAAACCACACATGTTCGAAATGTGTCATGCAACGTATCATTCGAAAATTATTTGGTGCACGAACATAAAAATACGCTAGATACTATATACCAAGGACTTGACATAAACCGACCATACGAAGAGCCATGAACACGCATCAAACAGCTTCAAGTATAGAATTGCTTCACACAAACGGCGCTATCTATTAAATCCATTTCATTTTACCTTCACCGATTTGTTAATAACCTATATCTGTATTACGCTTCAAAATACGATTCTTTCACTAAGAGGAATAATGTGCATCTGCTTACGAAACATATGTTGCGCAACATACGTTGCGCAACATGTCACACATTGTGCATTTACTCTGTCCTTGCTTTGTGCACATGTGCTATTGACTGTTCTTCCCATCGGCGTGTATATGTTTCAATGGTTCTTGCATTACACAATACAATTGAAACCGTGTTTGGAAGTGTTTGCGATGTCGTGATGTTAACTGCATGAATACTCTGAACCTCCATTTGATGGACAGTGTCGTGCTTCAGTTCTATATATGTTGGCAGGACGCGGACGAAGGGAGGGGGGGGGGGGGGGTAGCGAAATGGGCGCAAACGGGAGATGAAGATTCAGAAAAAGCTGATTGATGGTCCAACTTGTCTGCTTATGATGCAGAGGAAATATATACAGAAAGGAACCATTTTAGATCCCGAACCTCTGAAATTACCCAGAGAGCAGTGTATACTATACCAAAATATGTTACGTAACAGTCTTTGAATCAAGCTCTATTGTAATTGACGCCTTAAACTGAGTAGAAAGTATAGTCCCTATCAGTATCTTTATAGGTTTCTGGTTTCTATTCCGTAGGAACAAAACAGTCCATATGTGATGTCTATGACATCATACGAGATACTGGGCATTTCATGATAACACATCTGTGACTTGTTAAGTGCGTTTTGTCTTGTCACGGTGATCGCAATAATTCTTATAATACTTCCTGCCACATTGGTAGACAATTTGTCGGAAAGACACATACACACAAACAGAAATGAACAGGAAAGCGCTAAATGATTTCGTTAGTCATAATAATAATTATTATTTCTTTTACAAGTTTCCAAAGGGGTGACTCGTTTTGACGAGGCTAAACTTTATCCACTACGAGAAGAGACAGAACAACATGCCAGAAAACTGTTTGCAGAAATTTCACAAAAAGGTCGGTCATTTTATAACAAATCGGGGACTTTTGTTTTGCTGCAGCCGATTATGCATGTTGTAGATATTAATTACCGTCAAAACTCAAAAAAAAAAATTAGCGTAAAGTTTTACACTGGAGCCCGGTGAAGGCTGAGGGAGGGGAGGAGGTGGAGGGGGTCTGTAATGTCAGAGACGGCTAGAATATTTATAATCGGCACATGGCAAAAGCAAAAGAGAATTTGTTTTAGTCTGCTTTGTCTACACAGTTTTTACGTCACACTGTTTTGGACAACCCACAATATTGAACAAATGAAACAGAGTTGTCCCCCTGACTGATTCCGTGATAGTCTTCTTTGTTATTTTCTCAAGGTTAAGAAAGTATCCTACATGAAATGACATGAAATATTTGTTTTACATAGTATAAATATATGTGCAACCTGTCTTCCTTTCCAATTGCAGGTTTTATCCTGCCGACGTGCACAAAATTCCAGCCCAAGGGTAAATTATTACCAATAATATGATATGATAGCCTATAAGGGCAGTCACAAGACTGCAGTCCTTATTTCATATAGTTTTCTTTTCATGAGAGTTGGCAGAGATCATAAAAAGGAAAGGGCCTTTATTTAATGCCTATATCTCTGTCTATTACGTTCTACTGTATCTTTTAAAATAATTATTATTATTAGGAAAGCAAATACAACAAACTTTAGAACTTCTTTATAGGAAGGATATAGAGATGTAAGGTTGCCAAATTAATGTTCTAAAGGATAATAATAGTACATTTAATACAAAAACTTGCAGGTTTAAATTTGTCGATGGTGACGCTGGCTCCATTATTCTTGACTACTGATGCGGCTCATTTTTCAGTTAGGGAAGTATAATACCATACTGTATATGTAGGTAATATTGGTATAATGTTTTTATAATTAGAGCGTTTGTTCTCTCCTGTATTTCAATTCTATTATTATATATTATATTATATTGTTTGTGATTCTGCAATATGTAGACCTCAGTTTCCTAACATAATTTTTGTTTCAATTCCTTCTTTCTGCAGGCAATACTTGTAACACATTCCAAGAGTCTTTTTCCCAGATATCTTTCAATACTACTACACTTCGTTCAATTCATTCTGAATTATTTGGATCCTGTTTGGAAATGGTCAAGCGGCTTTTTGAAAGAAGTCACGAGTTCGAAACAGCAATGCCAGGCTTGATGATGTTTTCACCTTCCAACATGAAGAAGTCACCTTTCGTTAACTTAGGAGATTTTATCTTTACTGCCCAAAGACAATGGATACCTACTACATGTGAGAACGCAACAAAGGTATAACGAATAAAATGAAGCTCTTAAATACAGCCTGCATCACAAGGTTTTGCGTTCTTTTTTAATAAGATATTACCATTTAATGACTTGTACTTAATGTTACATCATACAAGTGAAAAATTCCTTTGCATCACAGTACCTGTATAGAAACGGGTATACAGTAACCACATTCATCATTGCAAAGAAAGTCGATAAATGAAAACAACTGGGCTATAATATAATACGTTTTTAATGTTAAACTTTCCAGGTTGCTGTTATCATCATAGACAAAAACTGGTCTGATGAACGGTGGAAATACTTAATCCTCCAAAACCTTATCATACAACTACAACGACATTCCATCCACTTTGGAATATTTATGACACAGAGCCGAGAGATAACATTGGTGATACTACGAATATTCATTATATATATACAATATAAACACTATATAGTATATATATAGTATGTGTATATATATATATATATACTATATATAGTTTATATATATATATAAATATATATATATATAAATATATATATATATATATATAAATATATATATATATATATATATATATATATATATATATATATATATATATATATATATATATATATATATATATATATACCCAAAATAAACATGATAGAGAGCATAAATAACCTATGGTAATAATAAATATATAAAATGAAACAAACTATGAAATTCTATTTGAGCTGACGTCATAATCATATGATTCTATAACAATCAAAGTGGATTAAGCCTTAGTGAACACCGGCATGTGAGGGAGGGGAGGAGGGATTATAATTAATTGACTGAATCAATGAATGTAGGCATAAATTAATTTTAGTACTGTATTATAGGCCGTTAGAAACCGATGCTATCAGTCCAGTTGCTATTTCTTTTACCATACGTTTATTGATTGAGAAAGGACTCTTTAAACTCGGAGACGAACCATTCAATCACGCATGACGTCAGCTACTCACAAATAATAGACACATATGACTAAAGCTTCAAGCAGCAACTTTTAACCGTGTAGCATGGAAAGTTGCTATTAGTGTAGATTTCATTTACGTGCGTGTTATATTCATTACGAACTTTAAAGAATGAGTTGTTTCAGTTATTTTAATTTACAAAAGAATTTAGACTGATAAAGCAGATTGTATCATTTATTTATAGCCTTTAAAGGAACAATTTCTCAAGGTAGTGTAAGCACAGAGTAGCGACAAAAACATTTGCCTGGTTCAAAGAAGAAATGCCTGACTCACATGAGCAGTATTACCCTGGTGTAAGCAATTTAACACTTGTCATGCATCTCTAATAAAATGAGCTGCACAAGTAGTGGAGGGCACCATAGCAATAGCAAGATCATACACGGTATATCTTTCATGTTCTGTCTTTCATGTTCATGTTCATGGACATGTTCATGTTCATGTTCTGTGTTTTCATGTTCTTTCCTTTAATGTTCTGTCCTTTCATGTTGTGTCTCTTCACGCTATTAGGTAGATTCAACGGGAACGCCGACGAATACCACTGATCGTTTTCTCCAGTCGTTTTCTGGTTGGGACCAATTCTTATTCATTTTATTTACGAAGAAGGAAGTCTCGTGTAATATAAGCACAATTCATACGGGTAGCCTCACTCATAACAGGTTTGTAACATTGGCAGCAAGCATATCCCTGATGCAGGGATATATACCGTAGGCTATCACTGTCTAGATGTGAATATGATTAAAGTGGGAACATCAGAGTGATGCTTTATATGTAAATAGGCTTTGCTTAATGTTTGCGAATATAAAGATAAAACAGGGGAGTGGAAACAAATGCTAATAAGCGGCATTGTTTGGCAAGGGTATAGTGTGGGGTGGGGTAAAGTAGGGTAGGATGGGAGTGATTTACTTATGTATAGAAAGATTAATAGAACCATGGAGTAGATTCGGTAGGTGCATTGGAATGCTTATAGTTTTTATATATATATTTGAGAATTTTGAGAAAATACTTGTAATTGAGCTTATGTACGGAATTGAAATAGGCTTCGCTGTTTACGTAAGTTAAAATGTTACTATAACTAACGGCCTACATTGTTATGGGATTTTAGTCTTTCGCTGCCATGAAACTTACGTCTTAATAAACTATGATTTCGCTTCCAAATGACATCTTCGTTGTTCAAGATACAGAATTCTAGCAGACGGGTTCAATTGTCATATGGGTATCTCTGAGTACACGAGCCCGAATTGTACAGGTTTATGAGCGGTTTATACGATACTTACATTGTTAATTTTCGAAAGATCGATATCACATCGAAACCTGGGGGTATTTCTTTGTTAGTCAAAGAATTTTTCGGGTGAAAACCCGCCAGCTTCCCTACAATTATTGGTGCATGCATATCACCACGCTACCGTTTATTCCTTCATATAGACATATGGTTCGTTCCTTTGTAAATCCGTTTGTTGTTGTTTAGACAGACTGTACCCTCTCACATTGGTTCAAACAGGGAGGTGTTAGATATCACAATATGGTATAAATGGTTATTCATCTTGTTTCGCTTCAAACACAAGTATATATGGAGTTGTTATTTTACAACAAAAGAAAACTGACCAAGGACGTCTGCTGCTGCGGGTAGTTCGCGATGGATCAATGCCAATCAATAATTTGAGCATGTTCTTAAATTTAGTGTACTTAATCCGATATGGCATAATTGATCCGATATGGCATAATTGATTTTCAAATTATTGCTGCATTACATATAATTAAATATGTATTTCCCTCAAAAGCCTGTGATTTTCTGTGTTACTCACTCAGATTTTTAATTTTAACTAAGTTACCATTTTCTTCTACAGTTCTTTTAAGGTCGACAGTCAAGAAACAGAAAATTTAGCAGCGAGTCGTCAATTTCTGTTTACAACTCTACGTTCTTTCACCAAAGCTTCAATGAGAAAACCACGAGGCAGGTTAAAGAAAGTTTGGAGGTTGTCAAATCTAAACCATGATAACGATAACCACAGAACAGTTGCAGTAGCAGAATCATGGCCAGTTCCAGTGCAGTAACAGGAATGCAAAACGATAATTACGCCACTTCGTGCCTGACGTCATCACCTCATAATGTATATATGATCACGGCTTTCTCTTCCATTAATTATACTGTAGTCGTAAAAGAAGCAAAGTGCACGGGACTGGTGCATAATTCGTCATTCATTTGTGCAATGCTAATTATTCAGTTCCTAAAAAAGAGAAGTCAATATTCTGTATTTTGTAAGATTTTTTTAAGAAGATTGCGTTTCTTTAACATTTTAAAGTATAATCCAAGTATCACGCTTTAATATTTCACATTATTTTTTTTCGGTTGGAGGGAGGGAGAGGGAGGATATTGGCGTTACTTCTCACATTAATGTTTCGATACATATTTCGGTTATTTGATTCGGAAAGAAAAGAGACAGGCCCTCAATTAGGCATCATAATTCACTGAAATGTTTGATGATGAGCTAAATCGGGCCAGTTGAAATGGCTTTTTATCAGAATGTACAGTAAGTGACAAATACTTAAATATATGTATAGATCTGAGGAAATATACTTCAATATGTGTAGTTCTAGCATTAATGTAGGTGTGGTGCAACATTATAATGTTATTAACTTCTGATTCAGAGTTATGTCTTTCAAGAGCGTCTTTCAAGAGCGGTGCATGATCGCAAAGAATAAATTAAATGGACTATGGTTTTTTATACGGATAAATTGTCAATGTGTTCATTTTGTGATCGAGCTTACAAACTGGCGCTGTTTGACAGGGGCTGTATTAACCGATTCCAGCATCGGACCCGATTCCATTTTGTCTTTTAACTTTGAATTTGTGCTCGCACTAGAGTTGGTTTGAACTCGGAAATCTTACTAGACTCGAACTTGAGACCGAGTCCAGGTGAATCCATCGATATTTCATATTTCCACCATTGTAAGATTGTCTGCTTGCTGCTACAAGACATACAAAACGTTCTTTGGCTTAAAGAAAAGTGACGGGATAATTGACGTACAAACACATTGTGATATATCAATAATACCATTCTAAAACAGGGGGAATGTCGTGCACTATTGTAATCTTACTTTTCACACCATAAACTCCCTCACCCAAATTGGCATATGAACGAACACATGAACCAACCCAGACTATATATGGTTCACTACTATTTAAAAGTCACATGAATAGCTTATACTATAAGTGAACCATAGAAATTGAAGTAGGGAGAATGACGTCATGCGACATACTGAAGCCACCCATCCTTCTTTTGGCGCTTTGCTTGTACGGCAAGAAAGTCCCGGCGCGTAATACAAACACTACGTCTTTGACATAACTTAAGTGATAAAGATGACATCAATCACTCGAAATGGTGATATCGTGTGCCGCAATTGGGTGTCAAAATCTTTAAAATTGTGGTTGTGTACTCCAGTTCCTCAGATAATTCTTAGGAAGCGATAGTAGAAGCAATAACACTAGGAATCTAATTACTTTACTAGTGTCGTCTGCTCAGCTGCTTTATTGTTATTCACTGGACCCTGGATATAGTTAGCCTAGGCCCCTAGACCGACTGCGGCTGTTCTTTCGAATACGTTATGACTAAAGCCTAATGACCACCCCATTTTATATTATCCCTAACGACCCACTTTACAACATTAACATTAACATGCACAGACTAATATGGAAGTATTACACAAAAGTAGGTGAGTGTGGGAAGCGGTGGGGAGGAGGGAGGGTTGCTCTTAAACGGCATTTTCCAGGGACAACTATGACACTATTTGAGTGGAACATAATACAAGCAAAAAAAGTTTGCCTCTCAGATACCGGAAATGACACTTTCCAGACATGAAAAGTTACACAAAACTATCCACTTACGGTTAGGGGTTAGAGGTTGGGGGTTAGGGGTTTTCAAAGTTGGTTCTTGAGCAAGGAATATCGTACTTACCACTCTGGTCGCCATAACATGCCTCTGTTGTGCAAAAATTGGTTTCAAAGTTGAATGCACAATGTAAGTATGATCTGGCTTTGTGCCGTACAACGCAAAGCGCCCTCATATTTTTCAAGGCTTTACTGCTTAATCACACGGCAATACACTGTCTCAGCATTCTTCCTAATTCAATTTTTATGGCCAAGACTGATTGTTCCAATAACGGTAGCACTGGTTGTACGTTGTTTGATGGTTTTTTGCAATACTCATTTAGGGTTAGTCTTATTATTAGGAGCCAATGCACTGGCGTACGCAAAGGGGCCAGGAGGGTCCGGGGGGGGGTGGGGTCACGGTTCCCACCTTCCATCTTCAGTCGGTGGAAAACGGTTCAGTCGGGAGAGTTTTTACCTTCGACTGTCAGAGAACTTTGGAAGGCCGACAAAGTTCAAAGAAAATGAGGGCGTTAGTTAAAAGAAAAAAAAGTCAATTTACCAAACCAATCAGAACACATGAAAAGGAACAAAAGGTACTTTGGCCCTGCAAAACCTCGTACACGCGTCATGGATGTAAATGCAATCTACGTAATCACAAAACCGGTGGTTTGCGAACATTTTTGGCACTGATGGTAATCTGAAACAGTTGAAAGGACGTTTAATTATTTAGGCTGTCAGGAAGACCACCCAGCAATCAGTTCTAAGGACGAACAGTCTTTACGGAATCATGCAAACCTTTGTTGGTCTTAATTCCTAGTCATATTTGAGAGTTTTGAAGATTCAATTTCCCGCTCTTTGAAAATCGGTCAATCAGTATCGAAAAATCCCCAACGATATGAATATGATTTTTTTATCGTTTATTAAACGTGGTCAATGTTTGGGAAAGTCCGTTTAGTTAAAGAGCGGGGAACGTTTCAGTGTATAAATTCGACAAACAATGGATTGTTAGTAGTATGCCTAATTAATTCAGCATGGAAATATATACGTTAAACACCATGATGATTTTATTGATTTTTCGTAGGTGTTCGTTTTCATTCGTCCATGCTGTTTTTGGTTTGTTATATTTACTTTCTAGGTTTTAAACCAGGGGCGTCAATCCGATTTGAAACGTGGGGGGGGGGGGAACATAATCGATTCGAGTATTCCGGCCGTAAGTACTATCTAAGCGGAGCGCCACCATCAGTTGGCGCGCAGCGTACCAAGAAAATTTCAGATTTCAATACCTGCCAGATCGCTGGAGATGGCACTTGCCAGGCTGGATAGCAGCCATCTAGTTGCGTGATTTCGGGAGAAAATTACAAATCGTCACTCAGGAAATCTGCAATAAAGTTCGTGCGACCTTCATTTTTGGTGGATTATTTCTTTATTAGTGATTCCAATTGACATGAACATTAGAACCCAGTGCAAGTTGACAAATGATGCGCCGAATTGGAACCCCAGCCCCATTTTGCCCTATGTTTCAGGACAGAATACCCCTAATTTGTTCGAACCCATGACAACTAACAATTTGTGAATAAATTTACTTCGAAATGGGCACATTATATTGCACCAAGTCGGTCAAGCATAACCCCAGGGCCTCAGATATAGGCCTATAACAGGGGTGGGCAACCTCTTTGAATGAATGGGCCAGATTTTAGGAGTGAAATATTGACAGGGCTGCACCTAACCAACCACCTGCTGTTGATTCCGAGGACGTTCAAGCAATAGGTGTGTGTACTAATCTGTATTCACAAAAACATAATGTCAATAAAGTCCAGTTGATAATTAATGGTGATAATAGACCTACCTGACAGCATCATTAGTGCAGATAAATTCTAAGCAGCTAGTTCGTTTTTTTGTGATGATGTAAAATAGATTTTTTATTTTTATTTTTCTTGAGACATCTCACCGGCCGCAAAAAAAAATCACTGAGGGGCCGCATGTGGCCCGCGGGCCGAAGGTTGCCCACCTCTGGCCTATAGGAACGATGTCCCAAAATGTCCCGGACATATAGGTGAAGGAAGCTATCCGCCGCGACTGCATGTGAGCTTCTCGACTTGCCGTCCTGGGAGTCATACCACAAAATGGTTCATTTCCTCATACGCCATTATTAATAATTTAAATAACTAACTAATTCGGCACAGCCCAGATCCGAGTTCGTATAGTGAGCTTAGCGCAAATTTGGCCAAAAGTCGGCATACGCCAGCATGTTAAACCACCAATGACATATAATGCCACCCGTGACACACTTCCAATGGGACTATGTCTGTTTAAATAATTTGGTAGGTCTACGAGAATACATTTCTATGAAATTTGAAACAAGGATGGCAAGACAAACCACTTTAAATATGTTTTCAGGACCTCACGCATGCGCATGTATCGTCAGACTTAGAATAGGTCCCATGTGAGTGGTGGCTAAAATGATGAAGGCATCAAAATAAATCAGTGGTTGTTCGTTGGAGTCCTCTCGCAAGTTACCTCGGTTGCTATGTGGATCTGCATCTGGTAATCGGGTGAATTCTGGTCGGAGAGTACTATGTAACCACCGTGTACCCAGGGACGTAGCTAAGGCCTGATGATTGGGGGGGGGGGCGTAGTGGCTGAAAATCCAACTGGATGGGTTTGAAGCCAGGAAATTCCGACTGCTGCTTTGTACCTCCCCCCCCCCCCACCCTCGCGCTACTCGTCAACGATACGGTCAGTGTCAGTTAGACACCCAATCTTTCGCGACTGCACTTTTGTTCTGAACTTTTATCGCTACATTTGTATACCCACTGGCACTCATTTCACAAACTTATTAGCCCCCCCTCCACCCCAACCAAATATTTTTGTGAAAATTCGGGCAATATGCTGATAACTTTTTGGGCACCTACTGCAAGAAAGATAATTTGCAGTGTGTTTTTCAGTGGTTAAACTTATATTATTATTACCATTAATATTGTAACGACTTCCCAAATAATTATAATCAATATGGAAGGGTAATAAGACGGAAATGACTGTATGTTATTTGCATGCGATGTAAAAACCGATGCATGCCTATATGATATGCACATTAACAAAAATTTTGGTTACATTTTTCGGGCAAGTCGTTACAACCTCCCCAAATCAAACTGGGCTCCTACGCCTATGACGGTAGTTCTATTAGGCATTTTTTTTTGAGTATTCAAAATCATACGAAGTTTTGTACGATGGAGTTTAAGAAACGCGAAAACAATTTCTCAAAGTGGCAAGAAAAAACGTGCTAAATATGACAGATTAAAGGTCAATTTTGACCGAAACTTTTCAATTTTTAGGTCATGCACAATCACAGGAATAAATGAATAGGTCTAGATAAACTAGAGTGCGACTGTCGCACTCCAATTTTCCAACTATCGTCAGTTTTACCAAGTTTGGGGGTGAGACACCCCCCCCCCCTCTAGCGACGTCCCTGCGTGTACCCAGTGTTCTCACTGTGGACTCTGTGGAGTAAACTCCGGTATCACTCAACAACAAGGTAACATGGGATGCGCTGCCACGGAATGTGCTCCCTATTTCATTTCCCCAATATTATGGAACGGGCACCGTCTTTGAAACACCATCTACAACTAATATAACAACTATGTACAAGCTTTGGCTCTAGATATGAAGTGCTGTCTCTTATGATAAGCAAGGAGCGCACTAGTTTTCTACTGGATTCGCCCAAAGATGCGGCGTCTGTAATCCGAGGAACCAACGAACTTCTCTGCTAACTCATCAGGCTTCAACTGGGCTGGACGTTCGCGGTGAATATGGCACACCATCACATCGTTCAGCCTCTGTTGAGTCATGGTGCTCCGTAGCCAAGTCTTCAAACACCTCAAAGCACTAAGAGATCTCTCGGCTTTCGTCGAACTGGCGGAGGAGACGAGGAGCAACCGCAAAAGAGCTTCGACTTCACCAAACATAGCCCGTACCGCTGGATTCATCAACTTGAATATTTGTCTATACCCTTCAACCGACGTCGACTGGAACTGGCCTCGAAAGAAAGGCAGACTAAGCTTAAGATTGTCGGAGAGCTCAGGGTATCAACTCACGAGATCTGGGTGGAATTCTCCATTCAGAAACATTAAGTGATATTCGATGATATGAGATGTGTATAAGCCCTAACCAAATAGAGCCACGACACTACTCTTTTTCCAAATGTGTGGGGGGGGGGGACATTTGGAAGTGTGTCCCCCACCCATCGAAATGTGGGGGGGGGCGTGTCCCCCCGTCCCCCTGGATTGACGCCCATGCCATGTTTTAAACAAAGCCCATATTTATTCCACTTTGCTGGGCGATATTGATTTGATTTGCTAGCGGTTTATTTGTGTTGTTTGTTTCTCCCGTCGAATTTGCTTCAAATCAAATGTTTCTTTCAGTTGGACAGTTGATTGCTTTTAGTGTTAGTTTTGACTAGATTCTTTCATATCGCTTTTTTTCCCTCTATGTGGTAATGATCGCCTATAAGAAGATAACAGGAGAATATGTTATGCCTCGCTCAGTCTTGTTGAGTATACATGTGTCGTACCACAATTTATCGTTCCATTAACTAACACGAAATTCGGCCAGTAAAGCATTCGATATAAGTTGAACTGGCATGACCTACCCACCACATGTTACTTGATGACTTGGCCTATCGTGGTACCTGCAAATTTCGATATCACGATCGCTTATAGCTTTTGAGCTAGAAGAGCAGTAAGTGCAGGCGCGTATCCAGGATTTTCAAACCCGGGGGCGCGAATTACTATCTAAGCGGAGCGCCACCATCGGTTGGCGCGCAGCGTACAAGAAAATTTCTTGTTTTGAAACCCCCCAGATCACCGGAAACGGCACTTCTCGGGCTTGAAATGACCAACCAGATGTACACTTTTTGCCTGAGAACCAAGTATTTCCTAATAGTTTTTTTTTCCATCCATAACCTTTTTGAAGATTGTCAACCCGGCACACATCATGTTCGACCTGATCGCATCTCCTGTGGGTCTTTGCTTTTGTAGGTGATTCTACGTCGCGGCCCACAATACCCGTCAGCCCAACTTTTCAAGGTTTTAAGCCCCATATATGTTCAGAATTTGAAAATTCACATTTCTCGTGAATAAACTCACTTCAAAACATACCCATAATCTTGTACAAAATTTCATCTATGGACAACCAATATAGAAAAAACTTCCTTCAACCCCTAACAGACCGGTCAAAATTGCACGAGTAGAGGGAAGTGTGATGTAGAATGTTGGTCAGAAATTTTGGAAAATTCAGACACAGTTAATTTATTGGTGTAGAAATATTGCAACCTGTTATAACGGCTATTATAAAACTTGGTTGAAGGAAATGAAAAAATAGCAGATATTTCCGAAACCGAACACTACACACATAGGCGTAGGAGGCGCGGCGGCAGTGGCGGAGCTAGGGGTATTGGTCAGGAGTGGCGAGAATGGTCTGAAGGGGCGCTTTCGACACTATCTAAGCGGAGCGCCACCACTGGTTGGCGCGTAGCGTACATAAAATTTTTGAGTAAAGATACTCCCTAGATCGCAGGAAATGACCCTTTCCGGGCCTGGGTAATTTGCAGATAAACGAAGAATAAGGTGTCATCGCCAAATTACACGAACAAAATGTGAGAAATGTCAATAAGTAGATGAGAGCGCAATAAAAAAGTCAATAATCTAGAATAATTAAAAAGTGGTAAAGAGCTGAAAAAGGCGCCAGCAGTCCATTTGAGTCCGTCAGGGGGGGGGGCGGATGCCCCCCTGACCATATGGACGCTCCGCCACTGCGCGGCGGGGGTGCAGGCCCTAATTCGCCATTACTAATGTAAAAGAGAGTTTTGACATAATTGGACCTCCATGCTTTTTATAAATCTACATGAGACATGTCGTTGTTTACATTAGCATCCCGCGGTATACTGCGCAATTTGAACGGACCGTACGGTACATGATGGCATGCGATGTAATAACCGATGCTTGCTTATATGATATTGACATGAACACGTTGAACGCGCGCTTCGCGCGCGAAAATTTTTGGTTATTTTTTCAGGCAAGTCGGACAGTTTTGAGGCTTTTCATCCTGGAACGCCATTTTCATGCTCACTGATATGATGTGATATCTGCTGTTTGCGTTACAAATTCGAACAGGCGCGTAGCGAGGAATTTGCCAAGGGAGGGGCGAAGCCTGTAGGCAAATTATCTAAGCGTAGCGCCACCATAGGTTGGCGCGAAGCGTACAAGAAAATTTTGCCTCCCAGATCGCTGGAAATGGCACTACCCAGGACCATTTGTTAGCGCGAAGCGTACAAGCAAATTTTGGCCGAAAATGTCTCCCAGATCGCTGGAAATGACACTTCCCAGGCCTTGTAAGTTGCCTCTAAGCACTTTCTATTTTGAAATTATTTAGCGATATCATTTAAAAAATGCTGAATTGGGGGGGGGGGGGGCGGGCGGTCGCCCCCATCCCAAAATGCGTCATGTTCCCCGACGACACGGTCGAGTTCGAGACCAGCCACAGTTGGTTTCATAGCACAATTCTACACACGCGTTATGATAGACCATATATAGTATATATATATATAGATCATTAGTGAGAGAGGAAAATGGAAACATCAAAAAATGGAGTTGTCGGTGTAGGGGTAAGGTGAGTCACACTTTTACGAAATCATTGATCCGTCACTGGCTACCCTTCAGCGCTGTAATGATGTCACTGTTCCTCTTTCTCTTCCCGGTGTCTTCGCGTTTTGCTTTTACTCCCTCTTTTTCTCCTTTTTCTCTCTTTCTTCTTTTTCTTTTCCCTTCCTTCCTTCCTCTCCTTCTCCTTTTCCCCCCTCTTTTTTCTTCTCTTTTTTTCTCTTCTCTTTTTCTTACCCGGGGGGCGCGCGCCCCCAACGCCCCCCCCTGGATACGCACCTGAAGTGTAACACACTGAACACCAGCCCTTCCGAAATGATGCATCCATCGCACGGAACTAATGTCTATTTATTCGTCTATTTATTCTGTGATCCATAGCCTCAGAGAGAAATTAAATTCCTCTCTATTGCATGCATTTCGGGGTTTATAACTCGTTACGAGAGAACAAGAATGATCTGCACACACAGTGCTTGCAGTTGAGGTACTCTCTGACATGGACACACAAGGCAGATTATCTATATTTCTTACGTGCACCCTCTTTCACAGGATACCAACGAGGTAAATGAATCATTTACCTCGTTGCAGGATACCGTCGGCGTACATATAAATCGCCTTCAGATGTCAATACTAGTGACGGTAGCAGTCAATCTCTATAGGCTAATTGGTGGAGAAAAAGTCAACAATCCTCGCGATACAAATTTGTTAACGATAAGGGTAAAAATTCTTAACTCATATTGAATTTATAGCAGTGATTTACTGTGTACCGCAAATTTACCATAGGCTAGTAAAAGTGTAGCATAACCGGTATCAGTAATGTACTGTGTAAAGTAGGCCTGAGTCAGGCGTCAGATGTGGTTTTGCGAAACGCTCTTTTCATGTATATTGTGTATAGTCTAGACCAACAATAAGGTTTTCGATTTGCCGCTATAACGTGCAACATTCACAAGGATAAAGTACGAAGTCACGTTGCACTGCTAGCATATTGCAGATTAGTGAAACCTAACCAGCATACTTGATGCATGTGACAGTATACATCTGCAACCACAGGTCATAAGGCCCTCCCAACCATAGCCACAGTAATATATGGAAGGAAAGATTTGAAGCTGGCATATGAGTACCTTTTGCCTGTGTTTTGATATAACAACTGATTAGTGATACTGAGTAGTAAATCTGGTCAACCAACATTGAAGTTGAATAAAGTCTGAGAAAACCAATCTCAAAGTGGGTGTTAAAGGCATTGAAGACTCGCCCCAAACCGCGTGCAGTCATGTGAAAAAGTTAACTTTCCGTTGCTTGCAAGTGACGTTTTGTTTGTGTCGCTACAAAATGCAGACAGTACAGTGATGAAACGTGATACCTTGTTATCTTTAGCTAGACCTGAGATGTCCATCACTGTATTGTTTGTACACTGTGCTGTGTGTATTGACCGCAGCTGTATGTACTGACTATACAATAGTGTCTAATTACCGATGGTAGCAAGCTTTGTGTGTGTATTTTCGCAATCGATGGTGGTGTTTAACACTTCTGTTACACCTTATTCGAAACTAGGTCAGATTACCGGCATTCGAAGTTTCTTTTTGCGCGAGTCTTCACACCCTTAAACAAACTTCACAAATATTCATCGTTTTTTTGAACTCATCATCAACTCTCTGAAACATATGCCAGAAAACTCTAATGGACCCAAATTGCCCAGAATTAAGCATTTTTATTGTAAAACAGGTAGATTAATCTTAAATGGTTTAGCCTAGCGGTAGATGAATTAGTCCATGCCAGCATCAAACGTTTATACTGTGTGGCCTTCGTACATAATTCCCCACAGTATATATTTAGGCTATAGTCGAGGGACCTACTATGACTCATCATTGGTTATTTCATGTTTGACCATAGGGAAAGTACTTAGCCTAACTTAAAAGGGATACATTTACTTTAAACAGCTAGACTTATTTGTTTGTGTCCAATTTAAAGAATGAAGAAATGACACTTTCATGTTGATTTCACTTGATTTCTCTTGAACAACAAGCTGTCTACAAATAAATTAGCATACTCCATAACCCATTGTACAGAAAGCTCCTTGTGAAGCTTTGAGCAGCAAATTCTGCCCTGTATATATTTTATGCATTTGCCTACATGCACAAGTAAAAAAAAGAGTGATTGTATCAGGCAAATTGTCTATCATTAGAACAACATTCAGGATGAAAAATCCCATGTTCAATGAAATTTCATTAAAAGAAATTACACATTGAAAGGCTTACGGTGTACTTAAGTAATGTGAGATTATGAATGTTATGTCATACAGTGAGTCTCAATTGAGAGTCCAATGTTTCTTTTACTCTACAATGCAGGAATAATGGCCTCAATTAATGAAATTAACACCACTGCTGATTGTTCATTTGACGTGAATAACTTTGTGGATAACCTACTTGATCAAGAAGTTCACTTTCAGGTTTTGAAAATGAAGGAAAGTTTCTTCGTTTGGATAGGTTCAGCTGCTGCCAAAATGGAGGGTCTTGCAGTTGCTATGACAACTAATATAGTGAGTATCGATCTGTATGGATAAGTGCTGGCACATGAGGTGTTTTATGTAATGGCTGTTATTTAAGGGCTAATATCTGTAGGTCAGGGTTTCCCTAACTTTATCACCCCACAAACCCCCTGTGGATGTCAGAGTTGTCCACGAACCCCCAACTTTTCGAGACACGATCTGAGTCATTATTATACTGTAACAGCCTGTGTCTGTTTCATAATTCAGTTATTTATCACATGAACTTTAGGGTACTACTATAGCAACATATGCGTATGGAACGCGAAAAGAGTTTGTCGATAGGTATGACTTTTGTACATTACCAAATATATGATATATCAGATTTTAGTTCAACAAAAAGTACTCTAGTTTTGACTTTCAGAAACGTCTCACGAATCCCCTGGGATGGACTCACGCACCCCCTTGGGGTTCGTGCACCCCAGTTATTGAACCCCTGCTGTACAGTAGGTTATCCCACATGATGAAAGTAGTAGAAGCTTGGCAATTTTATTACTCAATTGTTGCAGGAAAGACAAAAATGTTTTGCCTTTGAAGTTTCATTTTGTGGGGCATAATCTCATTTAATTAATAGTATTAGGTATTTCTGTTATATTTGCTTGAAAGAAAAATACATCATATTACAGCCAGTCAGAGCAGTTTTGACCTGTATGACTCACTTATTCAGTGCTTCAGCTACACAAAGAAAATAATGTACACTTTAATATTGCTGTATGTTCAAAACATCTGCTTTACTGGGTGGTGGTGCAACTTGAAGATGGTAGACCTGAAAATGTGTGTTTAAAAATAATAATGTTCTTGCAATGTTAAGGTAAGAGAATGTTACTTTATATAAAACTGTTATTATTTTACAGGAAAGTGATCCAAGTTCTGCATCCCTGTTTGGTGAGAATGTTGACATACTGTCTACAGCCTTAGCCAAGAAACTAGGTTAGTTATTATATGCTGTAATTGTTAAAAATGTAAATGTAGATGTAGTGTTATCTTTAGGCTTTAAAAGGCACAGACATTTGAACATTACATGAACTGCAAATAAATTTCCAAGACAGCTGAAGGCAAAAAGTAATTGATTAAAGCAAATGTAAAATGCAACTCCACTCTGCCACTGTAATATCACACTGTTTTAATTGCTAATATACACAATACTGAAATTTAGATTGATGTAATATGCATATACTGTACATATACCCTAGGCAACTGCCCTTTGTCTTAAAAGTAAAGTAATTGCAATTACAAGCAATAAAACTCCATTCAGGAGAAACTGTTGTTAGTACATAGATAATACCATCACTGTACTTGCCCATTCATAGCCTGAATCGGTTTAACTGAAGTAAGTTTTTTTCACAAAAACTGGAACCTTTCTCTTGAAGTGGTACCCTGGAAGGACCAAGATATTTTGTAGTCGACAACCAAATCTCTGAATTTGATTGTCAACATACATCAAAATATATACATAAATCTGAAATGATTGTGACATTAGTTGCTAATAGAATGAATACACAGGGAGTATGATAAGTTTTAAGTGCTACCGGGAACTTGTCATATGACCCTCCATGGTTGTAACATGTTTTTCCGCATCTCCTAATTGAAGTAAGTGGTCTAGCTTTTGGCTTCAATATTATGTCTATGGTCTTGAGGACAAAGTGAGGCACTTATATCTTAAAAGAGTTATTAATGTCCCTATATATAATTTTTTCTATATTAATCAGTTTGTGTGAGATTTCCAGATGAGGATTCTCTTTATAGTATTTTGCTTTGAGTTCTAATGAATCAGTTTATGACCTCGCCTTTTGTTTGTCTCATGTACTGATGTCCAGTTGATGTTACTGGATGTAAACTTAACAATACCCCCATTGACTGTACAGGAGAGAATGCATATTGAAGGAGAAACTTGGATACACATTTTTAAGTCAAAGATAAAACAAATTTGTGAGTGTTCTACACCCATTTGCTTCCACTTTACATTTGGTACAAGACATTTCAACTTCAAAATGTTGTTATGTCTTTAAGCAATGCACAGATTTCACCAGGATACTGAGGATATGTTATGCCATCATTAGTAAAATGCTTCTTTTTTTATTAATTCACCTAGAGTATCTTAAGTTAGGGATGCACCGGATCCAAATTTTTGGATCCGGCCGGAACCGGATTTTGACGGATAGTACATGAAATCCGGCCGGATAAAATCTGGCTGGAACCGGATTTTTTCATTACAGAAAGAAAATCATTAATAAGAAGTAGAAGTATGAAACAAGGAGCAAATCTTAGGTGAGGTATCCGCATATTATAAAGAAGGTGAAATTAAGATCCCATTTATGAGATTAAATATGACTTGAAGTGGTTTAATCTACATTCTTTAATAAAATAACTAAAATATAATTGTTCACAAACTTGATACAGTATGTAAATTTGTTTGCTGGAAAAATACTGCATACTACTGTACCTATGAAATTTAGTTTTAAAACGGGAAGCTACATTTCACAAATCGCATACTTTATACTGAATAAAAAGATGATTTAATTGTTGTAATAACACTACATACACTGAAAGCGGGAAATTAAATTTGTTTACATTCCCAAATAGCAAGAGATTGTTTCACACATAAAAATTCTGAGAAAACATGAATGCCAACAATAGTGGGAAAGTAAATTCAATGGAACAGTATTGTGACTGATAAGTATATGAATGGTCTATTTTAACTGCACAATATTAAACTGATGAAGGCTGCAAGAAATGATTTCACTGCAAACTGAATTTGTTGTATATAGCTTCATACAGCAGTTGTATTATTTTGGTTGATCTTTAGAAACAGTGGGTCAGACCATTGAGAAAATTAAATTAAACATGTTAAATCTAATTTTTCCTTACTTTGAATGTTTTTATTAATTTTTGGAAATAGCATACATTGATTTAAGTTAATACCAACACCTTTTTAAGGAATAATTCAGGCCAGATTTTGAAAAAGATCCGGCCAGATTTTGAAAAAGATCCAGCCGGATTTTGAAAAATAGCCAGCCGGTACCGGAACCGGAAAATTGCTCACTATCCGGCCAGATAGTCCGGCCGGACCGGATATCCGGTGCATCCCTAGTATCCTATTAAAGGTACAGAAAATGTGTAAACTAATTTGTATTTTCTTCTTTTGCTTGAATTTAAGCCAAGGCCACCAAGAAGCAAGTATTTGTGAGTTACAACCTGCCATGTGACCAGCAGATGCTATCATTGGTGGAGAAGAGAGTACATGATGAGATGAAACAACACCCAGAGTGGTTCTGATGCAAAGAAAGGTAACAAATATTAACTATGAAGGAAGTATCTATACTCTAGATGATACCATTAGCTAGACATCTCTCCATGTTGTTAATGTGCAACCCACTGATATCATTGGTTTTATCTTAAATGGATTGGTACCACCAGCTATCATTGGTTGTTAAGGCATGGTACCCCTCCTCCCCCTTCCACCAGCTATCATTGGTTATTAAGTGGATTGGTACCCCTCTTCCCCAGCTATCATTGGTTATTTAGTGGATTAGTACCCCTTCTCCCCTCCACCAGCTATCATTGGTTATTAAGTAGATTGGTACCCCTCCAACCCCCTCCATCAGCTATCATTGGTTATAAGATGGATTGGTACCCCCCCCCCATTCAACAGCTATCATTAGTTATTAAGTGGATTGGTACCCCTCCTCCCCCTTTACCAGCTATCATTGGTTATTAAGTGGATTGGCACCCCTCCAACCCCCTCCATCAGCTATCATTGGTTATAAGATGGATTGGTACCCCCCCCCCTTCAACAGCTATCATTAGTTATTAAGTGGATTGGTACCCGTCCTCCCCCTTTACCAGCTATCATTGGTTATTAAGTGGATTGGCACCCCTCTTCCCCCTTCCCCTCCTATACCAGCTATCATTGGTTATTAAGTGAATTGGTACCCCTCCAACCCCCTCCATCAGCTATCATTGGTTATAAGATGGATTGGTACCCCCCCCCCCCCTTCAACAGCTATCATTAGTTATTAAGTGGATTGGTACCCCTCCTCCCCCTTTACCAGCTATCATTGGTTATTAAGTGGATTGGCACCCCTCTTCCCCCTTCCCCTCCTACACCAGCTATCATTGGTTATTAAGTGAATTGGTACCCCTCCATCCCCCCTCCATCAGCTATCATGGTTATTAAGTGAATCAGTACCCCTCCCCACCACCTTCACTAGCTATCATTAGTTATTAAGTGGATTGGTCCCCCTCCTCCCCCTCTCCACCAGCTATCATTGGTTATTAAGTGTATTGGTACCCCTCTCCACCCCCTTCACTAGCTATCATTAGTTATTAAGTGGATTGGTACCCCTCCTCCCCACTCCACCAGCTATCATTAGTTATTAAGTGGATTGGTACCCCTCCTCCCCATCCACCAGCAATGAAATGGATTTGCCAACAGTTTAAGTCTGGTCAACTCACTTGATAGAGCATCGTACTTGTCATTAACAGGAAATGGTTTGATTCCTGTTGTAACTAAGCATTCCTTTGCTTTCTCAATGCACCTTGTTGATTCCTGCTTGTGTGATATATCAGAAAATCTGCTTTGCTTTGAAACTTGAATGCAAGTTTTTTTTATGAGAATTGAAGGTAGAATTAAATTTTTCATTAAGGCAGCATTTTGCGTCCTTTTCTATTATATTTCTCAACCTCACTGACTCCACTATGCCATAACGACATACATAACTAGCTTATCTATTTAAATCTTACTTCAAATGGTGGCATAAAAGTCAAAAAATTTGCAACTTTCAACGTCGTTTTTCTCCAAGATATTTTCCGTTGGGATCCCAATTAACCTCGCCCATAATATGAATATTTAAACACTACGAACTTCATTGACCAATACGTAATCCAACACCAAGCTTGATTTGTTTACAGTCCATATGGCAGTTGTACGGCGACCAAACGACAACCAAACGCAAAATGCTGCTTTAAAGAGTCAAGAAATGAGAAGAAACTTTAGCTCATGCCATGCCACTTTACCAAATGCCATGCTGATATCATGCACTATGCTGTTACCCAAGATTTGTAGAAATATATTCCAAAGAGGTGTAAAGTTCTTCCCAAGGGTTCATTGTGTCTTGTTTGTACATAGCACTTTATTTGTTTGTGCTCCCTTTATATCATAAAGGGGATCATTTCCTCATGGTCAAGCCACCATGGTAGTCATTGTTTTCTGGTTCCGTTTTTTGTGCTAAATTTGTAGGATTTGAATATAAACTTGACATTGATAGGAGCCTTTACAGCCCTGTAATTGATTTAAAGGTATGGAAGTGGTTCCTAAATTGGTCCAGTTCAATCATATCCATCTTTTTAACAAGTGCAGAGTGATTGTAATATGGTAGCAGGTGGCCAGAAATCATAGTCAAGCATCTTCTCCCCCGTTCATAGAGATTTAATGTACTGAAAAATTGCAATTCGAATATCATCATCATCATCATCTCATGGAAGCAGTAGACACTATGTTTTGTAGTATGTACATCATACGTATCCCTTTATTGAAAGGCAAAGTCTGCCAAATACAATAGCATTTATGTCCTCTCTGTATTAATTTGAAGCCATGTAGTCTATTTATGTACAACAAGACCAGTGAACAACCTGGACTATTAACTAAGTACATATTGCTAGTGCTGAACCATGTATTCCAATCTTTGTAATTGTGAACTGTGATAGTGGCAGTTGGGACTTAGGTAGGTTAGGGTGGGGCTGGGAGGATTTTCCTGCACACCTTTGTGAATCTTAAAAACTGCTAACACAAAACCATTTCCATTTGCCCAATGGTTTGTTCCCCTGCGATCTTCCCCCCCCCACCCACCTCCACTCGCAAGGGCGGCGGAAGCACTTTAAATCTGGGGGGGCACCGACATCAAAGGGCACTTTGCAGAAATTCGATTGGACTGATGCAGCCTTATATTAAGTACCCTTTTTACCTCTTATTGTATGATCTTATTTGCGTATACACATCACTCCATCAACGCCCCCCCCCCACCCCCTTCAAGGAAAATATGCATACTAGCACTGCAATATCCAATGTGCAAATTGGGAAACAAGGAACAAGTTTTCTTTTGAGACAAAATGAGGAGAAAACATGCTAGTTGCTAATGTAGGAATCTTCCGAATTAGAGTTTATTTCTTGTTAATATCTTAACAAATATTTTCCATTCGAAAGAGCTTTGAGTTTGACCCACAGAGATTCATTAAAGTCAGGGGCGTAGCCAGGATTGGCAAAGTTGTATGCACAACTATCTGAGCGGAGCGCCACCATCAGTTGGCGCGGAGCGTACAAGAAAATTTTTGGTTTTACAAACCCCTCAGATGGCCGGAAACGGCCCTTCCCGAGTGTTCATTCTGGTTCCCTGGCCTCTTGCTAACTTGAGACACCTCAATTTTTATGTAGTAAAAGGGCACATTTTTAACCTGAGGAAAAGTGGGGGGGCACGTGCCCCCTGTGCCCCCCCGGTTCCGCCGCCCTTGTCCACTCGTTATCACCTTGTGATGGCACATATCATAACAAGTCGTTCATTAATGAAGATAGGTCAGTTTAACCACAAGGGGTTATTAATGCAACAGACTGCAAACAGGCTACATCACATACAAACAGACTACATCACATACAAACAGACTACATCACATACAATCAGACTACATCCTATACAAACAGACGACATCACATACATACAGACTTCACCACATACAAACATACTACATCACATATAAGCAGACTATTCCTATACAAACAGACAACATCACATACAAACAGACTACATCACATACAAACAGACTACATCCTATACAAACAGACTACATCATATACAAACAGACGACATCACATACATACAGACTTCACCACATACAAACATACTACATCACATACAAGCAGACTATTCCTATACAAACAGACAACATCACATACAAACAGACTACATCATATACAAACAGACTTCATCACATACAAACAGACTACATCACATACTGTACAAACAGACTACATCCTATACAAACAGACTACATCATATACAAACAGACTACATCACATACAAACAGACTTCATCACATACAAGCAGATTACATCACATACTATCAGACTACATCCTATACAAACAGACTACATCACATACAAACAGACTACATCATAAACAACATAATGAAAACTGAAACTGCAAAATAATAAAGAAGACAACAAAATGTAAGATTATAATTGGTAATAGTTTCTCATAATTGTTACATTTCAAGATTACATTATTTCACTTGACTGGATATAATTTCATTATCACATATTGCTTATTTCCCTAGTAGCCTCTTGAATAGTATTTAATTAATAGTCTCTGTACTTGTTTGATCTTACGTCAGTCATATTACCAGAACATAATCACGTATTGTATCTATCCTTGAATCACTGCAAACAAGATTAGCTCATCATGGGACAAGAAGGTAACTTTCTAGGTATGATGTCTTTACTGACTCAGTCCATTAGCAGCTAGACTCTTCTGAGTCGTTTCCTTAAAGTGGATATTCTAGTAGCAGACTACAGTATGTAGTCTTTTTTCTTGGATAGGAAAATATTTTGAACTGTTTCGTGAAAACCCCATCTCATTAAATCTTGTCCCTATCTCTGTTGATTGTGTGTAACATGTTACGAATAGCTAAACTCTTGACTCCAGAAAGTGGGTCACAGTGGTCTATGCTACACACCCACACTGCTCCTACCAGTGGTCTATGCGGCTATACAGTACTTCCTATTATTGTTGATACCACCCACACTGCTGTTGCCAGATGCATTTACAAAATATCATCCAAGTTGAGAAATTTAAATCTTTGTGATTAAATTGCTCCAGGGATGTGGGTTTGGTCCAAATGCTGAAAGTTCCAGTATTTTTGTTTAACAATAAACTTCTGCCCCTGGAAAATAATCTGTTTGAGCAGATTGTTTTAATATTACTTCCCTTTAAAATGAAAAAAAAAAAACTGAATACAGAAACGTCAGAATGTAAAAAGGAAGTGTGAAATGTAAATGCAAACCAAAGGAAGAGACATTCTTATCATCTTTAACTTTTGAATGAATAGATACACACATTTGACTGTAATTCTTAATATTTCTGTTTGGCATCAGTTATACATGGACTTGATCCATTGATTGTGTTTACATTCAACTCCTCTGGGAGGGGAGTCCTTCACTTGCATCTAACAAACTATACTTACAATGAACACTAATTTGTGTCACTTTTAAGAGTGGTTTAGATTATACGAAGGAAAGGTTAAAAATTAATTCATATTGTGGTGACGTGTCCTGAACGTCGTTAGATATGTCATTAACCTCTACATTTTTGTAGTTATCAGTTTGTATGAAAAGATGAATGACCTGAAAAACACGAGAGAGATACTCCATGACTCATTCCAGAATTGATCAAGTCATGTTTATGCGACTCTGGTAGAGCTCAGTCTGTGATTGTTGTTAAAGATTTGATTTCAATCACTGGCTTGACCTTTTGTGATTGAGAGAAATTATGAGACGACAGATTATGCAAAGATAAACTTGCTATAAGCGAGAGGCAGGTATCTGTCAACTATCAACTATCAAGGTTGGTTCATTGAAATCTAGTGCAATTATATGATTGGACACAGCCTTTTGTAATAATGTACAATAAATGTTGGATTATCAGTTCTGAACAACCAACTGTTCCCACAATTCATTTATAAAATATAACTTGGTAATACTAACTAATAGTGGTAGTACTGGAAGTACTATCAGTACTGGTAGTACTACCAATACTGTTAATACTAAATATAACTTGGTAATACTAACTAATACTGGAAGTACTACCAATACTGGTAGTACTACCAATACTACCAAGACTGGTAGTACTACCAGTACAACCAGTACTGGTAATACTAAATATAACTTGGTAATACTCACATTGCTCAAGTACTTTTTGAAACAAGGCGAGAATGTGTGTTCATCTGATCTTTACTTAAAAAACAAGAAGGTAATAAAATCCTGCTTTGTTTTGTAACATGTAGCACCATATACTGGAGATAGATTGAAGAGGTGGAAAACAAGTGGCATCTTGACTTTAGACTCTATTTTATTTACAAAACTCTTTGGTATGACGGTTTAGTACTTGTACGTTACCCTGTCATGCGTCACAATCGACTTCTTTCTATTGCAACGACTTGTAAATGAAAGAAAATGTCAAAAGATAAAAGAAAAGAAAAGAACGACAAATAGAGAAAAGTAAGGAAAAGAAACGAAATGACCGACGGTAGAGCTGGTAGCGATGTCGATAAACTGCAGCGAGCATGAGTCTGTCCTATGAATTGTCATAATTCCTTAAGTGACACAGATGTCTTCCCGGGATGTGCCCCCCTCCCCCTCAACCCCCTTCCCCTTAGACTGATACTTACATCAGCGAGAACATGAAGACCGAACAAAACGCGCAAAGAGCGAGTTTTTCTTTTCTTATTTAAACCCTGTTTGAATGCATGATGACGCTAGCAGTGTCCATTCAGTCCATTGCTAACTTGAGATTCGATAGTTACGTTTTATTTATATTGGCCTTCAAATTTCAGTTTCTAAGGGGAGTGAATGTGTGCCTCTATTTTGTTGCCGGCTTGTTTCATATATTTCAATGTGTGCTTCTCGTTGTAGCGGTCTTCTCTGCTTTCTATGGTCACACTCCGTTAGAGACAGCGCCCCCTCTTCGTTACTTTCCGTTTCTGATAGTGAAACTGACCTTTCACAAACAGTTTGTGTTCGTGTCTCTAGCTCGGTGTCTTCTGTAATGCCTTCCAACAAAGCCGCTCTTTCATCTGTGGTGTCCTCATTGTTACCGTTTTCATCTCCTATCGTGAAAGAGACAGTTTTTGATGTGGAGTTCTTCCGCCTGGTTCTTTCTTTGAGTCCCTCGTATGGCTGCTGTGTGGTATGTTTCTGTATTTCATTTACATTGGTCGCTATTCGTTTGTTTGTGACCTCTCTGTATGATGACAGTTTCCTTCGTGTGTCCACTTCACTTGAAGTTACAAAAACGTCATCGGAACCCGAGGTGGATATTTTGTGCAAGTAGTTCAAATCCTCTTGTGCAGCATTTCTTGCTGATAGATCAATGGACGTGGACCTTTGCACAGGTAACCGAGCACCGGGCTGTTGGACAGTAATGGAGTTTCGTCGCATTAGGCCTAAGGTTTTGCCTGTTACAAAATTGCTGTCCGCTTCCCTCTTTCTTTTTTGGACAAATTCTGAGCAGCAGTGAGAGACTACGACACCTATTACAGTAAATATGATAAGAAGAGCGATTAGCGTGAACGCTATCTCCACAATTGATATTGGGCCCTTCTTGACGTCCATCCATCTTATGTCGTCTTCTTCTGAAAAGACAAGTCAAAATATATGTGAAATCATAATTCACTCATTCCTCATTAGTAAGAAGTATAGTTTTACTGCGCCACTTATAACTTTAACTGTGTGGTCCAATACTACAACACGCCAAGTAAGTGGCAAAGACTTTCTGAACGACTCAGAAGGATGTCCCCCTCCCCTTAAAAAAAAATTCTCCTGCAGTCTTGTGTTCGTAGTAGTGGTGATTTACAGGTGTTACAAATCACTCTCTTTTCATGCAGCTGGAAGCTAAATCTATAAAGCAAATGGTAATCTCCAGATGGGGCGAGGAAGCGAGGACGAGAGGTTACTTTGTCCTGACTCAAAAGGAGCTATATGACACAGAATATGGGTAGAAACAAGATTGTTACAAAGAATGGAATGAATGAATTCATCGTAGTAGAACACACACCAGCCGATAGCTCATAAAATATAACATCATGAGCTGAATAGGAAAAGTTGACAGAACAATATAGCAAGCAAGGAGAACCAGTTGGATCAACATATAATTTACTGCGCCTGGTTAGGGTGCCCAATATTTAAGTATTTCGTGCTAAAGTGATCTAAGTTTAATTTTACCCTGACAGTATTCTAGGTCTTCATCAGAATCATCGCCGCAATGGTTAACCGTGTCACACGTTAAGTCATGATAAATACAAAATCCATTAGCACAGTGGTAGAAGTCAGGTTCACGACACGATAAGAGTTTGTCTACAGAATAATAAAACAACACGAAGATGGTTTAGGATTTGGCTACATGTGGAAATTACTTGGATAAAAAGAAAGTCATATTAAATCAGTGAACCAAATAATGAAATATTAATTCTATGTTCTTACAAGACTGGTGGATATGACATATATGTGTCATGTTCGTGACCCTTGATGTTATTTATCTCAATCAAACTAGATGCCTTGTATAAAGATGATTAAACAGCGTAAATGAGTATTAACCATACATGTATCATGTTGACAGTTTTACAGTGAATGGAGGAGATTTGCTTACTGGTTGGAAAGATGACCGCGAATACACCGGTGAAGCCTCTACCGACGCCAGTGCCTTTATTAACCATGTGGAGGCTAAGATATGACCCCTCTGACACGATGTAGCTTGGCGTTTGGGTTTTATTACAAATCCGGAGACTACTCGAACTTTCCGATGATCGCCGCATTACCGGGGAAACTTCAAGGAAACTAGACTGGCAGTCAAAGTCTGACGCGATGTTGACGTCATCGATCTGTAAATAATGCCAGAAGCAGAATGATGGATGTTAAAACATGAAAATTCACGTGGAAGTGTTCAAAGGTCTTTAATGTGAACCATTTTTCATAACTAATTTTCCAACTGTCAAGTGCTACATTTCCCTAGCCGTCCCCCTCCCACTTACTTAGCGCCACCCCTATCTCCGTCGATACCAACATTTTCTCCAGCATGGTTATTTCCAGATCACCAGAAGAGCATGCCGAAGTGGAGGCTGCTACGAGGCAGAGTGATTGTTGTTGATAACTCGGGTACTGCTTGAAGATGATTCCCTAATCTTCCAAAGTTCAGTAGAATGATTTAGAAAATATAAAGAGAGTACACCATTTTAATGTTCTACCACAACTATGGATTGTACTTATATGATTGTTTTATGCTGCTGTCAAAAGCACAGTGTGTGCATATTAAGTGTATCCAATACTAACCTGTAGAAGTATTCTGCTGTTGTCATGGTTACGATCTGCATTTAGAACTATCCCACAATTGTAGTCTGGTTTGTAGTAGAGGGTATCTTGAGACTTGATGAGATCTCCGCTGTTTGTGACGTACTCATGGCAATGTTTATTCATGTAAACTTGAAACCGAAAAAGAGGAATAAAAAGGGAAGTTAAGTCAATAACATTCCTAGGTTGTAAATCAAGAAAGGTAAGTGAAAGTATTTGCTAATAACTAGTTCAGTATTTCCCATAAAACAGGTTAAATGAGGTAATCAGAATATCGTAGGGTTATGAAAAGAAGGCGAACCACCACAGAATAAGTCAGTGTCTTGTTAATTCCAATAATGTGACTGGCCAAAAAGAACATTGAAATATAATTACGAAAACAAATGAGATGTCTTCGTTATATAGAAATGTAATGAAACAGCAAATTTACATCTAAACTGTTAACAATGGCTTATGCAGACCGCTTGTTGCCTCTATCTAAAAGACAGTCGATTTGTTGACTACAGTGTGTATGCATGCGGGACGGGGGGGGGGGAGGATCTATTATATTATAAAGACGGCAGTATTGCCCCTGGGGCTGCCGACCCCATATAGAGAGTGTGGGGATCATGTACATTTTTTACGTCAAATATTATATTGAGGCACAGTAAGATTATAATTTAGGTGAGGTTTAGAATTAGATGTTAACGCAAGGTTGTATAAATAGCTGTGAATTTTTGTGAGGTTGAAAAAATGGGGGGGGGGGGGGGGTCACTACACTGTAGTGTTAATAGCGCGTAACGTTCCATTTTGAGTTTTGAATGGATATACTAAATTATATTATGGGGCAGTTAAAGAGCGGATTTGCTGCGATATGGCTGTACTACATATTTGGTAACGTTTGGATTCTTGGGTGGTTTTGGCTATCTCATATTTTATGGTATCAAAAATTTATTGTAAAATTGTGATGCGATTTATTAATTCTCTTGTGTTGGCTTTTTTTCATGTTGATTTTCCCAGGGATGTACATTCTTGAATAAATAAATAAATAAATACAGATACCGCGTTCTTTAAACTGCTAATATTAGACCATTGTTAACTGATGGTAATCAAAGGATCGCGAAGCCTATAGCTATTTAATTGTATATAACATGAATTTAATCACTCGGATATGATTAGCACTCTTGTTTACCACCGTTAATTAAACAATTGTTTAATCTCTGTTTACCACCATTCTGCAAATTCTTCTGAAGAAACAAGATAATATATAACTTAAAATGTTGTCTTAGTTCTGCTTCAACATGAAAGGACGGAATCAGTTTTTCCTTGATAAGTTATCATGTTTACCAATGTTTACTTTTATAGTTATTTTGTACTTAACAAGATAATCTGTTAAGTCAAGTGTTGTCTTGACTTTGCAACAACATGTGATGGAAACATTGAAGAAACGACGTGTTGTGTAGAAGTAGTATGGAACATAATTAATGCACTGTGTGAAGCTCCTTTAATTCCCCTATATAGAAACATATTCACCAGCTTGTTATAGGCATCAATGTGAAGTGTTTACGCCCCAGTTTCTCAGACTCTTTCATCAAGACAAAAGCGACGAATCTGTTTTAAACATGATCTTATATTAACCCTTCCGGAAGAGTAAGACTTTAATTGCCATGTGTTTCTTTTTTCCTGACGTCACACATGTAAAGTGGAAGTTACTTGAAAATTGTCACTTTCATTAGTGATTTGTGCTTCGGAGTAACTTGCTCATTAAAAATAATAATAATAATAATAATTATAATAATAATATTTTAGGGGTATATGCTTCACTTCCACTAGTTACCACAATTTTAAAGTAGCACGTCATACTATTCTCGCTCAGGCCTACGGTTTTAGCTGCCACATGGAGACTTGTAGCTCTCATTAGAATGCAATCGCAAGCATCATAAGTCTGTTTTAAACACACAGGCATTGTAATTGCAGATACAAAGAAGCTTAAATTTATTACACCGTAAGTATTTACATTAATTTGAGAGAAAACGAGAATAAAATAGTGGGCAATCAACTTGAATTTTGAATCGATTATTTTGAGCCTTGAAGCGGTAATTCCAAGTTTCTACGACACCCGTAAAACCTATGCAACTATGATGATGATGGTTTAGGGGTAGGGTTGGGGGGGGGGGTAGGGTGTGGGAGTTTATGTGTGTGAAAGCTTGCTGCTAAAGAGCATGACAGGAAGGGATACGGTCTTTAATTTCATATCAATTCTAATCTTCTAGTTGAATAGATTAAACATAAAGAAATATCGACACGTTTTAATCTTAAAATGATTGACAATCAGAGCATATCTGGGACAAGAGTTACATCAAACAAAATGACAGATAAAGCTACCAAGAATAAACTAATTAATCAAGCTACTGGCTGTAAACTCCGAGAATACATTGTGGACATTGTGGACTAAGTAAAAATATACCCCTTGATATACGTTACAGCATATATCCATCGTGTTTTACGTTCATGTACAGTGTCAGTACTGAAATGGTCTGTTAAGAATTGACTTTGACTAAACAGTAATAAATATATAATAGAAATACATTTACAAATATAAATTCAATCAGTTAGCCGAATGAAGGTGCATTGTGCATATCAGTCTATTGTTTATATATCCTATAACGAACTTAACCGGTGTTCGATATTAATATCCCATGCATTGTTTGCTACTTAATATCACTTATCATAATCGTTTACTTATTCCTGGCATTGTGATAACCCCCCTTGTATCTGGCGATCGTGTTGGTTCAATAATGGCAGTAGGTTTAAAGTGCAACAAATTTATGGGTAATTAAAAGCACAATATTTATTATTAATTAATCGTTTGTACACACTTAAATTCATATTGTAAAGTGATAGTACAATATTCCAGGATCTTCATCATCACCTCGGCTACTCTCTCTGATTTTTCTGCTTCTAGAGGGAAAAGTAACAACTTTCATATGAAAAGAGGGCTTGAACCTTACCGTTAATGTTCCTCCCAATGAGACACTATCTCTTTAAACTTTTGAGCAGGTCGACAAATAAAATGGTAGTCGCGGGCGATATCAATGGATTAATTATTACGTATTGTTTCAAAGATTTGTTTGAAGTCGGTAAAAGGGGACGGGGTTTCTCTCTTGAACCCCACGTGTTTCACTTGTTCCCTGTTAGCCTATGTAGTTCGGGTATAGAATGATTTCTCCTTTTTTCCGTGTATTGTTACGTACATGTAAACTTACTTTTGTCTATTTAAAAAGAATTTTAACACTTCAAAATCATCACGTTATTTTGTACTCGTGTTTAGCAATTTAGTATGTGTATAAGATAAACCTAGAGATATCGTTAAATTGAACTAAAACTTAAATTTAAAGATTTCTTCAATTTGGGAAAATTTAGAAACTACTGGAAATAGTTGAAGTACAGCTGTTCTTTATGGTATTACTCACTCCCTCTGTAAAAGTACGCAATATAACTTTGTGGACGGGAGAGGACACATACAGTGGAAAGGAGTGCAGACACTGCATGAAGATTGGCATAGGCCCAAACAGTTATAAAGGGATACGGTACCTTTTTCCATACAAAGTTAAGTAATAGATACGCATATAACCACGTGGGCTTTGAAATCTGTTAGTTATTATTTCGTCCAGAATCTGAGAACAACAGAAATGAAAGTGGAGTCGATGTGCACAAGGTTCAGCTAAAATACTAGAATGACTCCCTAGTCGAGGATCGCTTGATTTACATCAGACTTGTTTCATCAGTTATAACTCAAAAAAATGAAGTGTTAAATTTGAATCGTAAAGTGTTGAATTTAACACCCCACCCTGTTTGGATTAGGGACAACACCCACCGGGTTAAATTAACACTTCAGAAGTGTAACATAATATAACACTTTGCGAGTGTTGCCTTAACAACACCCATACAAGTGTCAAAATAACACTTCCTGGTGTTGAAGGTACACTACAGGGAGTAAAATTAACACAATAAAGTGTTCATTTGTTAAAACTTCTGGGTGTCAACATGACACTTCAGGAAGTAAAATTAACACCATAAAGTGTTCATTTGTTAGCACTTCTGGGTGTCAAAATTGCACTTCAGGGAGTATAATTAACACTCTAGTGCACATTTTTTGGCCTTCTGGGTGTCAAAGTTCTGCTTCAGTGAGTAGAATTACCACCATATGGTGTTCATTTGTCATCTGTGTCAAGATGATACTTAATGGACTCTCAACACACAATAGTGCTCTCTCGTTTATACTTCTGGATGTATATTTAACTGCTGGTTTGTAAAGTTTTACATGTTTATTATGTAACGCAAATACAATACTGTTATGTAAAATTTTGCCAGAAAAGTTTACATCGCACCCGTTTAGTAAATATTTTATACAGGTTTTAGGTTAATTATTACCTAGTAATTAGGTAAACAATATGGATGCATGTTTGAATCGCTCACAGCAGAAAGTTACATTTAAGAGAGAGCAAAAAGCAATGACAACACAAACAATTCAGAATGTGGGATTTTCTACTCTACTACCTTCCTATTCCAGAGGTCCATTTATTATATCCCATTAAATGTAAAACGAACAATTTAGGCTATAAAAGTATTGTCTTGTGGAATTAAGTCAACTTAAAAGTGCCAACATTTTCAAATGCTACAGTGCAGTTACTTGGTCTTTATTTTTTTGCACATGCCTTTTGTTTCTAGATTAAAGACAAAGAAACAACTCTTCCCAAAGTCAATTTCAAATAAGCAACAACTTTAGAAAAATTCTGATCCATGGGATGAGAAAACATGGAGTGCTGTGTATGATGACTGCTACACTACAGTGACTATGTCTTTGTTGTTGGCAAATGCCTTTTGGTATTCCAGATTAAACGCAAGAAACAACTCTTCTCAAAGTCAATTTCAAATAAGCAACAACTTTAGATATATGCTGATCCGTGGGATGAGAAAACATGGAGTACTGTCTATGATGACTGCTACACTGCAGGTACTTTGTCTTTGTTGTTGGCTCGTGCCTTTGGTATTCCAAATTAAACACAAAGAAAAAACTCTTCCCAAAGAAAATTCCAAATAAGCAACAACTTTACATACATTCTGATCCGTAAGATGAGGAAACATGGAGTTCTGTCTATGACAACTGCTAAACTGCAGTAACTTTGTCTTTTTTGTCGGCACGGTGAGCATAAAAATCTCGAATCTGGTTGCGTTTCACACCACCAGGCAACTTGTAGACAACTTTTGGAAACATTCCCAGGCACCGAGACTTGCAATTTGGTATAATTCAGATTTAACAGGTAGAATAATTTGAAGCAAACATCAATGGCTTCATAAATGTCCTCTGGGGTAGGGCATGTCTCTGGATGATCACAAATGACTGCTTGGGGTGTATTTTGCTTCCTCCAAGAAGTTACACATATTGCTGAGGTCTTTCTGAAATCTTTTGCAAATAGAATTCCAAGTTGATGCTTCCTAAGTAACAACAAAGAAAAGAAAAGAAAATTCCCATCATAATGAAGTTGTGTTAAAACCTTCTTGGAGCATAAGCAGTTTTTTACATGTACCCCTCACAAAACATGAACATTCCTAAAAAAAATGCCCACAATTTAATCAGTTGTGATTCTAACTTCTTCAAGTACGTTTGAATCTAGAAAGCCAGATGGCCTATAGTGATTACTTGTCAAAACAGGAACTTGCATTAAACTTTCATCAGACAAGGAAGGCAACTTTTATAACCAATGCATCATGTTAACAATGCTTAAAGCAATGCTCACTCCCACTGTATGCAATTGTGTAGATTGATATGAATTATAACAGCTAGATCACTTCCATAAGATAGCTAAATTATAGTTGGGCCTAGGTCTAAAAGTATCACCAATCCACATCAGCTTCGGCCTACTTGCTACAACTTACAAGCTAAAATGGCAATTAGTGGTAATTATATATTGCATTACATGAATATATGTTTATCCCTTATTGAACATAGTACCAGCGTGCTCTATAGGCCCATGCCCGATGCTATTTAAAATGCATTGTCTTGAAATAGCCTAAGTATACCCTACTACTACTAGTACTAGGCCTAGGCCTAGTAGGCCTAGTAGTACTACTTAAAAAAGTGACTCGCAGTGTATACGAAGTTACGGTTAACGCACAAAAAGGAATAGAATGCACTAGATTACAATAAAGGCCTAGACCAAAGTCCTCCGTCCGTCCGAAGGCAATTCCGTTTAATGTTTACTTGTATGTAGGCTACACTGATTCGTTGACAATAATGAGTTGACTATGACAAACAGCAGCTAGCCTATTATATTAACTTATAGTATGACTTTAACGTTAGGTCTACGTAACGCAAGCGATTCAAATGCATTCGTCTACCCAGCTTAGTCGTGGGTCTCTAAGCATATCTCGTTCTTGTCACGTACACTTACATCATATCAAAACATACCTTCGAATTTTTCAATCAATTCTTCCAGGCCCCAGTCTCCTATAACGTCATTTTCATGCCATTGTAGCTCGTTATCGCACACTGAGTACGTAACGTTTTGTGGCTTGAACGTATATATGGCTGTGGTTACTATAGTACATTTAGTAACGATAAATGTCGACAAACTGGTACAAGTATTGCTAGGTACGGTAAATAGATGTTCACGGTACGGTGGTACTTACACTAAGAATCCAGCTGACGGGAGGTTTGACCAATCAGAATACTCGAACTGAAAGTACACTTCTGCAGGTGTTAACAAATTCACGCTACATAAATTATGTAACCCTACTCAGGGTCAGAGTAACCCTTCAGGTGTAGGGTGAACGGCTACACCTGGAAAGTGTTAAAATTCAACACTCCATTTTTTTGCGTGTATAAAAATCTTTCTTCTCTTTATCAAGAAATCACTGACCCATATCAAGCGACTATTGCAAAACTGTCGGTCCATGCAGAATACTTCCACCTTTTGAGTCTTGAAATATTCCCGCTAAAATATTCGGATGCTCGTTTTACAAAGGAGACACAAACTATTCGAACCTTTATTGGTATTTGTGATAGGGATAACTGTCATGAACAACTCACCACCCCCTCCCGTAACCCCACCTTCCCTGCCAACCTCCACAGCCAAGGAGACACAAACCCACCTATCAATATTGGTATTTGTGATATGGGATAACTGTCATGAACAACTCCCCACCCCCCCTCCCGTAACCCCACCCTCCCTCCCCACCTCCACAGCCAAGGAGACACAAACCCATCTATCATTATTGGTATTTGTGATAGGCATAACTGTCATGAACAACTTCCCCGAACAAACAGCTAAGGGATTCTATAATTCCATTTTGGAGATATATATAAATAGATTTAATGTTTCTCCCCACACAGGGCTGAAGACTTAATCAAGTCTAAATATGACATCATCGAGCCACATGTGTTTCAGTTTTTCTTGTATTTCTTTATTTATTACAAGTTTATTTTCTTTCATAGAGATGAGTTTTGCGAATTTTGAATCTAAAATATTTGAGTTGAAGCGCTGAACATGACCTAATAATGACATTGGTTACTATGTCAACCATGTTAACATTTTACATTGGAATATGAAAAGAGAAATATAGAGAAAGTAAAAGGTTTCCGATCCTAGTGGCACTATTACATGGCATATATATAAAACTGCTACCATGCATTAATTTTAAACTACGATCGATATCTCCCAAACGCAAAAAAATGATATTCCTTAGCTTTTTGAGGGAATTGTTCTTCATAAAGGTGTTTGTAATATAAGCTGTAGACCAGGGGTTCCATAACTGGGTTGCATGAACTCCAGGGGGTGCGTGAGTCCATCCCAGGGGGTTCGTAAGACGTTTCTGAAAGTCAAAACTAGAGTACTTTTTGTTGAACTAAAATCTGATATATCGTATAATTTAGTAATCTACTATTTTCTCGTTCCATACGCATATGTTGCCATGCTAGTACCGTACAGTTATTTATGTGATAAATAACTGAATTATGAAACAGGCCGCTTGGCTTTAGTGAAGTTGGTGTACGCAACGTACATGGACAATATTACACTATGAACTTGATCTTTTACGAAGCACTGTTATGCGTATTTTAGTAAAATAATGACTCAGATCCTGTCTCGAAAAGTTGGGGGTTCGTGGACAACTCTGACAACGGAGGTCCGTGGAGGGAGGGGGGGGGGGATAAAGTTAGGGAAACCCTGCTGTAGACGATGGTTAGGTTTTCTGTCTCCGTCTAATAAAATCGCCATTGCAGACTAGGCAAACACGAGACTCGTTAAAGCAGCATCTCACGAGTAACATGTTTGCATTGCTTTAAATATTTGTCAAGGACACATTCTCTGGTTATATGCCATTAAACAAGATTTGTCCAAGGTATTATAACTATGGTTTACATGCGACTAAGATAATACGATCAGGTTTAACTGAGATATTAAAGTAAGATTTATTATTAATATGCGATTAAAACAAAAAGACTTGTCAGATGCTTAATCATTTCTGAAACCATATAGACTACATCAACGTCCGCATTTAGACCTGGACTAACTAGAAGCTGAAGTCATTTAAGTTTGTATGATTTATAAAACTTATTCCAGACATTCGCGAGAATATTGAGCATTTTCCGTGAGATATAGATAGATAAAGTTGAAAGAGCTCTATTGAACAGTTAGTATTGCAAGAATATGAATAAAATGATTTCAATTTTCACAAGGACACGACAACAGTCTCACCAACTTGGCAGGTTCGATTGGTTTACCTACCAACTAACGAGTATTCCTCATCACGACTGCAGTAAGTAAAACACCCGCATAGATTTTTTTTGGAAGATGAAACTTTGCAATAAGTATGTCATGATATATTGGATTCACAAAGATTCGTTTTGACATTTCTTCATAAATCAGTACTATTCATATGGGAATTCAACAACCCTACCCTTTAAAAAAAAAATGTTTACGCTCTTCGTAAACTGACATAAAGTCTAACCTATGGTGAAACTGCATCGGATTTCAAGATAAAAGTTTAACCGCCTCACGAAGGTAACAATCTGACAGTAATTATGCCAAATCCACCGAAAACCAATTGTTTTCCAACATTTTTGTGACTTAATTATGACTCTGAGCTCAGTAGTTCATGGTCACAGGTTTTGACCCTTAGCGGGTGTCTATTCCTCCTGACATCATTTGTTCATTTATGTTTGAAATAGCTTTACTAACAAAACGCATATAATAACCGTGCATATGCATAAAAAGAGATTTTTAAGAGGAGAGGGGCTTCGATTTGTTTTAATTATAGACCACAGCTTACTAATAACATTAGTAAAAGAAAACATGGCATTTGACTACGTCAGTAGACCTATAATCATTTTCTTAATGTTGTTAGATACGACCAAGCTTTTAGAGAAAGCAATCACATTATAATCTAAATAACCCTGGAGGAAGCTAGGGTATGTGCACTCTACTGGTAAAGAAATCACCAGATACTGGTCACGTGGTAGATTAAAGATACATATGTTGAGGCAGAATGTAACTACGTTGCTCATAAATTCCCGGAAAAGGTAGGCTAAGTTTGTATAAAAGATTTGTAATTCCAAATTAGCTGCCTTACGAAGTTTTTTATTTTAATTTTATTTGTTATATTATTTTATGTAGGGTGATCTCCTTTTAGTCTGTAACACCTACAACAATTTAATGATTTATCCATATATTTCGGGGATGTATCATTATACGTTGCATTACTTTATTGTAAAATGTAAAGCTTTCAGTGTACACAATTTTCTGTGTAGCCGATGGAATGTGCTCATGCAGTCGAAGGTATTCCTGACAACCAGCAGAATAAAGCTGGGAAACAATAAAGGAAGTATAATAGTAATATGCTACTTATAGTGATCCGTTCAATTACATTACGAAAGTAAATTTAAAGTCATTTGAACGATCAAAATATTTAAACATGGAAATGATTCGGTAATTATTGTCAGGGGAAGGGGGTGAGGTCCGAACCCCCCAAACCCCTCCCTCCTTTCCTAACACACATGTATTAATGGTTCATTTCCTTCTCTTTCCTGTATGTTTAATGCCCATACACACGCGTCCAAATTACTTGTCCTCCATCTTGTTAATTTTGTACATGTTTACAAACTTGAAACATTTCTTGAAGGACAGTGAGGATTGGCTCTGTTGTCGTCACTACCTCATTCGACTCATGACAACCACCTGGTGTGAGGGAGATGGGGCCCCGTCGAGGTTTGAACCAAAACAGAATTAAATGTAGGTGTATCGGTCCAAATATCTAACTTTAGTGCCAAGTATTGCGATTCCTGTGTTTAAGTATACTTACAGGCTCCTTCTGTATGTTATAAATATGCACTAGTATGTTAGGGCTGGAAATATCCTTTCATGTTTCATGCAACTATATTCATATTGACGTGCAGACACGCTATACCCATAGTGTTTTATCTTAGAGATGCCAACATATCGAATTCATTATGCCGAATATTGTATGAGCGGTGGGTGGATACAATGCATTGTATTATATTTGATTGTTATGCAGTGGTTCATTATAGCAGTTTTTTGCATTGCTGAGATGTTTACCAAAAGTTCCGAGCTTGTCGTCTTTTGAGGAGACTTCCGTCCTATCCTACTGTCACATCTCACTCCACTTTAACTTATCACACTGATTACAATTATCTAATTTGAAAGGTATTTGCAACAGTTCTTCGAAGTCTAATCTTTTTTACTGTAAACTTTATTTTTAACTAACTAAATGTTGAGGTCGCATATGCTGCATCGTGTTAAAGATACATTATGATCTACGCATGTTCATATAAAAGTATGGTGCTTGGCTTGCGAATTGTTATCGAAATTTACATGGTTGTTGCTACAATTGACGCCAATGTTAACAATTTTTCCCTTTTCGCGTTATATTCGACAAAGTTAGTAAACTGTTAACTGGGTATCGATCACACTATTGCATTGTAGCGGCTTCAAGCTAAGATCGAAGAACTTGTGGCAATGAAGCAGACCACCTTTTGCATTAGCAGCAATATTCCAGTCGCATTCTAATGATAAACTTGGCCAGTTGGGAGGGGCTGGGCTTTTGATGATCAATAGGTTGCGGTATAGTATGCGAAAAAAATTTGGCTGGGTCATGGCCAAACAAAATTTCCGACCGCTGCTCTAGGCAAGACTAGGCTAAGTGCTGACTGATTTGAAAGCAACCCAACCCATGATATAAGCTTTTCTGTGTTAATCACAACAAAATAACAAAGAAATGTCTGCTTTGTCTCTACTTAAAAACCTTTAAAATAGTAAAGTCTACCCATCACCTGATTTTAATACTACCCAACCAAGAAAACCAGTCCCACTTAATTTTGTAAGCTCAGATTTAATTTTCGGGTATGCGCATGTAGGGACAACTTTCTCATCAAAATCTACTGAATATGCTTATTTATATACTCTTTCAGTAAAATAGATATCGTACACAACATTTTCCTGTTTCTAACTTACAATTAAAATTGTCACGATACGAAGGTCTAAGTAATTTGACATACTTTTATACAGTGGCGACGGAAGAGGGTTCGAGCGGAGGAGGAGGGGGGAGAAGGGGACGGGGGATTGGAGCGGCTGGAGGAGGGGGGGGGAAGAAGGGGACGGGGGATTGGAGAGGCAGAAGGACTCGTGGTTTTGGATATGTTTCATTTTTCAGTAACACGACACTTTTCAATTAAAATTCTGGAGAAGTGCGTACTTATATAAGCAAAAGGGGCCCTTCTAATAAATGAAACCGGGTGTTTTTGAGTTGACCCTGTTCCACTTGGTTGCACCCCTCTACTTTTACATATACCTCCTTGGTTGGTATAAGGACTGTAGAGCCGACAATCATTCATTAAATTGTTTTACTATTTAGTGAGACGGATGTTTGTACATTGCTTTAATTAATCTTATCATGTGTTTTAATTCTCTTCCGTTCATTAGTTTCATTGTAGCACAATGTGAAGCTTTTACAATTAAGGGAATCCGAGAGTCTAGAAACCAAAGAATAGTAATTCATTACTATTTGATGGTATGTTTTTCAGTGTCAAATTCGGCGAACGTTTAAAGAGCATTAAATTTGGAAGCAGCGTTTCAAGACTTTAACCTTTCTCAGCTGACATTTATTGTCATTCTTTCAATAACAATAGCTTCTCAGAAAAATTCTTGCTTAAATTCTTCTTTGACACTTTTAACTTCCTGTACATTTTTGTTCGCCAAAGATAAACCTCGATTGCTAAATCACTATTAACAATATTCAAACTAATCTTTCATTTCCGATTAATTGATTCGTCGTGTAACATTTATGGTCCATGTTAGTAATACATGTACAGTATGATGTTGATCAAATACAACAATTTTCTGTCCGTGAATGATGCCTATATATATTTCATGATTCCTAGCCTGCTTGCTCACATGTTTTCCTGATCATAACTGACTTATGCGTAGTTGCGTTGCACCGTCAACTTTAATGTGTCATTGGTATTAATCTTTAAAAGTCCAGAGGAGGGCATTGATGTCCTCTACCCCCTAGGAGAAAGGGAAAAGGGGGGTCTCCGTCTTTTGCCACAAATGTGATTCAACAAATAAATTGAGACTCAATATTCCACTCTCATATACATGAATAAGTCGTCTGACAAATTGAAATGACGAATTGGAAAACCTAGTAATGATATATAAACAGACATTACCACAACATAAACAGCTGAATAACAGAATAAACAGCTGGAAATAACTGATTGTTTCACCTCTAGATCCAGACCACAAATTTATGAAATTGTGTTGTTAGTCGAGAATGTTAGACGAGAATACCACGAAAAATAACAGACTCATTCGAAGCCAACATAATATTCAAAGTGTTCACGGTTATGTCTTAGTAATTGAGCTGTCTAGAGAGGTCCACGCTATGCATTAATTGGGTTGGTTTCTTCATTTATCTAATTATTTAGTAATAAGTTGTCTGTGCATGTTAGCGGTTTGGAGATAGAGAGAGAGGGGAGGGGGGGGGGCTTAAATGGCCAGTATACTTGTTGGAAATAACCTAGCAGGGGAGAGATGAAACCCTGGCCACATATTCCTTCACCAGAGATTGATGGATTTTTGATGTTTTCTCCTTTTTTTAATGGGGTGGGGGGGGGGGGGGCTTGATAAAGTATGCAGAATCAATAGCTTAGATACTATGAAAAAAGATTTGGATTATTTCGCAACATTTGTCATCCTAGCCCTTACCTCGATTGACGTACATGAAATATTGTTTTGTCCACACCAGGTACTACGAGGTTAATTACTGCTAACATGTACCTCATCTCTATGCCTATAGACCTATTGGCTTTAAGCAAACACCGTTACACGTAACTTTATACATACCAGTAGCGCGAGTAGCCTCTGCGAATAACAGGAAAACGATTACAGCACACGAACTCTGCACCGAGAAGCAGGAACACGACTCCCGGAATGTAGAAAACATTGCCTTCATTTGGTCGCCAGCTTACTGTTCCTTCCATATAAAAACATAAATGTCTCCAAAAGACATTGCCTTGCATGTGTGTACATCAAACAGCATGTGGCTTCTTGGTTTTGCTATTTGCAATGACGAGATTGTTTTAAATGCGAGAAGAATCGTCAAGCAAGGAGAGCTATAGGCCTTAGAACTCTGTTGATACAAAGGTTAAAGATAAAAGCAACTGAAAGTAAACCCAAATATTTGTTTAGGCAGAGTGTTTAGTTGTTGTTTTAACTTTTAAACTGTAAAATGATTATGCATGGCACCTTCAGGGTTGCATCACACCCCCCCCCCACCACTGGCTAGAAAAGGGATTTCCGTCGGGTCGGGCGACAGTAGACTGGAAAATCATATAGTTTACTGGGAACATTACTTGTTTTATGTTCAATTCTTGTGATTGCTACTGAAAGTATAACTACGATCACCTATCCTAATATTGCATGTATTTAATTTAGAAAATCCACAGAGGATGGCACAGTATTATGCTTGCGTGGAAGTATTGTCCTACTTCTATTGTATAAACAAACATTTGAGGTGGTGTGCTTAGCCGAAACTTGTACAACCACCTGGCCTTAACGAGCGAAAAGTCAAATAAACAGTAAATACATATCACGTGCAGTGGTTTTACGGGTTGATCATTAGCAAGTGTATAAGTGATACGAATAAGACAATGTGTATTTCTCTACTTTCAAACCTAATAAAAACCTAATATTTACATGATTTATCACACCATCCAAACCTGGTCTAAAACTGGATACTTGCTAGAAGTTGGTACTCTCTTCGTTTACCCATTTCATTTGCAGATTATGGTCACACTGGGCAACTGGTTTTACTGTACATTCTGTTGTGTGCAAATAGTCACATTGTGTATTTTACACTGCAGTAAACATTGACTCAATTGTGTTGGCTTTTTAATATAGTTTTTTTGTTTATAATATGAAGACTACATTAAGATTCATTTTCATTTTAATGTCTTGCTTTCTTTTTAAACACAATGTTCTATTTTGATTTTCTAGACTGACTATAACTGGAGGGGAGGGGTTTGGAAGATGTCCCTCTATCCGTTGTTCCTATAAGTCTAAGCTCAATTACCCTTAATTAAATCCATTAAATTCGATGATTGTTTATAGTATGCTGTCAGTGTAAAAACATAAGTTCTACCAAAGCAGACGGTATGGCGGTTATCACCTAAATGTAACTTGACTGCAATTGGTTGCAAGCAAATTCAAGATAATATTCAAATAAACAGTCGACAGATAAATGGGAAAGGACGTGTCTTTTACTAGTATTATTATTATTATTCTCATTCGTTTGCTTTACATATTTTGTGTATTATCATTACTTTTGTTATTAAAGAATTGTAGTTCTGCTCACTATACAGTTATAACGTCGCCATGGTGATCACATGGCCACACTCCTGTGCGATTATGCAACTGTGGATGAAAATGGCGTTTAATAATCACGATTCATTCTTAGTTATATATATGGGGGGGGGGAGCCTGGAGGGGGTGGGGTTGGAGGGTATGTATTGCTTCTGGTCCTTTGCAGCGGCGTGCACATGATGTCAAATGATTGTGTGTGTGATGGGGGAAGAGGGGATTAAAAATGTCCGACTGATTAAGGTAGGAACTTGGCCTGAACTTTGAGGAAGGGCCAGAGGCAAATTAAGGGTTTTAAAGGAGGGGATGCCCTGGGGTCATTGAAGCCGTATCCTATCTTTTGAGTACCCCCCCCCCCTTGCGCAAGTGACCGATCATTTGCTATTTTCATTCATCACATGGGAAGACAGACTAGTCAAATCATTATCCCCGTCTTTTATCACTTGGATTGAAAATGAAAGCAGATAGCTGCAGATCCATAGAATTTAAATACTTTGAAACACAAGATTTATGTTTTCGATGCTTTTCTGCTGTATCAAGTTATTCCATCAGAATGCAACATTACATTGACTACAATTGCGAATTCCATTTGAGATTAGATGACCAGGAAATAAAGCTATAGAAGTAAATAAAAAGACAAATCGATTTAAGTAGTTCTTTATAGGTTGCTCGATCATGTAGTAGCGAGGGTTACATACATCTAAACAACCTTTAGATATGACTGTCTGAAGATGGCATACCTTCCCCATTATAAACCCTTCATTACTCCACGTTTATTTAGAAAATACAGAATATACGCAGAATGGAAAATATACCGAGTAAGCCCATATTACTTGTATGTTTTTTATGAATTTTATACGTGATACTACCTGGATAAATATAAAATTTACAGGATTACACTGATGGTGAGAATTAAACTTCAACCGTATTTACGTGAAGTTATACTAGGCTCGCTGGTTCATCAATTCAACGAATTGAATCATTCAAAATTAACACAGCTGCGCTCCGGTTTGGAAATAAATAAAGATAAGTTAACAAACAGTGCCACTTCTGGGGTTTATGCTTCAATACGATAAACTTACTGTTCCCAGCTCTATTTGAAATATGCCGGAACCACATTTTATTTTTGCTTATTTGTTATGGTTAAAAAGAACTTGACGTTTGTCTATATGTACGATAAATTAACTCAATAATGTGTCAAAATCTCTGTATGTATTAAAACATTTGGAACTCAATCCATATAAAGTAACTTATAAAATTATCCTTATTAATTATCTTATTTGTGTATATCCAGTCTAGTCGTGAGAACATTTGTAAATGTATGAGAGATACGCTTAAAAGATGAAAACCAGAATGGATCCATCAGTTTACAAAACTATGAATCACTAAATGGCCTCAAGTGATGTCCTCTGCAACACCCCCTCCCCACCATTTATTGTTAATGAGATATCTTAATTCAATGATTAATATTGCAATCACACTCAAAACAATTCACATTCACTAGCAGAGTAGTTTTACAAGCACCGCCCTGGAACATAAACACAACCTGTTTACAGTATGACGTGTTTTGTGGCAAGCAAAATACTCCAAAATCGAAAATCTTATCAAAAATAACTGACTATATCGGTCTAAAATCCTGGTTTATCAAACGAAAAACTGATTAACCAGGATTATTAACCGAAGAAAGACGTGTCATATAGTAAAGAAGATTGCTTTCATCAACATAAATGTGCCATACTATTTATTAAGTGTGCCACACTATTTATTACAGGGGCGTATCCAGGATTTTCTAACCCGGGGGACGCGAATTACTATCTAAGCGGAGCGCCACCATCGGTTGGCGCGCAGCGTACAAGAAAAATTCTGGTTTTTATACCCCCCAGATCACTGGAAATGGCACTTCTCGGGCTTGAAATGACCAACCAGATGTACACTTTTGCCTGAGAACCAAGTATTTCCCAATAGTTTTTTTTTTCCATTCATAAACTTTTTTGAAGATTTTCTTCAGTAACAAATCATGTTCGACCTGATCGCATGTCCTGTGCAGATCATTGCCTTTGTAGGTGATTCTACGTTGCGGCCCACAATACCCGACAGCCCCACTTTTCAAGGTTTTCAGCCCATTATTTGTTCAGAATTTGAAAATTCACTTCAAAACATACCCACAATGTTGCAAAAAAAGTCATCTATGGACAACCAATATAGAAAAACCTCCTTCAACCCCTAACAGACCGGTCAAAATTACACGAGTAGAGGGAAGTATGATGAAGAATGTTGTTCAGGAAATTTTCTAAAATTCAGACACAGTTAATTTATTTGTGTACAAATATTAAACCCTCTTATAACGGCTATTATAAAACTTGGTTGAAGGAAATGAAATAATAGCAGATATTTCCGAAACCGAACACTACACACATAGGCGTAGGAGGCGGGGGGGGGGGGGGTTCCTACTGAAAGAAATATAAATTGCAATGATGTATAGCTAAAGGAAATGAAAAAAATATCTCCTTGATAATTAAAATAAAGTTCTAAGCTTGGTCGACTAATTCGCCATGACTAATGTAAAAGAGAATTTGACATAATTGGACCTCCATGCTTTTTCTCCATCTACATAAGACATTTCGTTGTTTACATTAGCATCCCGCGGTATACTGCGCAATTTCCACGGACCGTACGATACACGATGGTATGCGATGTAATAACCGATGCTTCCTTATATGATATTGACATTAAGCGCGCGCGAAAAAATTAGGTTATATTTATCGGGCAAGTCGTTACAGCCCCCCAAGTCAAATTGGGTTCCTATGACTACACACATCGACAGTTTTGAGGCTGTTTATCCTGGAACCGCCATTTTTATGCTCACTGATATGATGTGCTATCTTCTGTTTGCTTTACAAATTCGAACAGGTGCGCAGCGAATAATTTGCCAAGGGAGGGGCGAAGCCTGTAGGCAAACTATCTAAGCGTAGCGCCACCATGAGTCGGCGCGAAGCGTACAAGAAAATTTTGGCCGAAAATGCCTCCCAGATAGCTGGAAACGACACTTCCCATGCCTTGTAAGTTGCATCTAAGCATTTTCTATTTTGAAATTACTAGCGATATCATAAAAAAAATATGCTCGGGGGGGGGGGGCGGTCGCCCCCTTCCCGAAATGCGTCATTTTCCCCGACGACTCGGTCGAGTTCGAGACCAGTCACAGTTGGTTTCATAGCACAATTGTTTAAGGCGTCCATACACACACGCGTTATGATAGACCATATATAGTATTTATATAGATACATTAGTGAGAGAGGAAAAATGGAAACGTCAAAAATGGAGTTGTCGGTGTAAGGGGTAGGGTGAGGCGCACGCCCCTTCCGAAGTCCTCGATCCGTCACTGGCTACCCGGCCATGTGTATATAATAGGGATCAGCGCTGTAATGATGTCACTGTTCCTCTTTCTCTTCCCGGTGTCTTGGCAGTTTTCTTTTACTCCCTCCTTTTCTCCGTTTTCTCTCTTTCTTCTTTTTCTTTTCCCTTCCTTCCTCTCCTCCTCCTCTTTTCCCCCTCTTTTTTCCCCTTTTCTTCTCTTTTTTTTCTCTCCTCTTTTTCTTACCCGGGGGGCGCGCGCCCCCAACGCCCCCCTGGATACGCGCCTGTATTAAGTGTGCCACACTATTTATTAAGTGTGCAACAGTATTTATTAAGTGTGCCACACTATTTATGATAGGATTGGTTCAGTTGTCATACATGTTTATGTTATATAAAAGAAGACAATAAAAGAAACACAATGGTTAAAAAACTGTTCAAATATCTTTTTGGAGATATTCAAGTGTTAAGTTTTATCACATTGTGTAGAAACTGCTGAAATATAGCTGTGATGTCACATCCTCACATTCCTGAAAAGTCTTTGTTTTTTTCTTTAAATATTTTGTGAGATTTCATGACTTTCAACCAAAAGATATGTCAGGAGATCTCATATTTGAGATTTTTGATTATATTATTTTCGAATGTGTTAAAAAATGTAAATAATTTTTAAAGAAATATATTCACAAATGTTAAGGAAGTGAGGATGTGACGTCACACCCTCACAGTAATTCTTTCTACACCAGTCGTTTTCAAAGAAATTTTGATATCTTCAAAGTGTCATATCTCCTTAACAGAGCATGCTATCGTGGTAATTTCTTCACTGTTATTTTTGTCTTTTTGTGCTCTTTCATACAAAATAGACATGTCAAACACCTGAACCAATCCTTTAAGTGTGCCACACTATTTATTAAGTGTGCCACACTATTTATTAAGTGTGCCACACTATTTAATGAGAAGGAGTGGGAGGGATATATCAGTGTACCAAACTCAATTGAATGATTGATCTCATCAACAGATGTAGGCATTGTCTATCATTATCCAGGGGATACAAAGGGGTACAATTTACACAATATCTCACTATTAGTGATGAAACTGATCGAAGAGGCCGATATTCAATAGATTAAACTATTACAATTCAACATGTGCAACAAGTGGGACAGACGTGTTTTAAACAAAACCAGGCACTCCAGATTGAATGTTTTGTATTTTCCGAGCTGTCCCATGATAGTTTTAAAAGCTTTCTCTACCGTGTGATTGTGATGATGTGTGTATATGCGCATGTCTGTGTGCCTTATGTGACGTCATTGGCTTGTAAACACGATAATCTCCACGATGCTCATTTAAGGCTAATCTCATGCTGACATCGGCTTCCTCAGTACATGCATTAACTTAATGTCAATCAATAGTTTGATAAATTCTTAAAAGTTAACCAACTTATGTTACTTTAACTTTAACTCTAATTAGAAATTGGATTTTTAACTGGGGGGGGGGGGGTGGTGGGTGTGGGGTGACAACATTACAACCTATCGGTGTAATTAGTCGTTTTCATTCCATGGGTCTATAGGGTATACCCGTTAGAATTAATTCGTGGTCAACACTAGACAAGACACAAGCTTTTTTATATTGTGACGTTACAGAGGCAACACACAAGCATACACGGAGTGACAACCGATCCATGACAAAACTCAAAAGCCAATTATTCCGACTTTTATTGCTTGATATATAATATCTTTACAATGCATTAGAATGATGTCAAGGGCAAATGATGTTGAGAATCATTCATGCATGGTCTGGCTTAATGTTTTGTATGAAGAACTTTCATGGTGAGTTATTTAAATTGATAAACAATGGATGGTTGTATAGGCACAACAGGAATCTGTGTTTGTTGTAGACCCGTGGAAGCCACTTCTATAGCAATCCAGTTGTATTGGTAATACACTTCGATTTATTTGTTCATTGAGAAAATTAAAGATCCGTTGAACACCAGATGTTCATTTATCAAAGTCATCCCTCAGTCTGCGTGTATTCGTTTGTTGCGGTATGTTGCGGTTTGTTGCGGTATTCGGATTGTTGCGGTATGTTCGATTTGTTGCGGTATGACGCGGTATGTTGCGATTTGTTGCGGTATTCGGATTGTTGCGACAAAAGAAATGGTAAAGAAACAATCGATCTGAGGGCGCGATTGCGAATTATCAGCGGATATGGTAATTTACCTATGCCAGTATCAAGAGTAGCCATGGAAACGAGTAGAATAATGAATCGCTTCTCGACCTCTTGGCTAAGATCATATGTAAACAGTACACAGTGTAGATTACTCGCCAACCTTTAACCTGATCACGTAGTTAGTATCTATTCTCGTTCCAAGCGACTCATGATACTCTCATCATATGACGTCACATCGTCATGATCATACAGTTACAGTCTCTTGTAAGGGGACAGGGTCGAGAGTGGATCAAGTTGGTTGGTTTTTGTGCCCAGGTTCTATATTGGGTCAATCTTCTAAACAAGAGTAGCAACTCTGCAGAAGTTCAGCTAAACTTTCTACTTGAGAATTTTTTTTTGATTGACAATAGCACCAAGAAAAGTACCAGCAGCGAAGAGCACAAGTAGGGGACAGTACCAGTAGGGGACAGCACCAGTAGTGAACAGCACCAGTAGTGAACAGCACCAGTAGTTGACAGTAACTAGTAGTTATATTATATATATAGGTAGAATAACAGCAGTGGACAATGCCATCTTTGGACAATACATTAGTTGACGATACCAGTAGCTGATAGTACCAATAGTGGACAGTAACACTAGTTGATAGTACCAATAGTAGACGGTGCCAATAGTAGACAGTACCAGTAGTAGACAGTGCCAGTAGTAAGCAGTATCAGCAGTGGACAATACCAGTATAAAAGTATAGTTAATAGTAGTAGAGAGTACCAGTAATGGACAATACCAGTATAGAAGTATAGTTAATGGTAGTAGAGAGTATACCATTAGTAGGCAGTACCGGTAGTAGACAGTACCGGTAGTAGACAGTACCGATAGTGGGCGGTAACAGTAGCTACTTTATCAGTAGTTACGATTGCAGTTACTACTTAATGCAAGAGACATCGAGTATAGCAGTATAGTACATAATGACATATAGTCTGTCGGCTGATTCTCTTTTTCCTGCAGCGTCGTTGCACATATCGCCTTACCGAGGTTACCTCTTCGTAATTCCGCATGTTAGGTGTAATCTTTCGAGTAAACACGACTTTTATCGGATTTTTCGAATAATGTTAATTCACGTACACCAAAAGAGGTAAAATGGTCGTAATAATCGTTGCAATTCGCACCAATCAGAGTACGCTGTAGAGATCAAGTGATGATCACATGAACTTTTCCACTGGGTTGTGTATGGCGATGTCACACAGTATTCACCGTGGGATATGGTGGCATACTCCTATTAGAACCTATATCAATGAACCCCAAGTGTTCTCCTTCAGGAAAGTGCCGAAAAAGCAGCAGAAGATTTTTTGAAAGATGTTATCAACAGTGGCGTAAGCAGACTTTTTCATCGGGGGGGGGGGCTGGGGGCAAAGAGTTCGAGTGGGAGGGGCAAGTTGCGTGCGCGACCAGTTCTGTCATTTGTCGTAGTAGCGCGTCTGACGAAGAGAGGGGATGGGGGGGGGGCTCGTAGCGATGACAGAAAGCAAAGTAATAGGATTATATTTAACTTGAGACGCAGTAGGCTGGTATTAATTTGAGAATTCCCGTCAACTGCGTATTAACGTCAACCGCGAACTGGTTTAACTGAGCCTTTAAATGCATTTGTTAATTTTCGTCCAATTTTTTTTGGCCCAGCGATGTCATTTCTGGATTTTAGTGGCTTGGATTTTGAAGAGTATGATTTGAAGTACATTTGATGCAAACATTGGGTCAATTGAGGCAATGTTAGACCACTTTAAGCCTTCCAGGAGCAGCATACGAAAGTGTTTACTACCGAGTAAAGAGGTTTGTTTACAAGTGACGAAAACTTCAGGCTCTCATAGCAAAACGTCTACATGGTCAAATTGATGGTGCCATGAATGTCCAACTTGTCAGTCATCCAGTGAAGGGTAGCGTTTAGCTAGTGAGAACTTCTATCGAGATTTTGATGATTTAGTATGTAACTCAATGGGACATTTAATAGGCGTATGCTACCGTATACCCTGCGCTTTGTACGGTATCTCACCACAATTAGAATAGTTAACCACTGTCGGAATATAGCCCTAAAGTCATCTTCTGTATTAACTTGTTTTTTGGCATTTTCTGAGTCATCATGATTCCTTTTTATGCTTGGATGTTGAAGAGGACGAAATAAACTACTGATGGTCTAAAAATATGGATCCTTGGAGGTGATTTAAGGCAGTGGCGGCGGAACCGGGGGGGGGGGGGGCTTGGGGGGGGGGGGGGCTCAGCCCCCCAATGAAAAAGTTGAGGGGGCAAATGCATGATAAGCCCCCCCAATATTTACCAAGGCTCCGAAACGTGCATCTGCCCATTTTTTAATGCATATACTTGTCGATCTGTCCGATGCACACGTATACTATATAGGTGTAATAATTAAATATGATAATTGATTGTCTGTATCATGCCTCATCGAATATTAGTGTTTTAAATAAGAGGGTAATAAGCTAAACGCTACACTCATCAACATTTGCGTTTACACTACGAGTACACGCAAGGCTTGGAACATAGCTTTATGTTTAAACGCAATCAATTATTAAACGAACAAAAACACAATATTAGCATTTCACGTGTACTGTATAGGGTACATGCATTCATGACATGATGACAGTGCTAGGTCATAGAAATTTATTGGCAACTGCACATGGTTTTGGAATTACCCATTTGTTGACATTAAGACATGCTTTCTGTTTTTTTCTTATGACATTTATTTAATTCAGGGGCGTCGGAGCCGGTACGGGCATGTCCGGCGAACGCCGGACCAATATTCACGACGCAAAAAAAAAAGAAGAAAAGTAGGACTAAAAAATGGGAAAAAAATCTCGGAGGTACATGTTTCAATAATTTTCAATAATGATGACGGCAAGTAGGCTAAATGTGACTACTCTGGCATGGCAGGGGTCTTGTTTTCAAGCTCGGGAAGTGCCATTTCCTGCAATCTGGGAGGCATATTTTCAAAATTTTCTCCATTACGCTACGCGCCAACCATGGTGGCGCGTAGCGTAGTTTGACCTACCAAACGTCCCCCGATAATTATGATAGTTGGCCACACTCTGAACCGCCGTACCAATCAAAAATAGCTTCCGACGCCCTTGTAATTATTGCATTTAATTGCAAGTAGTAATTTACTACACTCAAAAACGTCTTTGCGAGTACACGTCGAGTAATAGCTACTCTCTTAAAACACCATCGAATATACAAATTACAATGTTTTTACAGATTTTTACGTGCAATCTGAGAAATTGTAGGCTTGAGACCCATGTTTTAGGGCTAGGTATTCGCAGCATAAAACACTCGGGAAGTGCCGTTTCCGGCCATCTGGGGGGTTTGAAAAACCCAAAATTTTCTTGTACGCTCCGCGCCAACCGATGGTGGCGCTCCGCTTAGTTAGTCTCCATATATTAGCCCCCCCCCCCTCCCCAATAATTTTCCCATTCCGCCGCGCCTGATTTAAGGCATTTTAGAAAATATTGGTGAAGCAAGAAGTTTCCGCAGCGAGAGCTGCATGGCAGACATCGAATTTAAGATGATCTGGAGGGATCACTCCACAGTACGAAAACGTACCAACAATGGAGGGTCATGTGACGTGCTCACAGGTGCAAGGCCTACTTTGGTATTATTTAACCTTTGTCAGCTCGAAGAGATAAGCGTTCTGTCGATAACAGCACGCCACTATAACGGGCATTTACGGTAAATATGAGAAAAATTACTTAGACAATAACGTTGTTTACGTTTACTTTCTGTCTCATAAAAATGCTTGATATGTATGGACTCTGGCTAATATTCGAACATCTACTGTCAGAGTCTTAAAGATTTCTTACGGCGATCGTACCAGCTTGTATACGTACAAAAACGGCAAGCAGCCTTGTGTTGCTAAGGAGCACGAATCTTGTCGTCTGCTTCTCGTGTCTATGTATACATTTGTGTACAGTCTTGATAAGCTGTGTGCGTTCCACTTGTAGTTCGATTTTTGAAAGAAAATGCTCAAAATGGCAATTTTTGAATTGAAACTGCGGCAAACATTGGGAAAATGTACCACATATTAAATACAGTGTTCGCGTAGCTTCACAAGGAATGTGGTAGCTATGAGATCATGACATTCGTTGTTGTAAAATATTCATTCCAGCAGTAGGCTACTATAAGATTGAGTGCTACAAAGGCACAAGCGAAGGAGTATTAGTCCATTGAAAATGTTCGTACTGGTTACGCGAAGTATAAATACCGTCGCGCTTGCTACCAGCAATTTACCAATAAATTCAGTTTAACGAAGGCACAAAAGAGATGCAGAGGTGAGATTGAAGGTAAATTAGATATATTACTTTTGAAACGTGTTAATAATGCATACCTGTTCTGCTCAACCCTAACTAATGAGACACACACACACAAAGAGTATCATGATAAATTGATATTATGTCTCCAAAAGGACAACATCATCACCTTCAAGAGATATTTAAACATGTGACTGGTAAATGAATGTTTCTGAATGTTTTCGTGGTTATTTTAAAGGAAGCATGCACTACTAACACATGGCTTATATTTTCTTTTCTTTTTTGCTTATGATAACCCGTGTAATATAAACAGAATATGTATCACTGAGCCGGGTGTACAGACCCGTTGCCTAGGCTTGGACCTGTGTTATGAAAACCGATGCCAAGGGGCGTAACTTTGTATAACTAACGTCATGTTTGGGCCGTACCCGAAAACATGTTGTTTTGGAATACTGTGATTTTCAGTGCGAGACGGTGATAGTAAAATCTGCTTTTTTTTGGGTCATTCTCGGTCAACTAAACCATGGAGCTATATAGCTCCATGACTAAACATAAGCCCATTTCATGAAAATCATGGCTTGGCACCATTCCCGCCAGATTTTGCCAAAAATCCCTCACAGCATGCCTGTTCTACTGTCCATGGAACACTCGGAACGATAGAGCCAACTTCCCAGTGTCTTGCGAAAAAAATGTGACCCTGCGGGCATTTTTAAGGGTCCAATATGTTTAGCTGAGATTGACAGACTATTCAATCTCAAAGTGGCAGATAAGGGTACTTTGTAGTCACATATCATAAGTTGTATCGCTTCAGAAAGAGTGTATATCCCTTGGTTTCAAAGATATGTGTTTCTGAACATTGCCTTCTTCTTTGTCGTTTGTGTAGAGTGGTTTTGTAGACCCCTTAGTAGTGGTGTAGTCGTTAGGGCACTCCCCTCACATGCTGAATGTTCCTAGATCAAGTCCCGGCCGATTGCACAGCCTTGAGCCATCACTCTGCCCACCCAGCAGTAAATGTGAACCCAGTGTAATAACACTGGAGTGGCTAGAGGTGACGAGGTGAGACCGGGTCACCTACCTCACTATGCCGTTGGCAATGGACGGTATCTCTGTAAGAGACATCTCCCTGAAGCTCTGTGTAGCGTTTAGACCTATAACTTACATTTAGTCCCAACTGTGTTTACTTGAAAAGTGTCATATTTAAGTCCTTTATTTTCGATAGCTGTATGGTCGCAGTTCAAATATGGGCACTGAGTTAAAGTAACACATTTTAGCCATTTTTTCAAGTTGACTTGTGACCCCGTCACACCCTCCTATGAAGACAAAACTGATACTTTTTTGTCTTCATCTAACCATAAGTTATGGTATGATGTCTCCTCTGCCTTGGAGATATATGTGTCTGTAAATACTGCATATAAATCAATCAATGTTTGTGTACTTATCAAAATTTACCCGCTGCTCCAACCCCCATTCACACGTTCTAAAGTACCTGGTGAGCCCATTCCTATAAGAGGCGTCAACTTTCTGGGGTACCTGGTGAGCCCATTCCGATGAGAGGCGTCAACGTTCTGAGGTACATGGTGAGCCCATTCCTATAAGAGGCGTCAACGTTCTGAAGTACCTGGTGAGCCCATTCCTATGAGAGGCGTCAACGTTCTGAAGTACCTGGTGAGCCCATTCCTATAAGAGGCGTCAACGTTCTGAACTGGTGAGCCCATTCCTATGAGAGGCGTCAACGTTTTGGTCGAGGTCTTATATTTCTTCATTGGATGAAGTTGCAGTTGCTCCACACGTTTCGCAATACACTGCATATGTCGTCATTTCAGAGCATGTAAAAACACAACCCTAAGCACAATTAAAGGAGCACAGTGAGTTTATGGGTTGCCACCCTATCTCAATACAAAAAAACAATTACTCTTGTGTGAAAGAGAATTTAAATTTACTCAGGCCCACCTCCTCTAATTCTAATTATCTGCCCAAACATTCAAATTCATAACTGTTCATACAGTAATGTCATCTTGAAGGTGAAGTTATTTTGGGGATCGTATGATGGACCTAAATTATGCTGCTGACAAGTAATAACATCATATCTGCCTCCAAAGGGTCAAATGTCAATCAAACTCAGTAATCCCCTCCAAACTCGAATACACCACAGGGAATTGACTGCCTCCAAGAGACCTCAACCCCTTGTGCTCACTGCGGGGTTTTACATGCGGAACGGATTTACCAGTAGAACATTATGTACTGCACCCACAACACCTCGCCCCCCCTCCACCTTCGTACATCCCAAAGCAAAAAACAACTTGTATTTGTCCACACTAGATTGTATTTTATGTTTATAATGCAGTGTGTTAAGGTAACCTAGCTTGTTAGGAGTATATGGTTTGTCCAGGAATATAAAACTACATAATGTACAATGCGTTCATGTCGTATGTGATGACGTTACATACATACTGTTTACTCGAAAACTTACATGTCACAGTTTGTCCAACAAGTTGAACATGATTGCTGAAGTATCCCTCTATCATGACCACCTCTAAAACCTCGGTAAGGAAACGGTACGACAGTCAATATTGAGGTCTTTTGGAGGCATTCACCTGACAGACTTATAATATTAGTGTTTTGCTGTTATTGTTAAGTATCGTTTTAATACTGGCAGCGAAGTTATGGTCAAATTGACTTGAAGATAAGACAGACACAACGGAACAGAATATAGTTGAGAGCAGGTTAGTTTTCCTTTTAGTTTTTTCTTCTTCTCTGAAGTGATTGGACATCTACACAGAGAAGGGCACAAAGACATTGTATTGTATAACTAAATTATATTTCAGATTTGATTTCCGCTGAAAGCAATCTGTATGATGTTAGTCATATACAAAATCTAAAATACCTTAAAATTGGTGTTTTTAGTAGGTTCGCATCCATCTGAGATACTCAGATATCATATACAGTCACCCAATTACACTACATTACGGACATCTTCATAGGGAGGCTGGACAACCTCTGACCTTATTATGTTTGACCAGCAGGATTCACGGAATCAACAGTTTTTTGTGTGTATTTCTTTGAATTCTGGCGAAGTAACTGTTTATTCATGCATCTCCATACTGTCTTAGAAAGATGAATCACAATGATATGTTTCGATAACAATGGTTTCTGCAGCTTAATTGGCATAGACATTACTATCTTATTGTAAAAGCTATAAATGTATTTAGCACTGGGTTCCAAGTTTGAAGCAACACTGAGCCGAACCCTATAGAAAGTACCTGTCTGGTGAATGTCATTAAACTGTTTCCAGTTCAGGGTAAATGACCAACAACAAAGGCAATAATCGCAGTATCTGAAGCAGCCGACTCTATTTTACAAAAGCAACACAAACAAAAGTCAATAAGAAAATATATATGACCTTGTTCTCAAATAATGTAATCATACAGCATTGCTAAATTTTCAAAGCACATGTCGGTATTGAAATTTATCTTTAAAGTGATCTGTTATTTATAAAGAATGAATTGAATTTCGTTTATGTGAATTTATAAAATAACTGAAGAAATGAAATTAGTGAGGAGACGATGTCATCACGAAATGTACGTTAAAAGAACATTTCATATACATTTTACATACATTAAATGTACCCATCATGAATATGGATGTAGCAGACATCGTGCACTCAGCATTCCTGTTGTGTTATGTCAATGGGTAAAACTTCTGTCCATACTTCACTATCAGATGAACTTATCTATTAAACATTAATTGCATCATATAATCATTATTATACACAATTCTACTAAGGAGAGGTGTAATTAACAACAAGATCGCTATGGATAAGATCATCAGCAGAATATAGGTCTTTCTACAATTTGAAATAGTACTCACTATGGTGCAATCAAAAAGGATTGCTTGTAATTTCAGTATTTGGGAGAGGTATTCTTGCAATGTAATGTCGTATATAATGAGGTTAGCTGTGCCGATTCACAGTATATAAGTATACGTGTACCAGGGTCTCTGCATTTTGAGGTTGAAAGCCCATATTAAGCGAAACCTCGGATGAACAATAATATTTTGCTTGTCGTACAATATGCGAAGAAGTGAATGATTGTATTGACTTTTATAATTAAGTTATCATAACAGCTAAGCTTTACTCGAAAAAGTGACGTCATATAAACATGGTCATATCAAGTTTTATTATTTTATAGGACCACAAACCATAATTAGCGACATGTTAACGTAGTAAGAAATAATCAGAGTAAACATTGTGCAAGCCATCATTCTGAAGTGATGACTAATACATGTTATAATAGGAATGCTCATGTTTGGAACCAGCAACCACAGAAGATGCAAGTTTAGAGTTTGTATTATTACATAGCTCGCGCATGTGAAGGTTCGATTGATTGTTTGGTTAGTCAAACGTTTAATGGGTATGTGCCTTAGCAATGCTGCTAGCCCGTGGGTATCAACATTATCTGTATAACTATAGCCCGTATGGGTATGGGCATTGCCTATGCTGTTATCCTGTGGGTATCAACATTTATCTATATATCTAGCTTGTATGTTTATGGGCATTAGCAATGTTGCTAGCATGGGGGTATCAACATTATCTATTTATCTAGCTTGTATGGGCATTAGCAATGCTGCTATCCTGTGGGTATCAACATTATTTACATATATCTAGCTTGTATGGTTATGGGCATTAGCAATGTTGCTAGCCTGTGGGTATCAACATTATCTATATATATTTAGCTTGTATGGGTATGGGCATTAGCAATGCTGCTATCCTGTGGGTATCAACATTATTTACATATATCTAGCTTGTATGGTTATGGGCATTAGCAATGCTGCTATCCTGTGGGTATCAACATTATTTACATATATCTAGCTTGTATGGGTATGGGCATTAGCAATGCTGCTAGCCTGTGGGTATCAACATTATCTATTTATCTAGCTTGTATGGGTATGGGCATTAGCAATGCTGCTATCCTGTGGGTATCAACATTATCTATTTATCTAGCTTGTATGGGTATGGGCGTTAGCAATGCTGTTAGCCTGTGGGTATCAACATTATCTATTTACCTAGCTTGTATGGGTATGGGCATTAGCAATGCTGCTATCCTGTTGGTATCAACATTATGGGCATTAGCAATGCTGCTATAGCCTGTGGGTATCAACATTATTTATATATATTTAGCTTGTATGGGTATGGGTATTAGCAATGTTGCTAGCCTGTGGGTATCAACATTATCTATTTATCTAGCTTGTATGGGTATGGGCATTAGCAATGCTGCTATCCTGTGGGTATCAACATTATCTATTTATCTAGCTTGTATGGGTATGGGCGTTAGCAATGCTGTTAGCCTGTGGGTATCAACATTATCTATTTACCTAGCTTGTATGGGTATGGGCATTAGCAATGCTGCTATCCTGTTGGTATCAACATTATGGGCATTAGCAATGCTGTTAGCCTGTGGGTATCAACATTATTTATATATATTTAGCTTGTATGGGTATGGGTATTAGCAATGTTGCTAGCCTGTGGGTATCAACATTATCTATTTATCTAGCTTGTATGGGTATGGGCATTAGCAATGCTGCTATCCTGTGGGTATCAACATTATCTATTTATCTAGCTTGTATGGGTATGGGCATTAGCAATGCTGCTATCCTGTGGGTATCAACGTTATCTATTTATCTAGCTTGTATGGGTATGGGCATTAGCAATGCTGTTAGCCTGTGGGTATCAACATTATCTATTTACCTAGCTTGTATGGGTATGGGCATTAGCAATGCTGCTATCCTGTTGGTATCAAAATTATGGGCATTAGCAATGCTGCTATAGCCTGTGGGTATCAACATTATATATATTTAGCTTGTATGGGTATGGGTATTAGCAATGTTGCTAGCCTGTGGGTATCAACATTATCTATTTATCTAGCTTGTATGAGTATTGACATTAGCAATGCTGCTATCCTGTTGGTATCAACATTATCTATATATATCTAGCTTGTATGGGTATAAGCATTAGCAATGCTGCTATCCTGTTGGTATCAACATTATAGGTATTATCAATGCTGCTATCCTGTGGGTATCAACATTATCTATTTATCTAGCTTGTATGGGTATGGGCATTAGCAATGCTGCTATCCTGTTGGTATCAACATTATAGGTATTATCAATGCTGCTATCCTGTGGGTATCAACATTATCTATTTATCTAGCTTGTGTGGGTATGGGTATTAGCAATGCTGCTATCCTGTGGGTATCAACATTATCTATTTATCTAGCTTGTATGGGCATGGGCATTAGCAATGCTGCTAGCCCGTGGGTATCAACATTATCTGTATATCTATATCCTTAAATGGGTATGGAAATTGGCAATGTGGATAAGCTGCATGGATATCATTATCAGGATCAATTGTTTTTACTGTCAGTTCGTCGACTTCATTGGTATTTGTTCCTTCTCCTGTTCATTTATGAGTGATTAAGAACGGAGAGAGAAATTGAATATGCTACGTCCAAGTTACTGCTAATTATGGTCTGCGTCTTTACATGCTTACAGCTGTTCCAACATAGGTAATTTGTGAGGAATAAATATTTCATTATAACTGTGTATTACTGTTAACACTTATCGCATCTTCATTATCTTGATCACTTCGATGGTCCATGGAAACCTCTTTTTCGATATCCTCTTCGGCGAGTTCCATAGCTTCGTTGGTTTCGTTATGGTTTTTTTCTACTCTCATTTCCTCTTCGTCAATTTCCATAGCAGTATTTTCGTAATCTCCTTCTTCTGGTGCCTTCAATATGACTTCGTCATGTTCGTCAAACCTGTCTGTCTCCGGTGCTTTGAGCTTCCCGTCACTGAGAGAGAGGGTACCTAATTCTTCAACCTTTCGCTGTTGTTCTTCGTATAGTCTTGCTTTATTGACACCCGGACCTGCGAAGTAATGAATGAAATACATGGAATGGGAGGTGGGCACCACATTTTATGTTTCTTAGTCGTAAACTGTTACAAACCACTGACAATCATTCCAGATTGGATATTTTACGCCACTGTCACCTTCCGAGAAACAACTCCTAAGGATAAGCAATTCATCTATCACAGTGTTTGGACCGTGCGCTTAGTCAACAACACAGATCATATAACATCAAATATCAAATCCGCCAATGTGACCACTTAGGAAAATGCACCAAAACAAGTTGAAACTGGCGATGAAAACTTCCACAAGATCTAGAGACCAGATTAGTCTGGGGAAATTATTGTATCGTCATTAACGTCGTCGTCGTCCGTCGTCATCTTTGAATTTGAAGACTTTGGTCTGAAGTGACGCAGAGGCTGACTTACCAATATAACTCAGAACGACTGGTAAGAATACTAGTCCATGCCATGTCCCAGATAGAGTTATGGTCAGGAACATACGGAAATAAAACACCTCAAAGACTTGAGATTTAGCGAAGGCTAGCACAATAATACCGGGCAGATTTGTCATAGCAACACCACTCAGAACCTGTAGGAGTAAACAAAAATAGCAATAAACTAAAAAAAAATATTGTTGTAATTTACGTTTATATCAAGTGGCACTATTTTCAATAACGCAAAATATTGCATATATATATATATATATATATATATATATATATATATATATATATATATATATATATATATATATATATATATATATACGGATACAATTAGGTCTTTGAGATAAATATAAGCTACCGGGTACCGTAAAAAAAAAAGAATAAATTTATGTGTAATATGTCACCGACTTATACTTCCAAACAATAATACTTTCATATATGAAACACATATTTATGGAAACCTCAAACGAGACCGATCATATTCGACAAAATGGGGGAAAACCCTTCAAATTCACAATATATAATGGAAAAAAAATACAGTAAAATCAAAAGACACAACAATTAGAAAATAAGTATGTCACTGAGCAATGTCGTGTTCTTTCGGTTTAATATCGTTTGTGAAAGGAGTGAAACGCTTGAAATGGAAGACTAAGCTCCAATGCAGTATACGATACACAGTATATACTTACAGAACTTCCCATGACGTGCAATGCGTACAACGACCTCTCTTTGCGTGTTGGAAGGGTACAGTTTTTAAACGTCCTCGTAGTGTGAGACACGAACTCTACTGACATCCCAACGGCCTGAAAAAAAAAAACAATCGCGCATTAATACATGAAAATGTTGTGTTTCACGGAATTTTTGAACAAGTAGATGCCGAATGGAATAATGGCGACAATTGCACCGGTTATTGTCGTAATTTCGTGTACATAAACTACTGTCGGCTGGCTAAACAGTTTAATAACAATTGTGCGGTTAGATTGCGCCATCTTTACGCATATCGCACTGCTCCAATTATGAATCTGGCACTTTGCCACGCAATGAACTAACTTTACCAGCCACAGCGTATTATAATCATATTGTTATTACACTTTTTCCATTCATCCTATTTAATTTCATAACAGATCTTATTATTATTATTATTTGTTACTATATATAACTCACCATAATGAGATTAACCAGCGATAGTGCATTAAACTCAATGTTCCATAGATACATAACACCGAGAGTGTTGATCACTATCATGAGAATGTTCAAAATAATAATGCCGGCCGAGACCAGATCAAACCCAAGCATCAACATACTGGCGATGAAGATAGGTATAACAGCAATAATCAGGTTTATAATGCCATCGTTAACCATTGTCAGGTATTGTTCGTAGTAAACATACACCAAACTAAAAAAGAAACAGAAGAGACAGAAAATATTAAAATAAGTCTGTTACGATTAAATAATTCGAAATGGAAAGAAATACATAGGCTACTCCTTGTTTAACATTAAGCCTTCTGTTACATTTATAGAAATGCTTTAGAGATTTACTTATTTGAAAGCCACTCATGTACGAAAGAACCATGGGCACGAAAAACCAAACACAAATCTCGACCCCAGTCAACTTAAATTGAGACTGTAACCGAATGATCATGAAGGTGTTACATCATATGAGAGTATCACAAGCCCATTGAAGTTCTTCTTATCTTTGCATTTGGCATAGAGAAGTTGGTATGCTGACATGGAGTAGGGTGCAAGTTAATAGTAGATATACTATATGCAATCCTGAAAACATAACTTGAAACCAAAGTTAAAACCTTTTTCATCTTCTTTATTGCTATAGTCGCAATTGCTGAATCTATCCGTTTTTACTAATAATATTTAGCCCTTTTATTCTACTCATTGAAGTTAACTTGCTATACTTTAGTAACGCGTGGTGCATAACTCCCATACCTGTAAGGCCAGACACTAAAGTCGGTGTTAGTTATATTTGGTGCTTTCTTCATTTCTTCGGTGATGGAATCAGCAAGAGCTCGTGCCTCTATTAAGGCTGTGATGTAATCATCTGAGATGACCAAGGGTGTATGGTAAGTCATAAAATAGGTAGCTGAAAGAGAAAAAATAAATAAGTTGTTGATAAAATGTATCCCAGTCGATGCACGAGAACAGCCATATATGGAACGCGAAAAGGACAAACTTATTTCGTTGTCTAAACTAAAGTTGTTGCTGCTGTTTTACCACGCTGTGGCTCAAACTCACGTTAATGTCTAAACTTCCGTTGTCTAAACTCACGTCGTTGTCTAAACTTACGTTAAACTTAGCAACGAAATAAGTTTGCCCTTGTCGCGTTCCATATATCTGTCTGTCAAACAATTTTCAAAGTAAAACGGAAAAAAATAAACAACTGGAAAACGGGGTACTGAAAGGAAAAAACGATTTCACGCGGAGAGAGCCACATTCTGATAAAAATGATTATGATGATGATGAATTCTTAAGAACTACCTCAGCTTCATTTCTCCGTAACACTTTGAATTCTATAAAGTAACAATGTTTTTTTTTTATCTTCTCCATGAAACATGCCAATTTTACTTACATTTAATGACTTTCTTCGCTGTTTCATTATTAAACTTTACAGCACCACCGTAAGCAGCGCTTCCTCTGTTCAGGAGAAAATAAAAGTAAATATGTAAGCAATCCATGGAGTTACAAGATCTCATTCCAAAATACATATGACCACTGTGACATCATCACTACCCATTCTAGTAATGTTTATGTTACAACCAGAACATATTACTGCTTCATAGATTCGGTACATTGTATTGTTATTTTGGCTGTTTATCTTTCATGAAGGAGCTTTTGAGATCTTCGGTTTCTTACAATGTTGATCTTCAAGATCTTACCCCTTGTTACAGATTTCATTAGGCACGTCATCCAAGAAGAGGGGCAGAAATTCTTCAAACTGTTCAGATGAGGGGCGTTCATTGGCTTGGCTTCGGGGTAGACAAGATGCACACGATAACGGATTCACATCTGAGAAATTGCAGAACAAGGTGATTATACACAAGGAACTTCCATCAATTAACAGAATAATACATATTCTGAGAAATCGTTCTGTAATGGGACGCTAATGACATGGATTTACCTGGATCTGCAGAGGGACAAAACTCATCTTTATTTGGCCCTACAGTAAAGGTTCTGCAGCAAGAGCTAGACAGTAGGCCAGGTCGTAACCAATCGAAATAATCATCAATCCACGAAGACGCAGGCTGAGCTATCCTTGTGCTAGAAAACAATGAGATAACGAAAAATTGATACTTTGACAAAATCAATATTGCATTAAACTCGATGTTCCATAGATACATATATCACTGAGAGTGTTGAGTGTCAATCAATAAAATAAAATAATATAAAAACTTCATCGTTTTGTATGTCAACAACAGTGTATACCTCATATCTGTAGTGTAATAACCTTTAGATTGAAATTTTCAGCTATATCATAGAGAGGTAGAATGTGATGGGGTTCCAAAATCACCATTTTGATTATATATATTGTCTTCCACACAACTACCATATAATATGCTACATTTATATACTGTGATGTAGGTTCTCAGCTCTAGGCTGTTTGCCTAGACTTTCTTCTACGGTAATGTGTGAATATACGATCTGGCGACATACCTATAAGTTAATCAGTGCAATGTTTACATAATCAAATTGAATCATATTAAAAAAAGACAATCTTACTGCTCTGATATTAATGACGCATAATAGATTTGTTGAGAAAGAGACTTTTCTTCACATCCAGCGCCGCCACAGACATAATTTTGTTTTTCGATCTCAGAAAAATCGTATCCTTCAGTTGTAACAAAATAAACCGGTGGTCCAACCTTCATGTATTTGCCCAAGGCACCAAAATAGTCGATACAATAAGAATCCTGTTTGGGAAGAAAGAAGAGGTTGTGTTAAAAAAAAATGGAGCCCATAAACAAACGAACATCATAATAGGCTTCCACAATAAACCAGTAGAAGATTGTACTGGAAGAAAATCTAAACTTCAGCAAAATGACAAGGAAACCAATGAAAGCAAGTTGGCGTTGCTTGTACGCACAAGTTAGCAACACAGAATAGAGTTGTAAATTATTAACTTTTCTCGCTTGGTTCTCGGTTGTGTACTCTTTATTGCCTATAGCGTTATGGTTGTGTACTCTTACTTGCCTAGAGTTACGGTTGTGCATGTACTCTTACTTGCCTAGAGTTACGGTTGTATACTCTCACTTGCCTAGAGTTGCGGTTGTGTACTCTCACTTGCCTAGAGTTACGGTTGTGTACTCTTACTTGCCTAGAATTACGGTTGTGTACTCTTACTTGCATAGAGTTACGGTTGTGCATGTACTCTTACTTGCCTAGAGTTACGGTTGTATACTCTCACTTGCCTAGAGTTGCGGTTGTGTACTCTCACTTGCCTAGAGTTACGGTTGTGTACTCTTACTTGCCTAGAATTACGGTTGTGTACTCTTACTTACATAGAGTTACGGTTGTGTACTCTTACTTGCATAGAGTTACAGCTGTGTACTCTTACTTGCCTAGAGTTACGGTTGTGTACTCTTTCTTGCCTAGAGTTACGGTTGTATACTCTTACTTGCATAGAGTTACGGTTATGTACTCTTACTTGCCTAGAGTTACGGTTGTGTACTCTTACTTGCCTAGAGTTACGGTTGTGTACTCTTACTTGCCTAGAGTTACGGTTGTGTACTCTTACTTGCATAGAGTTACGGTTGTGTACTCTTACTTGCCTAGAGTTACGGTTGTGTACTCTTACTTGCCTAGAGTTACGGTTGTATACTCTCACTTGCCTAGAGTTACGGTTGTGTACTCTTACTTGCATAGAGTTACGGTTGTGCATGTACTCTTACTTGCCTAGAGTTACGGTTGTATACTCTCACTTGCCTAGAGTTACAGTTGCATTTTTTTATGATTGTTTTATGTGTACAATTTTCAATCGATTGGAGTGCGTTGATGGTTTTGCACTTTGCACATCTTTGGCGACGACGGTGAAACTTTAGCCGTTTAGGTCACAGTTTTGAACTGTTGATTACACTAGTTCACTTGAAATCGATGAGTTACGGTTGTGCACTTGACACCACTCAAGTATCGGTTCATCATCATGCAGGTATATGTTCACTTCAAATTCCCGCATAAATAGAAGAATAGTTCTGTTCAGTCTGTCCAGTTTAACTTACCCTTGGCATTGCCAGATTTTGATCCAATCCAATGTTAACTTTGAAGCTGAAAGCGGTGAACATGCACGTCAAGAATAAAAAGAGTACCAGCTGTAAGTTGAGAAGAGAAATTAAGTGAAAAGTTATGCGTTACGGTGCAGCAGAGACACATGGAATGTTTGTATTAGGGATAGCAGTGGAGGAACTAACAACAGGGGCTAACCGATCTGAATTAGCTTGGCAGAAATCAAAGGATGCGATGGATCGTTGCCTCATTTGATGGCCTATAAATAAATACTCTGGATCATCGAGCTGTGATACGGTATACTCAATGCGCGGTGGTGGGTTGTAAAGTAGATATACCCGAATGTTTTATGTGGAGGGGCGGTGAGGACCATTTAACTCCTAAAACCTGTTCCGTCATCCTTCCAAACACTATACGCTCCTCTTAGATAACGCAACCACTCAAGATACTTACCACACATGGTCGTACAATGTCGTTAAGGAGAAAGGGACCCATGTATTTTTTCATGAAGCTTTGGATAAGTCCTGCTTTAATAGGCACAGGGTCTTTGTTTCTTGGCGGGAAACAGCAAAGCACATCAAGACGTCCCTTCTGCAAGTACAAAAAAAAAGATACACACTTTCAATGAGCATGTAAGAAGATTATAACAAGTGCAACGTGGTTCTTCAAGGGTGCGTGAATTTAGCCAATTTAAAATCGACACTCTCAGATGATCATATGTAAATAGAAACATATTTTGTCATTGGTATATGGCCATAATTATAATACTGTATACTGCCAATCCAATCTCTAGTTTAAATTGACTTCCGCAAAAAAAAAAAAAAATCGTTAGGATGCCAAATTCTTATTCTCTATTCTTGGTTATCATTCAAGTTTTTCCCGTCAGAGTTGCATCCAATCAGGTAAATATCCTCGACATGGAGCTATCTTACCAACTTACCCTCTGCCTCTTGCTGTCAAGGGTCAACAGAGCAACAAATGCCGTCACTTGGAGAACAAAATCCAATAATACAGCCAGTCCAGCGTAGAGGGCAAATGTCTTGACTGCAGGCATCTGAGTCAAGGCCCCTGGAAAAATAGATTCAATAACACTTTGCTTTCTATTGTCAGTTCATTCTTATGATTGACTAATCTTTGCAAGCCACTTTGCCCTTTTGTTTCCACAGATAAGAGATTTTTAAAGATTTGTACTATGATCAATTGGTCATCAGTATTGGCCTCAATTCAAAGATGCTAACAGTGGTCAAAAATAGCTCCATAGAATTCTGATCCTCCAAATATTATAGGCTATCGAGACATTCAGGAGTGCTATAAATTAGACAATTCAATATATATAAAATTAAGGGAAATGTTCGCTGAAGCTTGTATCCATACAGTTGGAAGTGACAATCAATAGATTTGCAGCATATCTGGGGGGTAATACCGGTGACCTAAATTAAGGGATAACTCCATTAATTAATAAATACATCCATTCCAGACATTTATAATAATATGTGAACCATTTCATCAATATTAATCCAGTAAAAGATAAACCTGCATGAAGGGAAGAGAAACAGTGAGGGGGTTGATAGTTTAAGCTTACCGAGGAAGAAAGACACTCCTTCAGATACTCCGGTCATCATAAGGCTAGGTCCAACTGCACCAAGAACACGTCCGATTTGTTGTTCGAGGGTCTCACCTTCCACACGCCTGTCTCGCTGCATGAACCAAAAGAATTTTAGTAACCGTTATCATTCAAGTTAAAGACTTTGTATATAGGTGTCATCAATATTATGAAAAATGATCTCTTTTTAACTCTGAAAGATTAAAAGGAAACTCTGAAAGATTAAGGACTTCTGAAAGATTATACATTTTTTTTTGATAAACAAGAGTTATACAGGATACTATCGAACTGATCGCAAATGAAACGTAAACTATGTGTCGTTTATTTCATTATATCTTGTACATGGATCCACAGTAGGCAATCAATGGAGCATCAAATATGATCCCACATTTGGTTGTATGATCTTTCACCGCTGTGATGCCGTCACCCTTGGATACAGAGACACATAGTTCCATGCCCAAGACAACACCCACCACTGTGACAGTGAGTGAACATTGTGGTTTAGGGGAAATTTCATCCATGTTGCAATTTTGATGTGGACGTTATCTTAAAATTAGTGTCTTTGATTTTTAGCTCACACTTTGACACCTGAGCAGGGAAGCCCTACGTCCTACGCCCTACACCAAACAAGTCTGAATTCCTAACCGTATGACTAAAGAGAAGTTCGTGACAATTCTTCTTGTTAAAGCACTATACACGCACATACTTAGGTTTAATACCCTTACATAGACACGTACACATACATTATACAAAACGGCATGTCCACCTGTGTAGTAGATATATCTACATACAATCAGCGTCCATAGCCTAGTGGTTAGGGTGTCCGCGTACAGAGCGGGAGGCCCGGGTTCGAATCCCGGTGGAGGCTGGAAGTTTTTTTCACTGTTCTTAATTTTCCAATATATATTTATATATAAAACTACACGTAAGCTTTTTTATGTGACTTGCCTGATATTCAAGTGAAAAGATGAACATGTTATCAGCTCCCACAGCCAAGATGAGGAAAGGAACAACTTCTATAATGATGAGAGTAGTAGAAACACCAAAGTAGGCGTAGAGTCCAAGAGATGAGAAAACAGCTAGGAGTACAATGAGGACACCACCTAACCCGAGAGTAATCTTAGAATCAATCTAGGAGGATGGAGAGAAAAGGAGAATGGATGAGATACAAACGATCAGAGAGGGATGATGATCATTTACGCCATTCGATTAAAACCTAGCCTTATTGTACCCTGTCTGGCCTTGAATATAAACACTACTGAAAGCTTGATTTCATTATAACAGAGATTGTCGTTACCTACCCGATAATATCACAGTTAAGACTAAAATTATCAGTTACGTCAATTGAAAAATTATCTTCCTTTTTACTAATAACAATATTGTCGTATTCACTGATACAGCAATTAATAGAGAGAGTAGAAAACATAGTGTTAACTTTTATTAACTATTACAAACTGTACAAGATACAGAATGAAATCAACAGAATTAATATTATTCAAATAGACAATAACATTGATGCATCCATAGTGAAAATGTGTAGGATGTATACTTGTTTCTTCGTTTAATCTGTTTCATCCCCAAACTTTGGCGTCGCTTATGAAACAATTATGATACGTGTAAGGAGATGCTGACACTAAAGACATGTTCTCTGCTAAGTTAAGATCCATTCAATCCAACACGGTTTACATTGATCGTTATATAGCTGTACGTTCTACTGTGTGGATTAACATACCATTAGTCTATCCTTCTCGGAGAAGTCTCCCAACGCAAGGGCAATGTAGGCAAAGATAACGATATAACTAATAGCGATGGTAACGATGTCAGCTTCACTACTGCGGAGAATCTCATCTTCAACCGATCGCTGTAAATGATATAATGATAACTCATAATGAAATACACTATAACACTATTATAGTGTAAGCAATTACACACTATATAATACTATAATCAAAACTAAACCATATAATAATATAGTACAACCCTATAACAAGACATTTTTAAGCACAACATTTTTACTGCTTAAGATGACATATTTACAACAACGTGTTCCAAGTTTGTCAACGACAAATGGTCTTGAATGTCATCCTGCTTGTTGTTTATGAAGTTAAAAGAACTTGATTTGTTCGAGTTAGTAGAATTTGTAAAACAATTGATTAACATTAACATATTTGGAGGCAACGTCATCATTAATTTGGTCATTAAATGAGTATTCCAGAGAATTAGCATATTTTAAATGTGAATATCTATCCCAGTTTGTAAAGGGTAAACCGTGATTTCAGAAGGGTGTCTAGATGTGTCATCCCGATGCTTATACCAAGTACTGCCTGTCTATAACTAAGAAACACTAACCGTTGTCGAAAATCCAAAGCAGAAAACATTTGACGGTTTTGACCAGACTATTTGAATGAAATATATACATTTTCCTCAGCATTTTTAAGTTAGGTTTGCTTCATAAATGTAGTATATGATATTTGAATGTGCGATAGTTTGTTAGAACATATACTAAATAATTTTAATGAAAAACTTGAAAATAAAAACAAGAAAACAAAACATTTTGTATGCCAAACGTAGACAAATTGATATATGAAGGCCTAATTCTGAGTTAGATTTGCTAAACCAAACTTAAGTCGCACTCAGTATTTGAATCTGCGTTAGTTCCTGAGAACTTGGTGTAAGTGACCCCCTCAATACAAATTGTTACATGTGCATGAAATGCCGTAAATTGCTTAATGAACTAAAGTCACCTTCTTACCAACGTGACGCTTATAACGATTTGGGGCACTTAGATAATGAGCAAACACGTCACTATACTTAGTCTTAGCTAGATACTAATTACTTACAGTATATAAACCTAATTGTTATCACTAACGATAAGATCAGAGTCTTGTACAATGCCTTTGTTTGCTTATCTCTAACGGTTTATCTAAAGTGTAAATATCCAAAACAGCATCTAAACTATGTATTAAATTACTACATTATACAACTGTGACCGTAAACTTGATATTAACGGTCAATGAAAGTCGCAGAAGTTTAACGTTTGGAACTGATCTAAGGATTAAATCCTATTTATTTTTTTCTTCATTTTGTTTATCATTTATTTTTGTATATGGGATGTAAAATTTCTTTAAATATTACAAAAATGATCATTTTAGCCTTTGACTCTAAGTTTTGATGGAAACGAAACAAGTGCAGTGAGAATCATTATTTGGAAAAATGAATCAAATGTTGAAATCGCCCTCCTCTGTCACCCTAAACCCCCCCCCCCCCCCCAAGCACCCTGAAATCTCTTCTCAAAGTAGGATTTTATTACGTAGTTTGTTAATCACTAGAGTGCATTATACGTATTTGAATGTCCCATAAACCAAAGCAACAAAAGAGCTATCCCATATTTCTTTTTTCTGGCAAACAAACGGTGCTTGTAATTAGCGATAATTAACCCTTAACCCTAATAATACTTGTAATTTCGTCCCATTGTTATAAAACTTTCATATTTAAGTATTAATAGTTAATAGTTAATTAAGTATTAATTATAGTATTTAGGAAAGAAACCATGTTCCAAGCCCTGTCTTGACAATGAAGTAACATTACATATTAACACGTGCATTCGAGCGCCACGCGGAACACGTACAGATACATGCACTAGTATAGTTAGGTAATGATAGGCTAGCTGGTAATAACTGGTCAAGAAGAGGACTATATCTATATATATATATGTATATATATATATATATATATATATATATATATATATAAAAGATAAACAAGCGAATATTTTTATCAACGACATACTGCTATATTTCGGAGTGGTCACCACTCCATCGTATTGTTCGATACAGGTGACAAACGCCTACAGTGGAATTACGACCTTCCTTATCGGTTTCGAACCTCTGGACATACAATCAGAGTCCATAGCCTCAGCCGTACATATAGCTACGGGTTGGAGCTACTCTAATCCCTATTTACTTTTTATTGCTGGTTGCTCTATTCATTCCTAGTTTAAAAATTCACTAAAAAATTTGCTGGTTGTTCTAATCATTCCTAGTTTAAAAAAAAAAAAAACACTCATGTTTATCACTATTGTCGTCTTTTGATGTATATTAGCCCTTGTATTTAATTGATCTTGTACAATTGCCTGACGATGGAGTGGTGACCACTCCGAAATATAGCAGTATGTCGTTGATAAAAATATTCGCTTGTTTATCTTTTATATATACATACATACATATATAAATGAAAATCGTAATGAGTTGGAAAATCAAGAACAGTGAAAAACTTTCAGCCTCCACCGGGATTCGAACCACGGGCCTTCCGCTCTGTACGCTGACACCCTAACCACTAGGCTATATGGACGCTGATTGTATGTCCAGAGGTTCGAAACCGGTAAGGAAGGTCGTAATTCCACTGTAGGCGTTTGTCACCTGTATCGAACAATACTAGTTCTGTTTTTGGTGACATATTTTGCCTTACTCTAGAGATCAAACATGATGCTAACCAACTCGAAATCATTTGTGATTCCTAAAGCCGGATCTCGAAAGAGATACTTTGAACATATATATATATATATATATATATATATATATATATACGATCTATTCCCATAAGAATATATTGATATATATATAGAAAAAAGGCGACAAGCAAACTGACAGAAGGAAATACCATGAAATAAAAAAAAAATAAAAAAAATAGAATGACATTAACTATACCAATCCCAAATATAAATGTAACTCTATAGTAGTATTTATATTTATATTATCAAATCTCATTTAAAGTTCTGTTTTTAATGTAAATTATTATTTCACTAAAAATAAAAAGCCTATAGTTGTCAAGAAGAAGAGTATATTGATATCAGCCTGTTCTTTTGCATGGACTTACACATTACTTGAACTTTTTTTTTTGTGTGGATATTTCTTCAATTTAATTCTTTAGTTTCTCACACGTTCAAAGGACATCTTACCTCGGAGTAGTAAAAGAAGGTTAGGTTTTCCCTAGGGTAGTCAATGATATAATCTAGGTAGGCTTGTTCCCAGGCCAAGGCTTTACTGTAAAATTCAGGATCGTATCTGTAGTTATTGTTGAGGAAAGTGACAGCCAGGACCTCTGCCTCGTTGAAGAAAGATTCTTATGGTATGACATAACAACGAAGAAGGTAAGGAAGGAAGAGAGAGATTAAATGGTTACTTTTTTATGTGTTGCTCATCAGCCTTGAGGACTGAATATGCAGCTTAGTCTGAATAATGTTCAATGATGACGCCATTATACCTGTATATTCAGCTAATTTAATGACATGCATCTCGTTATAACACATTTTATAATATCTCAATGTACACCTGTGTGAACTACAAGAAAGCACGACGTGGTTTCTAGCCAATCTGTTTGTATATAGTATTTACCCGTCAAGTCAGGAATACACCCGCCAAGAGTTACCATGTTCGTGTTTCTAAGTTATATGTGTTGTTATTGTTTTTTTGCGTGTTTTTGTTTTTGCAAAGTGATACACATGTCGTTCTTTGATATTGTTGGTAAATAAAGTTGATTGATTCTTACCATTATATCCACCAGTGCAGACGTAAGCATACGATGGCCCACCGAAGGCTGAGTAGCAAGGCAGGGCAAGGGGAGTCGGATCTTGTAACCCCAAAGGACTCCTGATAAAGAAAACCAAGAATTGACGGTGAGTTCTCCTCTATCTGGAGTTTATCATCCCTCCCCCCTCTCCCCTCCTGACGTCATTGTTTCTTTCAAGAAGGATTTATGCTAGTATCCGTTTCGTAATAGATGGGGCTAAACTAAAAACTTATCTTGCGATAATTGAGTCGTTCAAGGTGGAAGGTTTCTTGAATTATTATGAAGAAGAAAGATTTGCATTAGACATTATTATTTTTACGAAGTTTACTTACTTCATGCAGTAAACAAAATGATCATGCCAGTCGGCGACTTTGCCCTCTTCATCCACTGCTTCTTTGAATAACAGCTCTCGGTCATTTTGCCACCACTGGAGGACACTCTGAATGAGACAGTCGGGAAGATCAGGAGCAAGAGGTTGATTACATACATCCTGCACGGTTATGGTACCCCCTTCGTGTTCTACCTCCATATTCATCAAATGTAACTGGAAATCCAATACCTGAAAACAACATTCATACATTATATACGTTTAAAGCATACTATCAGAGTGATGTCACTGTGTCGTACAGCTTATACTTGGGTGACCACATTTTTCAAATTAATAGGAAATATTTAAATTTGCTTATTCTCGAGATCATTATTTTATACATTATATTTAATTGCATAACTTACAACACATCGAAACACTTATTGGCGTTCGGAGAGGTCAGTGTACATCCTAATACTTTATGGGGGAAAATAGACCACATATCCAAATATTTGAGCTCAGTCAATGAAATTTAACTGAACGACGTAGTTTAGCATACGGCCAAGTAATTAAGTTCAGAACAAGCAAGACAAGAGGTAGTCGCGGGAAAACAACTTTCAGGGTCATAAATTATCTTGGTTTTACACTAGCTAGCGTACAAACTTTTAATGACAAATGACGTAACGTGGAATTCATCCATTCTCTGTTGGTTAATTTTCAATGAAACAAAAATATTTGATATAAAGTTATTCAAATTGGTTAAAAGAATGGATTATAAGAAAAGACAATACGCGTTGTCTGAAAGTTAAAACGTCAACATCACAACTGCTTTTAGGGAGTATTTCAGACATTTTACATATTTTAGAGGTGAATATCTTGAATCCAAAATAGGTTAAGAAAGATGACTCACAAGACGTGACTGACTTAAAAGTAATATCGCCATCAAAACATAACGGACAATACAATGAAATGTCTGATGAATAGTTAAACATATGTAAAAGACAATGCATGTAATATATGTACTCTCGAACCTCGCTTAAAATATCAATGTCGATGACGGGACCGAACGTCTGGTTTCCTTCCAGATAGGTTTCGTAGATATGACTCTCCTTGTTTGGTGCCATTATCAGCACTTGCTCTGTTCGGTAAAAAGGAACAAATGTCTCGTCAAAATATTCCTTTTCAAGACGTGCCCGACTTCCGGGGGCGGACCATAGTTCCACGGGATCTGTGATGATGACCATTTTGAAGAGCCCACAACTGGCTACGATACCGAGACAGACAGTAATAATGAGCACAGCCACGGGGTATGACGCAATGAAGGTGCCCCATCTAGTGAAAGCCCGTGTAAGCATTTTATCCATGGAGTGAGCTGTCTTATCCAGGTAGGAGATCTGAAAGTGAAATATCACAATAAAGTCATTTTTTATATACACGAGACTTTGTTTGAGAAAGATTTACAAATGAAATTGTGGATTGTGGTATTTTTGGGCCAAATTACATTTCTCCAGTTATTTGTGTACATTTATACAATATCCGACTAAATAATGTGTGGTCTTCGTTGACGCAGAAAGACCATCTTTCTTTTCTGATACACCAACCGCCCCAAAGAAGAATATAGAGGGCAGCAGTTTTGTTTTGCATGGCATAAGGAAAGGAGACATTCATTCCAAAAGAGATAAGCACAAATGGATAATGTAGACAGGATTTGCATTTTTTCATGACTGAACCACCATAAACGACCAAAGTAATTTATAGTCACCAAGATCATCCAGTCGTAAAATTGAGTATCCATTCCCTTTGGAAAGTGTTTAACTCGTTGCTTATATGCTTCAAGAGAAAATAAAACTGTAAACAAACTGAATAACTATACTGTATTGCAAAAAGCCTGTGTAGGTAAGTACGGTGAAGTTAAAGGGACTGACGTTTCGATCCTCTTCAGAGGCTCACTCAGTTATCGGTCACTCATATAAGACATATTTGCCTGAGGAATTATTGATATTATACAAGATCTTCTTAACAAGAGATTTGACCTTGTAACCTACCTCAGAAGGAATTACAATCGCCAGTTCCCGTTTCTTCATTGGTTTCTTCATTGATTGACTTTCCTTAGTAACGTCGAATGAGTTCTTACTTTCCTTTGAATAAAGATTTCCTAAGACGAGAAGAGTCACCAACACTAACAAAAGTCCCAGAAATACCATCAAGACAATGAACGTGTAACCATCAATGTTAGCAATCTCGTAAGGCTGTTCCTCAGGGGGCGCAGTTGGAAGAGGTGGACATGCCGCGTCACAATCTTGACAACTACAGGCGCTTATCTCACTGCTCGATGGAACAGCACAGTCTTCGGCGTATTCGTCCAGAGGTGCCATTCCTTCGTCAAGTATTGGGTGGTCTTCACCAGTTTGTAACAAGATAAAATTGATTTGGAAGGGAGTAAAGCCATTGGTAGGTGTTCCGAAGAACGCCAACCATCTTTCAGGGGTACAGTCATCACCAGTGTAACCTCCACACATCAAGTCCATTACCTTAGTGTTTGCCGCGGGGAACTGAACATCTTTGCAAGAATCAAACATTTCGTACGCCGTCTCTTTACTCAGAAAGAAGCTGATTGCTGTGGCTCCTTGCTTCTCCTCTGGAGCTGGGATCAGTTCAGTTGCATTGATGAATATGCTCTGGTCGACGCTACATAGCAAGTTGCAGAAGATGTTTAAGAGGTTAATCTGGCAGGCAGGACAACGGGCAAAGAACTGCTGGACTGTACGGAAGATAGGTTCCATCTCGATCATTTGATCACCATCACAGCAGAGGTCAGGGCCTTGCGTGGTACCAGAGTCATATTCGGGGCAATACAAGTTCACACGTGATCTCCCATCAACTTCATTCATACGTAGTGGTGCCTCATTATAATAACAGAATAACTTTGTACGGTTACTTGTTTCTGGATTTGGTCCACAAAGACCGCTCAGGGAACATCTATTTTCCTCGTGTATCGTGGCAGCGCTCAACTGAAACGGAAAGGGGTATTAAACATGACGTTATATTATCGACAGCTTAAGGGAATAGAAGCCCTGTGTATTTGAGAGTGAAATAAATAATTTTAAAATTTAAGAACTGAGTTCATTGTAATGTTTTGATGGATTCAAGAGTAAATGCTATTATTGGACTGTAAACTTAAATCTTGATCAGCCTTGCAGAATCTCGCAGCATTTCTGATATTCATTGGTTGAAGAAAGGAAAACATTAAGGGTCATAACACGATCTAGGAAAACCCCTAAAGTATTTTATTGATTGCTTTGAGTATTGAGTTAATTGGATGCTAATTATTTAGCATATGGTTGTGCGTATCCCTAAGCGTTACGTAATAATGTATTGTTACAGAGTATCGGAATTCGGCACGAGCAGTATATTAGTGCCGTATATCCGTATAGGGAGAAACAAAGAAAGAAAGAGAACGTAAATACTAAGGCCGAAAGCCGACGCTCATATTGAGACCATGGAGCTATAAAAAGATAGCTCCATGTTGAGACATCGTAGAACCAAAAGGAAGAAATCTTGAAGAAATCTATTGAGGCCAAGAGAAGACGAGGCTGTGTAAAACGATATACAGTATATATGAAATAGACGTAAACCTTTAGAGAATATACAGAGAGATGATTCTAACTGTTATTAATGTTGTTGTTGTTTACAATTATATTTCACAATGAAAACTAAGATACTCTCTATGTCCTTCTTTACGCCCTTGTCGACTGCTTTCACAAAGAATCCGTGACAGTAAGATATATCATAAGAGGCATAAAATGGGTTAAGTTTAAAGGGAGAAAACTATACGCTTAAACGTAATAGTGGAATCCTATTAAAATTACAATGTTTGCCAGAGGCTGCAGGAGAGGGTTCAGTAAGGGGAGGGGAAAAGGTCGGACAGAATTTGACATGCAGTGGGACCTGTTAATTTGAATTAAGAGTCAAACGAAAAAACTCACATCAAATCACATCAAATCACATCAAATCACATCAAATCACATCAAATCACATCAAATCAAATCACATCGAATCACATCGAATCACATCAAATCACATCAAATCACATCATATCACATCAAATCAAATCACATCAAATCACATCAAATCACATCAAATCACACAATGGAACAGTTTTGCGTTCTGCACCTTTCAATAAAAGGGCACGTTATTATTATTACATTTATATTATGTTTTCACCAAAGAACACTATTAAATGAGAGAGCAGAACATTTTCACTAAACGAAAAAATATATATACAATTATTTAAAAAAAAATGGGCTCTTCTAATTTAAACTGGGGCAACGTGCTTCCACCTCACTGTCGTCCTGGTCGTTGTTGTTCTGTTTTCTAAGGATGTAGCTTCGCAGATTTTCCAGAAAGCCTAGTCCGAACTTCTTTGAAACAGTAAGAACCTACCGTCACGTTGCTGGAGAACATTATCTCTCCCCCCCCCCCCTACCCTCCATGTTTTTGGTATGGGTTTAAACATATGCCATTGTAACGCAAGCGTCAAAGCACGAACTCCTTGGAAAAACTACACTAATCCGTTTAATAACTATACATATAGGTTAGAAACGAAGGGAAGCCGAACACAAAAGCTTATTGTGGAAAATGGATCAATCCGATGGATGCACTAAAATTCAGAATCACTAACAGCTGTGGATTTACAATCGTTTGTAGATTTTATCGATTTTCACTTTTTATAATCACTTAATCATATGAGTTTGAAAAGCCTATAAGTCTACACATGTTCTATTATGTAAGGGTTATGATGCTGTAGTAAATCAGTACATTACAGAGGTAATGTTATTTTCATCTTCTATGTAAATTCATTCGACGAAGCGTGCATAGTTTTGCACAGTAAATCATATATGGTGTGGCATCTATATTAATTATGTGTGGCAATTGTGTTATATCAGAGTACATCATATATATATATATATATATATATATATATATATATATATATATATATATATATATATATATCATTAACTACTTTGTTTGCGGTTTTAGACGTATCCTCCCTTTGAAACACTGCGTCATGATAACGTTGTATCGCCTTCATTCATATTTTCTTCGCGACTGTTGTACAACATACTGTTTGACTTAAGATTGGTTAAACAGAATTCGACAATAATTATACAGACAATTCGTCGAATGCAAGTCTTTTTGGCGCCGCAACGAGATACCGGATGTGCTGTTCAGATTCCATGACTATTGAGTTGACAATTCTGTTTCGAATATGGATGTTATCTATGTGTTCATATAAAATAATATATAATATTCGATGAGTATTCCATGGATCAATCGATGAGTATTCCATGGATCAATCGATGGTTATTCCATGGATCATTCGATGGTTATTCCATGGATCATTCGATGGTTATTCCATGGATCATTCGATGAGTATTCCATGGATCAATCGATGAGTATTCCATGGATCATTCAATGGTTATTCCATGGATCATTCGATGGTTATTCCATGGATCATTCGATGAGTATTCCATGGATCAATCGATGGTTATTCCATGGATTAATCGATGAGTATTATATAACTTTCGTGGACGATTTTAGCTAACACTTATACTTACACTTATATATGGTTTACAGACAAAGTAGGAAATTTAATGAACTTTGCAACACACGCTCCATGAGAAACCAGTGTAAGCAAGTAAGCAACAGAAAATCGAGTTAAAGCTAAATATAGAAAAGTGTGCGGGGGGGGGGGGCGGGGGAGGGGGTGAATTAAGATTGCTTGAACTGGAAAGAGAGCTTTGTGCAACTTTTTCACGGTTGAAAACAATGTTCGCAATATCTTATAACTCTGTTTATGACCGAGTAACCTCCTACGATTTATTAATGATGCTGCAATGCCTTCTCCCATCGGCAGATTCCAAAACAGAATTATCTTTCATGATAGAATTTTTAATTTATGAGAAAGAGAAAAAGTGGTTGATGTTTTCCGTTATTTGCTTAAATGCTCTGCACTAGTATAATAAAGAGTACATATATAATGGAGATGCTTTTCCCGAACTAAGAATGAACATGAGAGTCAAGTATTCTTCAAGCACGATGAGATACTCAAAACGACGAGGTTTCGGTAACACTGTATCTTCTGAGCTATTATTGTACATCAGGCATGCACCTTAAAATTATAAGCAACTTGAATCCACCCTACAATAATAACAGTTCCGGTTTGACTTACTGAAAAAAGGTTACCCACCTCGCAAATTATTACTCGTGACTGGCTATAAACGATATTGATAAAACTAACGTAACAATGTAAAGTCTTACCTGGAGCAAGCCCACTAATAGGAGAAAGCAGGTAAACCTCATATTTTTCAATTTATGATCTTTCGGCATGATCTTTAAGGGACAAGCTAAAGATTGCCTCAATCTTGATGACGGCCAGGAAATATCTTCCAATTGTACAGCCTACGATTTGTTGTAAATTTCCTTAAATGACGCACACGCACACACACGCACACACAGATAGAAATCAAACCTTGCAGACAGACAAGGAATTCAACCGCTAATAATTATAAACGGAGATAGTTCGTACCAGTCTTCGAATACTGAAAAGTTCAAAGTACAGCAACCCTCCTATTTATCTCTGATTAATTATTGTGAACTTTCCGCAGTAATTGTCTTGCTAATTTAAAATAGGTATTAACAGTTAAGTAATTAGGAATATTGTTACCAGCGCCTGGAACAGACCTTACCTAATTAGTATCAATGTAAATTATTAACGACGTTATCTTCGTTTTTGATCCGTTTTGTCAATGTTTGTTGTTAAACCCTGTAACCGTCAACCGTTACTCATATGATACGATCTTACGTCAGCATTATAACACACATCAGTTAATGAGTTTGGGGTGTGGTGAGGTGGGATGAGGTGGGGTGAGGTGGGGGGGGGGTATTAAACAGCTTGAAGCGGATGTGCTACGTGATATTCATTTTTGTCTGGAAGATGAATAAACAGACTGTGATAATATTCTTTACATTGCAAAACATGCTATCAGAATATATTTTTGATACATCTTGCCCTATTGCATTATTTTCTTTACATTAGTTAAATGTTATCACAATATCTTTTAATACACCTTGCTTACTTTGTCTTGGTTTAATGGACATTTCTGTCTTATATATTTACTCTTTATTGCTTTTAATAATTCGACCTACCTATGATAATTCTTATCACGCATGATAATTCTTATAACGTGCAATACAATATATTTGTAATTAGGCAGAGAAACCCATACAATTGATGACAAGACAAAAAATTAATTCAAGTCAAAATGAGCTAATAGAAAAATGAAAATTTAATATACCAAGGTAGTCAATACTTTTACCAGTTACATTCCCACATATTACTTTGGAATATGTTATTTTTGTACAGTAAAATTATCTTGCAAGTAATCCATAGCACCTTTAATCTAATGGAATTACCTAGTTTGTTTTCTTACAAATAAAAAAAGAAGGTTCTAATTAGCGGGTAAAATTACCACCAAATGGCACAACTGAAACATTAGCTAGGTCAAGTAGAATCACAGTTTTGAAAATATATTTAAACTTGTCCATGAAAACATAAATAGATATATCAAAATTAAAAAACAAGGACCTTTTCATACTGTTATTGATCAACATGAAACTCATTTCGGTGAAAGAAACGTTTTCAAACATTATAAAAGATCTCTTCAACATATGGATAAGAAGACATGTTGCCAACAAAGTAACGGTGCTCGGAAGTGGTTTAGATATGGACATAGCCATTAAAATTACCATATATGAATATTCATTATCTACTTACATATAAACGTATGATTGGTGTACATATCAAATCAATATTGACACAGTATACTAAATTATGTTTTTACGTCATCAAATTCTTCGATATCGTAAGCTTATTGCACCAACTGGCTCATGGCACCGAATCTTCTATCCATTACTAATAATAGTAATTAATAAAATTCCATTGTCAAAGTATATTATGGATGATGTAAGCAGTTTTATACCAGATAGAGTTATAGGGCATATATGGTACACCTAAGGAAGCCAACGGTATAGGGCCAGCTGAATAAATACGGTGAATCGCGTAGAGTCGAGTTGGCGGGGGAGGTGGGGGAGGGGGTTAATAGTAAAAAGTTCAATTGCAGAGTTGCAGAATCAGTGGTGAAGGTTGTCGGGGTGAGAGGTCTTAATGGAGAATGACACAATGTTCCCCTAATCAATGGTGCAGGGAGGAATGACTTGTATATATAGGATGCAGTTGCAAGGGCGTGGAACCAATGGTGAAGGAAGTATGGGGGTACGGCTTCAATGGGGAATGACTCGGACCGCGTAGGAAAGCACCGCTTGTAGAGGGTGTAGCTATACAGGGCGTGGAACCAATTGTGAAGGACGTATTTGGAGGGGCGGGTTGGAAATGAGGAGGAGGGGGGGGGGGGGAATGCGGAATCAATGGGTAATGACGGCGTAGGAAGGAATGGCTTGTAGATGGTGTAGCTACAAGGGCGTGGAACCAATGGGGAAGAGCGTATGGGGGGGGGGTGGGGGGTTATCGAAGGGGAATACCTAGGTTGTAGCCTTAGTCCAACCTACTACTTATTGAATTTGATATATTAAATTTACACTTGCCTGGAAGTGAAGTCGATTCCCCGTCCAACTCCAAGGCGAAGTTAAGACAATTGCTTCAACAATGTTGAAGCTGGGAAAATATACGTGGATCTCAGAAAGTCGAAGTGGAGCAGTCATTACACTGGCTTCTTATTTTAAGGACATCAAACTAACAAAATGTGCCAACGTTTGTCATTTCAACCATCCGTATACTAAACGGGATATAAGTCTAGAACTGAAAAATTGTACACAAAGTGCAGATGCGGTGAAAGTGTTGACAAACATTTGGATATTTTATGTTTGGTGATGCCTCTGTGCCATTTATGTATTAATCCTATATACAACGACATCCCATCAGAACAAAACAATGACAAAGTTGTAAATGTTGTCTTAGTCACACGGTCATATAATCTATTCATTTTTTTAAGCAGTTTTTGATAGGACGATGTTATTCTGTAAACATAATTTTGACTTAGAAATAACTTTTCTCAACATGTATATTACCTACTTAAATTCGTCAACATACTTCTACTAACAAGTTTTAGCTTGAGGCAGCCGACCCTGGAATATTTGAAATAGTCTTTCTCTTGTGAAAGTCGAGATTTTAACTGTCTTTTGGATAAAAGAAAATGAATAAAACAATAGTTATATTCTGTATTAGATTTAAAGAGATAAAACAGCAACCGAGAAAATTTTTTTTTACGTAAAGTCGGGAGTTTCCTTTGATCACAAAAAAAGTAAACAAATTAATGTTCAGTTTGTTTATTGTTACTTTTTTCTTTAGTAATTGGAGACCGTTGATTGCTGACATGTACTCTGTACCCCGTTGTAGTATACACATCATATGGGGCCATCAGGTGCCTTGCGGGAACAGGTTACTTCTTACAGTATAGAGCTAGATATGTAACGCATCCAACGGTAAAGTTAAAAACCCTTTTTTTAATGATATATTAACTTAGATTACTTTGTACCCAATAGATCGACAATTGAATATCTCCGGCTGAGTTAGATGAATACCACCGGCACAGCTAGTGTAGTTTTGCCACGTCAGTAAAGATATTCTTGGGTACATGTTTAAATCGTAAGCATGCACCGACATAACTGAGGCTAAATGTAAACCACGTGGTATTATATCACTTTATTTTAAGCTGCCGGGAATCAGGGTTGCAAGTATTGCGTCTTAAACGTTAAAGAAATTACTAATTAAACGTGGTGTTTCTTCTAATTTCTCTAGCCGGAGGAAAGTTCCGCTGACCAAGCTGCATTTTGGTCGTTTATGAGCATGTTTTAAAGAAGACATACAATATAAAGTTGTTCCATTACCCCACATAATATTGATTTCAACCATTTCATGCAAGGTTGCATATATATATTTATGCGTCGGTACAAATATTGGTAATTTTCGGCAAATTTCACTACCCAATGTTCTTTGAGACCCCAATTACAACGAATTGCAAACCCACCCTTACTCTACCATATAGGCCTACCGTGTCACTTGTCATAAAATAACAGCAATTCATATTTGGCGTTTAACACCGATCTGACGACCACTTTGGCTTTGCTGCGTCACAGAGAAACTGCCAATCATATACACGGACAAATAAACACAATAACATGTGCACGCAGCTCACGCGTGAAAATCATGGATAACTTGTACCAATTTGAAATGAGACTAACTAGCGAGGTTTTATAACTTTCGTGTGAATGCAGCAAGCAATGCCCATCGTGCATAGATAATGTAATGGAATCACAATGGAAATCAAACTTCATGAATGTAACTGATTTTATTCTCCTTTGTTTCGCTACGTTTGGTAGAAAAAGAACTCGTTAATATGTGTAATATAAAAAGGAGTAGTTACCGTAGGCTACATGAATTCTTAAATATAGTTGTTTTGATTGTTATCACTGACCAGAACACCCACTCACTTATAGCACGGCTTTAGTTGTATATAGTGTGGTTTATTGAGCAAACAAAGTTCTTTTACCAGTGACCCTTCACGGAGAGTTGAAAGGCAGACTCTGACAGCACCTATTAAGAGACGTTGCATCTTGTGGTTAATTTCGTTTCATTCCATTCATTAGTTTTCGCTTTTTCACAACAACATACAATTATGATTTATTAAGAATACAATTATGGTTGATTGAGTTAAATCTATAACATGTAAAGTTGTGAAAGGAAGTGCTCTCTGAGAAGCCTTTCGTATGAAGCTTTGTACACAAAACATGCGATGTTACATTAGTTAGATGCTGTAAGTTTAAGAGATTTAGATTACAGAAAGCTTGCTGGTGTGATCACGTGGGCCAGCACTATGGTAATATGTCGAACAGCTGTTTCGTTTGTAGCCTGTGTGACCGGGGGGTGGGGGTGGGGTTGGGGTTGGGGTTGGGGGTAACCCTGATCGAGCGAAACACAGCTCCTGCCGGTTAGCCAAAATCAAGAACAAGCACACTAGAAAATGTGTGACGACAAAATAAGTTGAACAGAAGACAGACAAATCATTTTCAGATTGCAAGCGTTTACAAAAAATAGACACAAACATATACTAGTACCAGCCAGGGAGGGAGGGGAGGGGGTGGGGCTAACTTCACTGTAGTAGACACAACCGGTTAAGGCTTGAGTTGCTGGTTCCAAGCCAAATAATAAAACAGTACGACCGATGGGGAACGACCATTGTTTGGTAGATTGATTTAACATTTTTTTTAGTTAGTAGCACCCTCCATAAACGTAAACCTATTTCAATGTCAGATAAAGTCACCACTACGCGAATCAGAGGATGACTTTAAGCAGAATGTTTATTTTCATATAGGTCTATCAAATTCCAAGGCAAAATAATACTATTTTGTGCTAGAAAAAAAAATAATGATAATAATTATAATTATAATAATAATAATGATAATAATAATGATAATAATATTAATAATAATAATAATTATAATAATAATAATTATAATAATAAGAATAATAGTATTAATAATGTGAATTTATAACGCGCACAAACTCCACCAGCAGGTGCTCGAGGCGCAAACCAGCATAACCAGTATCATACATATCGTAGCTATTTAGTTTTCTTGTATCATTTCTTTCTTTTCCTGTCACCTATTCTTCCCTGAAAATGTGAGTGTGCGTGTGTGTGTGTGTGTGTGTGTGTGTGTGGGGGGGGGGGTTAAGGGTACTTTGACCCCCAACCCCCTCTGACCACGCCACTCAGCAGAATTGAAAGCCCACCGTTAAAGTATTGCACTACGTCTCACGGACTCGTAAAATTGAAATATTAACCAAGTGGTCAGCAAGGATCGAAATATCTGTCTAAAGGGCACTATGTGAGCAAATAACCGTTTGATCTTATCTCCACATCCTCAATGATTAGCACGGTAAGGTAAGCAAAATGTGTCATTGCTTAAGTGACTACAAATTAACCTTTCATAGCAGTATGAAGCCTTCCAAAGATATATGAACATAAATGGGGATAGCAAAGTAAGGAACGCCGTAATCAAACCCATTACTTCTTCTTCTCTTCAGATTGTTAAACATGTCTCGAAGTGTGATGTCGTCTTGAGAAAGACGTCTTTAATAGTAACGCTAAAGCAAACCGCTAAGACGACTCATCTAATTGTGTCAGCTATATCTTATATAAAAACGGTTACACGTAACCATGGAACGCGAAATGGACATTTGTTTGTTTGGTCTAGGGCATGAAACTCACAATGAGATATTAAACGGATGGCACGTATCGAGATGTATTATATATAATGACGATGTTGTGTCGTAAAGTCATTATTTGACTTAATAAGTCACGCCACATAATGATAAACTAATATTTCCCCCACCATGCGGGTACTGACGTCGCCATACAAAGAAAACCGTCTGCGACAAAAATCCTAAATCTTTCAAACTATTCGCATAATGTTAAGTCCATGTAGCAGATTTAATATCTTAAAGAAGTCCCATCAGTTGAAAGTAAAATCGCCTTGCCCCAGAATGATATGTACAATATCCTTATTCGATATATTCATTACCGAGGGATCAAGTGCGGGGGGTATTAAAATAAAGGGACCTTCACCGACTTCCCTTTCTTGTAATACCCTTCCCCCCACCCCCACCCCCAATGGAAAACCTTTCAGGTAAATATAGTAGAAATTTGGAGACGACATATCGAACATTTTCAGATGAAAATAATCCAATTTATGTTCTTACTAACTTAACTACTTTAAGCAAAAGCACTTCCAAAAACTATACAGAAGTTTGGGTCGATAGGGATTACGTGCACCTCCCCCACCACTTTTCTGCCCCCAGGTTTACTTTCTGATGGAATCCTACTCCACTGCTTTATCAGTTATGACCCCCATAGGCAATTGCGGATCCAGGATTTATGAAAGGAGGAATACGTGGCCCTGGGATTGTTGAAGCTCACTCCAATGTAGGGTGCTTTGGGGTGTTCCCCAGGGAAAAAGGTATACGAACTTTTTACACGTCAAATGGTGCATTATGCGGTATACATATACTTACACTATTACCTGGGACTATAATGAGCTCTACACGCAAGGTAATGATAATAGTACCAACTTCTGTGAATTTCAAAAGTGAGGGGTGGGGTGGGGTGGCCCTACAACCGTGCTTGATTGAGCCAAGGGATTGACAAGATCAACATCGAATTTAGTATTAATACGAAGGTAGGCTTGTACCATAGTTGTCCAAACAGTCCTAATAAAACAAAGTTTTCACAGATTCCATTTCCAAATTATGTTTCAGGTTTGAAAAGCTCATTCTTCATCTTCTTAACTAAGTATCACATGTTTGCGATGCAAGAATCTCTGAATTGGCATAATTGGTCCAATCGTCACATATATTTTAAAGGTGAATACATTGTAACAGGATCAATTATATCAAAGAACACCAGTTTTTAACTTTTTCAGCTATTTGTGAACACAATGGCAGGTCAACACAAAATTATGTCTCAAGTCCAGAATATAAGTGTAAATATCATCCACACAGACAGTGTCACTTTAGTTTACAGCTGACAAATTTAACAAATACGCCATCATTTGCATCATTGTCGCGCTATCCCTTTACGTGTGAAGAAAAACAATACATATATATTACAACTGAGAAACTTAGACCTCAAATAATTGTATAGGGCAATATCATATAATTATTAAAGTGACTCACTTCACAACATATATAGGATGTTGATGTATATCGCCACAAGATGTTTGCCTACCCTCAATACTTCAGTACAAAACATATCTAATTACTACGATGATATATAATACTATGTTACGAAGAAAGGGCAGTCCCTGTCACTCATTGTTGCATTCCATGTTGGTAGTATACAGAAAGCCACGGTTATACTTTATTATTTCTCCATGTGTCCTGGTGGCATTCCATATACAGTAAGCCATGGTTATAGTGTATTATTTCTCCATGTGTCCTGTTGGTAGTATACAAAAAACCATGATCATAGTTTATTATTTCTCCATGTGTCCTGGTGGCATTCCATATACAGTAAGCCATGGTTATAGTGTATTATTTCTCCATGTGTCCTGTTGGTAGTATACAGAAAACCATGATCATAATTTATTATTTCTCCATGTGTCCTGGTGGCATTCCATACTGGTAGTATATACAGTAAGCCATGGTTATAGTGTATTATTTCTCCATGTATCCTGTTGGTAGTATACAGAAAACCATGATCATAGTTTATTATTTCTCCATGTGTCCTGGTGGCATTCCATATACAGTAAGCCATGGTTATAGTGTATTATTTCTCCATGTGTCCTGTTGGAAGTATACAGAAAACCATGATCATAGTTTATTATTTCTCCATGTGTCCTGGTGGCATTCCATATACAGTAAGCCATGGTTATAGTGTATTATTTCTCCATGTGTCCTGTTGGTAGTATACAGAAAACCATGATCATAATTTATTATTTCTCCATGTGTCCTGGTGGCATTCCATATGCAGTAAGCCATGGTTATAGTGTATTATTTCTCCATGTGTCCTGTTGGTAGTATACAGAAAACCATGATCATAATTTATTATTTCTCCATGTGTCCTGGTGGCATTCCATACTGGTAGTAGCCTATATACAGTAAGCCATGGTTATAGTGTATTATTTCTCCATGTATCCCGTTGGTAGTATACAGAAAACCATGATCATAATTTATTATTTCTCCATGTGTCCTGGTGGCATTCCATACTGGTAGTAGCCTATATACAGTAAGCCATGGTTATAGTGTATTATTTCTCCATGTGTCCTGTTGGTAGTATACAGAAAACCATGATCATAATTTATTATTTCTCCATGTGTCCTGGTGGCATTCCATACTGGTAGTATATACAGTAAGCCATGGTTATAGTGTATTATTTCTCCATGTATCCTGTTGGTAGTATACAGAAAACCATGATCATAGTTTATTATTTCTCCATGTGTCCTGGTGGCATTCCATATACAGTAAGCCATGGTTATAGTGTATTATTTCTCCATGTGTCCTGTTGGAAGTATACAGAAAACCATGATCATAGTTTATTATTTCTCCATGTGTCCTGGTGGCATTCCATATACAGTAAGCCATGGTTATAGTGTATTATTTCTCCATGTGTCCTGTTGGAAGTATACAGAAAACCATGATCATAGTTTATTATTTCTCCATGTGTCCTGGTGGCATTCCATACTGGTAGTATACAGAAAGCAATGGTCATAGTTTATTTTTTTTTCTTGTGCCCTGGATAGTATCTCATCAGTGAATCACTGGACCATTTTATATCATAGGAAACAAACCAGGGGAAGTTTAAAGTCCACCCCCCTCCCTCCAAAGCTAACAGACTCATGTATATTTACCTTGCGTTGTGTGGTAAATCAATAACATATAACTTGCATGTTGTTGTCTATCTGACGGACGAGTATTCCAGTTATCATGGAAATAAAGTGTGTGATATTATTTGTTTACCTATACGAATAATATAATCTTATGTAATCGGGGAGTTGGCGTAATACTTAAGAATGTACAATTTGTTGCTCGTCAACTTCATGGTATAATGTGAGATGTAGCTTAAACCATGTTTCTAATTAATCATCTAATTACCAGAACGCTCCATCAGCTAATTAATCATCTAATTGCCAGAACGCTCTATCAGCTGAGCCATGAAGGCCTTAGTTGGTTGCTATATGTATATAGCCATTTTTTGCTGGGGGGGGGGGGGGGCGGTGCCAGACAGTAGCCATATTTGAATACCGTGTAAGCAGGCATCGCATGTATGAACTGCGGAGTGATCCATGGTTTAACAGTATATGTAAGGATTCGAAACTTGTAATCCAGAGATCACTTGTTCGAATCCCATTTATTCAGTTGTGATGCACCGATATCTAGTTCCTTTTCTTGGAATTATTAAAGTTCATTAAATAAGTCTCAATTTTGTAACTCTCTTTAATCATTAAATAATTGAATAAAACATAACGTATAGGTGGAAGGATAGTACTAGGAGGGGGAGTGTCTTGTTGAATAAGTAAGAAGATTTCAACCCCCCACCCCACCCCCGCTCAAACCCCAGCCTATATCTCTTGCAATCTCTTTCAGAGAAAGACTTTAATTTTTTGGTATATGCTAATTAAACAACCTTTTCCAAAGAAGTCAAATCTGGGGGTCGGCCATTCATTGAGCAGGTGTAATTATAAGTCAATGTGCTTCTGCAAGAGGTCATGTATTGTATACTACTGCCGGTGTGGGGAGGGGGAGGGGTATTACCTGACTCACGTGTAGGTTGTACGTGTGTGATGTCCCCTTTCTCTTCTTATAAGCTAAACTGAGCCTGGGCATTTGCACGAAAAGTTCCGTGTAACAGGAAAATGTGTCATATACCGTATTACTCCAAATTGTAGCATAGGACCAGGGAGTTACAAAATACCTGTAGGCCTACGTCACCCCTTCCCCGGCGCTCCTTATGTGAAACCAAACCTTTAAGCTAAATGGATCTTTAAACACGTTCCATCATGTTTGATCACTGATTTGCGTGATTTTTGTAGCCTACTTGTCATTTGCATGCCTTAAAGCGATTTCCACGGGTACCTTGAACATGTTCTCTTTGCGTGAGAGAACCGGCGAAAATATATTGGACAAAATATGGCTCAAGTTCTCGTTACAAGTAACAACTGTATATACTGCTTCTTCACTTACGCACTAAACTCGTCACTTTCCAAGCCCACAATATCATAGGTAGATTAATATTAAAATTCAATAAGTATATCCTATCCCGACTACATGTAGTTGACAGTCTTGCCTGTACATGGCACTTAGTTGCATAATTCCGGCTCACTGAAACTGACCACATGTAACCACTGTCTAACAGATATTTATTGATTATCCTCGTATACAAAGCCTGCCATAGAACTCGGCTCCATCTACCGACCGTACAAGTGTTACACAGTAAACACGTCCTTTTGTGAGGCAAATAGCAAGATAGTTTGTACGGCTCTCCGTGTTTTACTATAGGGAAACTATACAGTAGTTCAACGAAGCGTGTATTTTGATGTATACTGAATATGTACGTAATATATGTCGACATACTTCGCATTGATAGCGTGTAATCGTGGTACTAGGAGTGACTTTATTTTGCCGGCAATGAGATTTAGAATTCACTAGTTTCTCTAGTTTTTCTTGCCTGTGACTAACTGTACTGCAGCGTTTTGATATCGGGAAACAACACGAGAACTTTGAGCAGCCTATAGTACGTAACAAGGTACATTATGAAGGTAAGTCCCGATTATAGTAAACCAAGGTCACACACTGTTTCAGAACAAATCCCGCTCGATGTTGTCTCTGGTCAAGAGAAAATGGGGGAGAGGGAGCGCAATATTAATTTTATATTTGATATCCATTGCATCGTGCCCTCTATTTACGTGTTTTCATTTTATCGCTTTTCAGAGCTTTTCAGAATATACCTCTTTAAACTGTAGGATTGAAATAATCCGCTTTATTCATCCCAACGAGTTTCATTCGCGTTAATCAATCAATTTGCTTGGCAGTATACAATAACGTAGTTAATAACTGAAGCAGGTAACTTTCATTCAGTCTGTAATCTACTGGTCGTGTCTGTTTGTCGCCGTTGCTTGTCCTAAAACTTGACCAAACATGATAGTCGTAAATAGCTAAATCTAATGTACTAAAACTGAATTGAAGCTAGCTGTCATTGTTCGCTACACACATAACATAAAAGCAGATTTCTTTAGGTTAGGTATTATGCACAATTAATTGCTCTATTGACTTCCACACTATAGATGGTCAATTACCAAGGCCGCTAGAGTATAGACTATAAAAAACTAAATATATTCTGACTAAATATATTCTAACTTAATATATTCTGCCCCCCACCCTACCTTCCCCATTTTTGGGAAGTATTCTACCGTAACAACGTATTGTTCCATAATCTTAACACTGTAGGCATATACGTTTCTATACTTTAGAAATCAAAGTTCAACTTCAATGTATATCTCGCCTTTAACACTGTAGGCATATGCGTTTCTACATTAGAAATCAAAATTCAGTGCATGATATCTCATAATCTCGGCATGATCAACAATGTGCTCTAGTATTTTCCCAACATTCTCGCTACCATTAATGAGCGTATAGCGTGCATCGGTGACTAGTTGTAAATATACCGTAGGAAATGAGACAAAACTTGTGCTAATCAATAATGATCAATTCGATCCTCCTTGAGATAGATGGTTGCCGAGCAACACATCTCTCAGTCCATTTATGTACACACTTATTTACGTACTGCTTTGTTTAATATGGATTGTCTGTTTGAGATAAAGAAATAGTATACACAACTTATATTCTTTCGTTCGCCCATGTATAATGTCTTTCAATTGATAACAAGCCATGAACAAAGGCAAACCTTAAACTCTAATAAGATTTCTATATATTGTTACAAAATTGTTGGTAGTCTTCCACATCTTCTGGACAACCAAATCTTTACGGAATCTTGTATAGTGGATATAAAATTTGTTTAAATTTGGTGAAATCAATATGAAACCATCTGGTCACAGGAGAGTTTGTGATTTCGTAATTTAGGTTAAATACACTTCTTTCTCTTTTGATTGATTTCTTCACGAATTACAGCAATGCTATACTGCTTTACTTTTCTATGTTGGGGGTATAGGGTTGGTGGAGGTGGGGGTGGGGGGAGAGGGGGCATGCCAAGGATCATAGCTTTTCGGAATACCTCTTTAAACTGTAGGATTCATTGCTTTGAGATTAGTAGAAAACTAAAGACTGAAATCCTTGTTAAACTAATTTGGGTAAACAGCAGTTGGTTGAAATACCACTGGAACCATTTCAGTGTTCTGTACGGTAGGTCAGAGGTCACTTTCAGAAAGGTTACGTAAACAAAGTTGAATGCTTTAAAATCGCTGTAGGCTATAATGATAAAAGCATACTTTATTTGTGCATGTGTGTCTTCAATAAGCTCAATGTTTTCATGGCAAAAGGGCAGCAGATGGCAATAATTGGAACCATTTATATTTTATACATATTCCCATATTGACTAATTACGATAGAAATATGATTTCATTACTCTACTTGCAGACATAATATTACAAACATTCCTAGTGTACAGTACATAAAGATATAACATGTACTGTACATTCGATACAACGTAACCAATTGGAGATTCTTCAACGTTGTTTCCAAAGGTGCAAAACACAAAGCAATATTTTTCATCTAAGCAACCTACAGTTCACCAAAATCTCCAAAGATGGGGGGGGGGGACACCCTTCACTGGATGACTTAACATCATAACCACCTTTTATAACAAAATTGTAATCACGCCCTTGTCTCTCTTAATTGACGGTCAGGTAAGAGATATGCAAGGTATACTAATGCTATTCACTGGCTTCTGACTTCTGCCTTTAAAAAATAAGATGAAAAAAAGGAATTGACAATATTTGTGAGAAAACAAGGTGGAAAAACTTTGAATATAGTTTTTCTTCAAAATTTGCAACTACAATATTAGCTTTCCCTACGTTAAAAACATTCTCAAAGTTTAGCGCTCAGTTGATGGCTGTTTCGGTATTAATTGATGCGTGTGTAGGCTCATTAATGGATGCCTATAGGATGCCTATAACGTTGTTAGGGCTACATTGATGATAACGTTAGTATGTTTATTGTTCCAGGAATTGGCTTAAACCTGCAACAGCCAGGTTTACTTTAAGCTCCCAATACTTATAAGATTTGGTAATGACTGACATTGTTCAAAGCTAGAAGAGAAGCAGATAATGTATTGTCATTTAATGAGAAATGTTATTTAATATGTGACAATGCATACTTTGTAATTTTCAGTTTCTTATTATTTATTTATATATTTAATTTTGATTTCGTCTCATATAGGACAAAACATTGAAAGGCATTCTTCTGGGCTCGCTGGCGTTCATTATTGTTTATTCAATGCAGTTAATGTCGCCTAGATCACCGAAGGAGAGTAGAGGCTCAAGAAACGGCTATGGAGAAAACTTTGAACTTTATAAAGAATTATCATATTATGAAGAAGATTATGGAACGTCCCCATATAGACAGCGTGACAACAGAACCGAGGTCATCAACGTTGGTGAATTCCCACCAAACATTACAACATTGCTTTCAGAAAGAAATAATAATGCAGGCTCAAAGGAAATAATAGGAAACGTTAGCATGGATGTACTCGATCCACACACATATGATATTCGGAAACTCGATCCAGAGGTATATTTTATAGGAAAACCATTTCGTTATAAAATAACGATTGGAATAGTAATTCATACGTCTGCGTAAAACATAAAGAGCAACAGCATATTAATTACAATTGGATCATTTATGGCAAGGATAACCTTTCTGATTTTGATCAGGATGCGGCCTTTAGGAGGATTAACTTGGGCATATGATTAGTTGGTGGTGTTATAGAATATAACACACATATGTAACTGTTGGGGGTTTCGACATGTAAGCATTTGAGCTTTATCAGTCACAGCGGCTGAACAATCAACCGGCGGAGAGGGGAAGGGAGGGGGGGGGTGGGCGGCGCAAGTTGCAATTTTACCCGACTGAGTTAAGGACAAGATCCGCCATGAAACGGGCTGTAGGCGGGTCCAATATTGTGTGGAGTGCGGTGAAAGTTTAGAGATCAAATGTTGCATTTCTGAGGTCTGCTTAGAGTATTAATTAGGACTATAGTTAGGTGTAAACGCTAAGTTTTATGCTGATAAATACTTCTGAGCTATGATTAATCTCCCGAATGAATGTTTTTCCTCCGACTGTCGACGGAGCTGGGTTATTAGCATTATCACTTCATCGAAGACATCTGTCCATGTGACGTTGAATAAGAAAAGAAACAAAGTATTGAATAGGCGCATTGAAAGCCCAATTACTCTTGTGGCTATCTAGTTATATTTTTATCATCATTATTATTATGTTTTTGGTCTTCAGACAAGTGTATGAAGGACGACTTAAAGGTTTCTTCAATTGTCTCTTACTCAGACAAAGTCAAATTAATGTTAGCTGTTTGGCTGTTAAGGGGAGCGGGTGGGAGGGGGGGGGAGGCAATAATGAACGGAATTTTATAGTGAATCCTAAACATTTCTTTCAAGTAGGTTAGGCGATGATAGTTGCGCTTTTCTAACTTAAATGTTCGGCTGAAGAGAATGATATTACACTACGCGCAGAAAGGTTAATGTGTGTACTATGGTAAGCTAAGATGTACTATGATAAGCTGACATGTGCTATGGTGAGCTGATATGTACTATGGTAAGCTGATATGTACTATGGTGAGCTGATATGTTCTATGGTGAGCTGATATGTACTATGATTAGCTGATATGTACTATGATGAGCTGATATGTACTATGGTAAGCTGATATGTTCTATGGTGAGCTGTTATGTACTATGGTGAGCTGATATGTACTATGATGAGCTGATATGTACTATGGTAAGCTGATATGTACTATGGTGAGCTGATTTGTACTATGGTGAGCTGATATGTACTATGGTGAGCTGGTATGTACTATGGTAAGCTGATATGTACTATGATAAGCTGATATGAACTATGGTGAGCTGATATGTACTATGGTGAGCTGTTATGTACTATGGTAAGCTGATATGTACTATTGTGAGCTGTTATGTACTATGGTGAGCTGATATGAACTATGGTAAGCTGATATGTATTATGATTAGCTGATATGGACCATGGTAAGCTGTTATGTCTATGGTGAGCTGATATGTACTATGTTTTATAGGAAAACCATTTCGTTATAAAATAACGATTGGAATAGTAACTCATACGTCTGCGTAAAACATAAAGAGCAACAGCATATTAATTACAATTGGATCATTTATGGCAAGGATAACCTTTCTGATTTTGATCAGGATGCGGCCTTTAGGAGGATTAACTTGGGCATATGATTAGTTGGTGGTGTTATAGAATATAACACACATATGTAACTGTTGGGGGTTTCGACATGTAAGCATTTGAGCTTTATCAGTCACAGTGGCTGAACAACCTAGTTTAGTACATATCACATTACGCGAACTCTTCATAACCAACCGGCGGAGAGGGGAAGGGGCGGGGGATGGGCGGCGCAAGTTGCAATTTTTACCCGACTGAGTTAAGAACAATATCCGCCATGAGACGGGCTGTAGGCGGGCCCAAAATTGTATGGAGTGCGGTGAAAGTTTAGAGGTCAAAGTGCGGTTAAAGTTTAGAGGTCAAATGTTGCATTTCTGAGGTCTGCTTAGAGTATTAATTAGGACTATAGTTAGGTGTAAACGCTAAGTTTTATGCTGATAAATACTTCTGAGCTATGATTAATCTCCCGAATGAATGTTTTTCCTCCGACTGTCGACGGAGCTGGGTTATTAGCATTATCACTTCATCGAAGACATCTGTCCATGTGACGTTGAATAAAGAAAAAAACAAAGTATTGAATAGACGCATTGAAAGCCCAATTACTCTTGTGGCTATGTAGTTTTATTTTTATCATCATTATTATTATGTTTTTGGTCTTCAGACAAGTGTATGAAGGACGACTTAAAGGTTTCTTCAATTCTCTCTTAATCAGACAAAGTCAAATTAATGTTAGCTGTTTGGCTGTTATGGGGAGCGGTTGGGAGGGGGGGGGCAATAATGAACGGAATTTTATAGTGAATCCTAATCATTTCTTTCAAGTAGGTTAGGCGATGATAGTTGCGCTTTTCTCCCTTAAATATTCGGCTGAAGAGAATGATATTACACTACGCGCAGAAAGGTAAATGTGTGTACTATGGTAAGCTTAGATGTACTATGGTAAGCTGATATGTACTATGGTGAGCTGATATGAACTATGGTGAGCTGATATGTACTATGATGAGCTGATATGTACTATGGTGAGCTGATATGTTCTATGGTGAGCTGTTATGTACTATGGTGAGCTGATATGTACTATGATGAGCTGATAAGTACTATGGTAAGCTGATATGTACTATGGTAAGCTGATATGTACTATGGTGAGCTGATATGTGCTATGGTGAGCTGTTATGTACTATTGTAAGCTGATATGGACTATGGTAAGCTGATATGTCTATGGTGAGCTGATATGTACTATGGTAAGCTGATATGGACTATGGTGAGCTGATTTGTATTATGGTGAGCTGATATGTAATATTATGAGCTGATATGTAATATGGTGAGATGATATGTAATATGGTGAGCTGGTATGTACTATCGTAAGCTAATATGTACTATGGTGAGCTGATATGTAATATGGTGAGCTGATATGTACTATGGTAAGCTGATATGTACTATGGTAAGCTGTTATGTACTATGGTAAGCTGATATGTACTATGGTAAGCTGATATGTACTATGGTAAGCTGATATAAACTATGGTAAGCTGATATGTACTATGGTGAGCTGATATGTACTACGGTAAGCTGATATGTACTATGGTAAGCTGATATGTACTATGGTAATCTGAAATGTAATATGGTGAGCTGATATGTACTATGGTGAGCTGATATGTAATATGGTAATCTGAAATGTAATATGGTGAGCTGATATAGACTAAGGTAAGCTGATATGTACTATGGTAAGCTGATATGTTCTAAGGTAAGCTGATATGTACTATTGTGAGCTGATTTGTACCATTGTGAGCTGATATGTAACATGGTAAGCTGATATGTAATATGGTGAGCTGATATGGACTATGGTAAGCTGATATGTACTATGGTGAGATGATTTGTACTATTGTGTGCTGATTTGTACTATTTTGAGCTGATATGTACTATGGTAAGATGATATGTACTATGGTGAGCTGATATGTACTATGGTAAACTAATATGTACTATGGTAAGCTCATTTGCGCTATGATAAGCTGTAAAAGAATGATCGCACCGACCGTGGACGCCATGAATTTGTCAATCTTAATAATACCAGCAGAGTGGGAGCGATGGGAGGTGATTGGTGTGGGGAACGTGAAAACGCAAAATTTGTTAAATGTTTGTTTTATTTCAGCTATTTCGAAAGTTTCCAAAAAGATTTGATGAACGTTATAAGAATCCGTGTTGGTACGAAAAGTCAAGGTTACGATGTATACCTTACTTCTATCTAATTGGAATGCCAAAATGTGGTACTACAGATTTATGGTCAAAACTTGTGCAGCATCCTCAAATCCAGGGAACACCAAAGGAACCCCACTGGTGGTCTAAACGGAGATTAGGATGGACAGGCCTGCCAATACACGGCAGAGAAGGTAAGTATGTCGAAAATCAATAGCTTATTAATATTTGCTTACTCTTTTCAAACCAGAAACATGTGTCGATGTCTTGAATGCATGAATAGGTGATAGCGTGTGAAGGTTCGGAATCGGGGACTTAAGAGGTGCTACGCTCAATGTCAGCTTGCCATTCTACTTTTGACTGCTATCATTCTTGGAACATTTTAAGAAAATATAACAAACTTCGATTTGTATAGGTTAGCATACGCTATAAAGATAAACACCACACTACATGCATGCAATGGATGTCGGCACAATACCACCCAAGAGTCGAAAGCACATCATGATTGTTTTCGAGATCCACCTTAGTAGGTTTCAGATCTATATCATTTTTCTGCAGGTCCAATGGCATTTGAAGTCAATAGAAGTATGTGTATCTCAATTGTTTGGTGAAATATGAATTTTTATTTTCAGTGGTAAAGATTCGGAAAATGACGGGTGCTGGGAATGACGCACCATTTGAATGGTACCTTAATTGGTTTAGCACGTTTGGTGTAAACAGCATACAGCAAAATAGAGACAAAGTCCTCGGTGAGTAAAACAATCACCCTATACGACATTTTATTAACTACAGTCCAGACTCGAGTTGGAGCCTTTTCTTTATCATAGTGTACCAAACACTACTATGTGGGTGGTTAAGGAGCCCGGAGGCGTCGAAAGGCCAGATCGGGCCCAGCAGATAATTATTCCACTACGAATTGTCGAATTTTTCCATAGGTGGTACAGCATACTATGAAATAAGACTACACTATACTTTATTCCATATTTTGCGGACCCCACCGTATTTTCCAGGACCACTCTATATTTTCCCGGACCCCCTTATTATCGACCTGGCCCGGGGACGTAGTCCCTTGAATTCCCCGTCGGGGTCACAAGGATGCGTCAAGCTTGGTAACTATGAAACTTTTTGGATCGTGTTCTGACTTGTTACTTAGATAATTTTACGGTAATTGTAATACTTTCGATAATTAAATCAGTGACTCGAGTCTCCGTTGATCCGCAGTACTAGTTTTGCCAACCTTTGGGTGTTCTAGGTTGTAATCAGACATATTGTTAAACGTGGCCTTGAGAACTTTTAAGTCCAAAGAAGTCCATATTCAATTGTATAGCTAAAGTTTCTTTCATCGACCAATTTCAATAAGAATTCAGTGTGTGGAATGGTTCAGTCGTTGTATATCTGGACAATACATAGGAGACCCCCTCCCCCTCCCCTACCACCACCACCAAAGAAAAGAGAGATGTGTGAATATTCGTGAACTTCAGAGAGCCCGTAATTCAGTTTGAAACTTCATTCACCTTGAAAAATAAAAATGTTGCCATTTGTAACAGGTATAATGGTTAGATCTTGAGGATTTAGTGATACACTGTAAACATAATCTAGTCAAGATGACTAGAGTACATTAGTCCAGACAATGCTTCTATCGACCAATTAATTCTAGTCACTTGACTAACTTTTGGTCCAGTGACCAAATAGTTCTGGTCATATGACTAAGTAAACCTGGTCACATGACCAGTTTTTACTAGTCATTCAATTATGCCTCTATCGACCAGGCTTTAGTCAAGCGACCTAAACGCTTAGTCAAGATGTCAATTGACTAATTCAATTAGTCACATGACCAGTTTTTACTAGTCATTCAATTATGCCTCTATCGACCAGGCTTTAGTCAAGCGACCTAAACGATTAGTCAAGATGTCAATTGACTTATTCAATTAGTCACATGACCAGTTTTTGCTAGTCTTTCAACAATGCTCTATCGACCAGGCTTTTGTCAAGCGACCTAAATGATTAGTCCAGCAGTCACTTGACTAATCCAGTTAGTCTTGCCCATGGATAAAAGTAGTTTTTCTATACTAGTTTTATATGACCCACCACGGATTCGAACCTGCGACAACTCCCTTATAGGTACAAAGCTGTCTGTTGAGCTAACTGGTGGGAACAATTCTTGGATATAAAACCTGATTGGGCCTTAACCACTGCTAGACCATCAAGCCCTCTCACATGAAAAAAAGAAAGCAAGAATTTCTGTATTAATTTGGAATCACATTTTATATTTTCTCTTAAACACTACATATGCTTCACCTCAATAGTAAGTACAAAAGAGTGTCTGATTTCATCAGTAATTGAAGAACCAGAAAACCCAAAGGTTTAGTGGTTCTGATGCCGATGAGAGTTTATGAAATAAGATAAGTCAGAATTTGTTATTGTTATATACCTGTATTGTACTTATTGCCAGACAACTGAAACCAAACTGAAGCTGATCAGACATAAAGTTGTCAGTTGCACTCATGAATATAAATGAAATCTCAGTTTCATGTGGCACTACTGTACCAACCTACCAAGTATGAAGGTGATCAGACATATATTTGAAAAAAAATATCGACATTTTAAGAATTTGATTACAAGCCCCACCCACATATTCATGTACTGGACAACAAAAAACAATGAGGTCCATGTAATGATAATGTAGCATATCTACAAGTTATTCAATACATTTACAGTAATTAAATATATTGTTTTTAAGATTATACATACACTTGCAAACATGCTAAACTGTAGATTACCTGGCCATCGTAAGCAAAACCAAAAATTAATGCCTTTATTGATGTACATATAAAGTTGAAAAAAAGTGATATAGTTGACTCTAGGCATTTCACCACCCCACACCCCCTCTCCAGACAAACACATGGGGATCATACGACACAACCCATATCCCCAACCCAGAGCGGAACCCTTACCATCATACCACCTGCAAGCCTCACCTACCATCCTACAACCCTGATCCCAATATCACCCTACTCATCTGACAACCCCCCCCCCCACCTGACACCCATCAGATTTTACCAGTTTCACACCTTACTACCAACACATTAATCTACCCCACTCACATAAGATTTCCCTATACTCTATAGGTTCATGTACAGTAATACCAGATTATTAAGTTCATTTACTATTTTCACTATAGACTATCCCTTTAATTGTCTGAGCCAGCTATTTATGCAACATACATATACACCCATACCCACACGCAAACTTGATCAAAACATACAAACATGCCAACTCATCACAACATACACATTTGCCAACTTAATTGCAAAGGTTACTTTTTTTTCAGTCCAGTTTAATTTGTCACTGGACTACTCCTTTAATGGCCTGGCTAGCCAATTTCATGGTTTTATAAAGCAAAACAAATATAGATAAGATCAGCAAGCTCCCAGGAACCAGGAAAACATGTCAAACGTGACGAATGACAGGAGTTTAGGAATTCGGGAAAACAAATGCTATATGGCCAACAAACACATGAATATTAATGAGGTTACATGTTATTTTCACATGAAAATGTAACTATTATTATCCACCACCAATCAACAAAGTATGGAGATGATCGGTTTTACCGTTGCAAAGTTATTGACATTTTAAGAATTTCACTTTAACTGCTGCCTACTCATTAATATTCATGTCATGAACAAAAAAAAACAATAGGGAACATCTACTAATCATGGAGCATGTACTAGTTCAAAATGACAGTAATTCAACATTTAATTTCTAAGATTTCAGGTATACAAGCTATTTCTAGCAATTAAGGATTAAGCCCCACCTACTCATGAATATTAATTAGATGAAATTCCATTGTCATGTGACAATGAACCACTTACATCACCATACCAAGTATGAAGCAGATCGGACATACCGTTGCGAAGATATTGACATTTTAAGAATTTTACTTTAAGCCCTACCCACTTATTAATATTCATGTGATGGAGAACAAAAACAATAGGGACCATCCACACATCACCAGTCCTATATGACATTGATCCAATGTGTCGTTGTTGAGATATCGTGTTTACGAGCAAGCTGTCACATCACACACACACACACACATACATGTTTGTGTTTCGTTCAGACCGAGGACCCCATTGTATTTTCCATTGTTCAAATCCACGTACCGTAACATTAACAATACCCCATACAATAGAATTCTTCCGAGGACGTGGTGATTCCTTAGAAATCACAACCGAGGACCTGAAATTGCTTTGTTCAAGTCCTCGGTCAGATAGCAAAACAAACGCACCCTCACACACGCCAACTTGATCGCATAGGTTACTCGGCCTTCGGCATCGTAACCAAAAATAACAACATTTTGTAAGTCAAAACTAACACACGCAACAGCTCAAATGATAATGAAAAAATTTTCAATGACTTATTATTTGCAAGTTAGTTACAGTTTTATAACACCTTAGCCTATTTTGACTCATATATGCTAGTGCAATTGATAGGCAGTATTCTATGTTATAAATGTGATGACAGTTTGAGCCAAAAAAACTGTACAAAAAATGGTAGGTGACTGGAGCAGTAATTAGGCCATCAATTTTTAGCGATTTGCATGTTTAGCTTCTCCAGAATTTTATTGACTGATTTATCTGCCGGTGTAGTATCATCAACATTCAAAATGATTTTTTTAAAAACTGAAGGGTTTTCTTCAGCAAAGGCTCTATGCCATATTTAGGACATAGAACACTGCCAAATAATTGCACATGGCTGCGAACAAACTTTTCAAAGTAGCTACTTGCAAGGTTTCCACTATCACAGTGTACTCTGGAACACCTTCATCCTCTGTCACCTGGATATAAACTGGCACGTCTGACAAGTCTGTAACCTGCAAAGATATTAAGGTATATGTATTCAATATACAGCGCTTTCCAGTTTCAGAAAATGGGAGGGGTGGCTGATCGACCATGATGGCCATGAGTGACCAACAAACAAATGTACTCCACCAACGAAGGATGATATAAATAATAGCAGAGTATAAATGAAACAACAGAGCTAAATGGTGCACTGGTTCCGTGTATTTTAGAGAGAAATGAATATTTGCCATGAGTTATGACATCTTGTTACAGCTAATTACATCATGGTAGGGATTCATTCCACTAGATGATTTTAATACACTTGGGGCTGATCAGGAAATCCACATTGGGTTATGGTTACTGCAACTACAGATTGAAATCTGTCCAACATTCTGTTCCAGTTATCACATACATACTAGTCTATTCTACCTTTGTGATGATGCCCTTACTATATTTACAGCTATGAACACTCCCAGGTCATACATGTGATATTTAGTTAGGGAATAATGATCAGATGTGCGGGCCTTTGTTGCAGACAGAAGGTTTTCAGGGCCCAAATATTTCAAGGCCCCAGAAATAAGGATGCCAAAAGATGCCCCAACAAATGTTAGGGCTAAACCAATTTTAGGGCAAATTTGTATGAAAAGTATCATTTTGAGTGATTTCATAAATTGGCCCATATGGTCTACAGGTGACTTAGGCCCCCAAATCCTAAAAACCCAAAGGAGGCACTACCTAAGTACCACTGTGAAAAATGCTCAACACTGCACCATAGAATTCATAGGAAAAGAAACATTTTGTGTGATTTCAGGCGGAGTTCAGGAGTTCAAAATGGCCCATATGGCCCATACATGACCTTTGGCCTAAAATTCCAACCACCCCAAAGGAGCACTACCAAAACACTATCGTGACAATTAAACTCTAAGCATTGTGACCATACAATCTGTAGGAAAATATTAATTTTGAGTTATTTCCTGAAATAGCCCATATGGCATCAGACCTAAAATTGCTGAATACCCCAAAGGAAACACTACCAGGGCACTATCATGATGAACCCTCGACACTGTAACATACAATATCAGACCACCTCTGATGGCCTTGACCCATAGTTTACATACTGTTGATTTAAATAATACATTGGGTACTTACACTATCCTCATCTGCAAATACAATCATAGCAACCAACTTCTCATTCAGTAGAGTCGGAACTGACAGAATTGCTGCATGCATTCTAGACTCTAAAAGAAAAATCAACAACAGAATGTTAAAGCACTCATAACATCATGACATTTCAGAAGAGTGATATTATGTCATATTTGGTAACATCGATAGGACAAAAATATCACAGATTCACTCATCTGCAGTCCGGAGAGCAATACTCAATACTCGATAAATTGCTTAGGTGATAATATTAAAGTAGAGTACTAAATACATCACAGGTCTTATTTTCAGCAAAGATATTTGTATCATTTGATAAGGTCTAGGCTACTTAGCTAACTAATATCAAGTATGAGCTCAACCCAAGCAAGCATCTTTAAGTTATGCCAATTGTTCAGTTATTTGTCGTGGGCCCCTACTGGCATGGGCCATAAAAAATGATTGCATCCATGTCATTGTTTCAGCTTGAGGGATTCAAGACAATGATAACTGATAAGGAACATTTGAAGCAAAATATAGAAACATTAATGGAAAAATATCAAATACTGAGATTGTATTGAAAGAGTTGCTCCATTTGTCAAGAATATGTATCAGTTGTCAAACTCGTATCTTGGACCCAAAACAGATAGGTTTCATTGATACCTACAGATTCCTGAAGTCCGAGAACATGTTTTCCCTGAATTAACAACCATATATCATATTCTGAGGTCTTCAGTAAAATGAAGATAATAGAGAGCAGACTAGCAAGCAGATTGACACATGAAAATTTGAACCTCAGGATTCAGCTGGCAACAGAGCATGAACTAGTGTGAAAGTTGAACAAGGAAGATATTATTTGAGAATATGCAGACAGTGATAAATTGAAATGCCTCTTGTTTCCAAAGTAGAGTAAGTAGACTAGATTTCCATATACTCAGCTTGTAACAATGTAACATTGCATCATATAAATGGATCAAACTGCATATCGTGTAGCCTATAATACATATAGGCATATAGGGAGAAGTGGGGGCAGGTTGTCACATACCACCTACTTCCACCCATGGATTTGCATATTGAACAATATATTTTTGGAAATTGGAATAGACATTCTATATCCATATCCATATCCATAACTTCAAACATGTTATAATAACCTTAATCATAATAAAACGTTTTTATATAGGGCATTCCGTCCAAGACCACAATGCTGCAATGCACTGCACACAGAAAAAATATAATTATAAAAAACATTACCCATATTGCAAATATAAATGCTAATTCAGAGTTGATTTTTTTTTTTTTTTAACAATCGAATAAATTTTGCAATAATCAAAAGTTCAATTTCCTCTCAAATGTTACGTAAATCTTCCAAAAACATCTATACCCACCCATATCACATACGAGCAGTCAGCCCAATGATTTAATTTGATTTCGGGACAATCAAGGGAAGTCAACAGTCTTGAATATAATTTCAAAATTAGGCCCTTTATCCCCTCCACTAAGGGGCCCATGATACTGTACCAATTTCCCTTTGTTGAACACAGACACTTGTTTGTACCAAATGAAGTACTTCACAGCCATAATTTATGCAATCTACCGTCAATACACAGCCTGTCTCGTTATCATCTGAGCACTTGATTGTGTTCATCCATGATCATATCTGGCAGTCTGGGTTATCTGTGGTACAGGGCCTTTCACAGGGTCCATCCTGATCCTTATTCTACTGAACTTAACTGAACTCTGAGGGGATTCTAGCAGGCAATTTCTAGAATTGTTCAATTTGTTTTAGCATGATAGGCCTCATGCCATACCGGTGTATGTGACAAGGATTTTTCTCCCTGAAAATACAACCCCCCCCCCCCAGATTTACTGAAATTGCTTTGATACTTGATTGAGACTCTATTTTATAAGGAACTGCTTGATTTCAGAGAATATGCTGACCACAAATTCAACTTTTCCTGCCAAGAATTAGAAAAGTGATTTAAATCAGTGATTTAAAAAAACCACTGATATAAATCAGCATAATTTAAAATCACACAACCCTCTGCTAGTAAGTCTTAACAAGGTCCTAAATTTACATATAGATTTAGCATTTCAAACATGTGGTGGTAGTTGGTTTCAGAGTTTAGCAGCTGCTGAAAAAAGAACTCTCACCGTAAGTAATGGTGCTGACATTTGTACAATAAGTGTTGTAGCAGCATTTGACCTGAGAATATGTACCGGTTCATTGATATTGAGAAGTTTACATAGATAGTATGGAGCAAGTTTATTTAATATTTTGTAGGTCAGAAGCATTAACTTACACATGATACGCTTCTTCACTTGTAACCAGTGGAGATTTACAAGGATGGGGGTTATGTGTTCACACTTCCTAGATAAGGTAACCAACCTGGCAGCTCGTACAACGCTGGAGCTTATTTGGCAGTCCATAAATGAGTCTGTTGCAAGAGTCAAGATGTGAAGAGACAAATGCGTGCACTAGCCTTTTAGTGCTACCACAGTCTGAGTATGTACGGATGCGCCCTATTTTCCTCAGACTGTATGATGCAAGACGACAAACGTTAATGTCTAATGAAGGTGTTTATTTTTCACTACCATACATCTGAATGGTTATACCCCTTACCAAGACATATTTTGCATCCACCCCTGCCTCAGACTTTGCTCGTAGTCCATTTTGAAGACCCAGCACATACCTGGGTGATGATCACTTGAATAGTGAATTACAGATTGAATTGTTACTAATGTACCTTAACGGGCACCCTCGTCCTTCTCCATGGATGTATCTATGACAGTGGGATGCTTCATCTTCAAAGTGCAGCGGATTATGGCATCTCCATACTTTTCTTCACCAAGCAACTGTGCCATTGTCGTCTTTCCTTCAAGTCGCTTTAATTCAAGTAGTATCTATGGTTAAATGAGATCAATTAGATTATACAGTACATATGGTAAATTCACCTGAGAAGTTAAGAGATCGCTTAGGACTAACACATATTCGGGATTATGTTCAGAGACGTAGATTGAGATGGTTTAGACATGTCGAAAGGGATGGAAGATGCGAATTGGTAAAGAAGTAGAGAGAGACTACTGTAGCTGGTCAATGTAGGAGCAGTAGGCTCCCCAAGTCTTGGGATGAGGACATGAGGTTTTGCGGAGTGATCTTGCTGATAAAGGTATAGATCGGGCTCTAGCTCAGAATAAAACAAAGTGGTTTTCTTTTTAAGGGGGAACATCCCCCCTACAAATTCCCAATAGCGGTATCAGCAAAAAAAGTGTGGGAATCCTGCAATCGCGCTGCTTAGCGCAACACTGTCTTGAATTGATTTTTGAAAAACAAAGTCGTGGTTCGAACAAGTGGTGGGCATAAAGTGAATATATTCAAATGTCCATAACTTTTGAAACCACAAGATTGAATTTTACTTTTACGCAGACTACTGTATAATAAATAATATCTACAAAGACATATTAATACAGTACCTCTTCATCTTCAAATAGCCAAGGATAGACTTTCTTAACCACTTCGCTAGTAGCATCCTCTTCCACAATTAAACGACGTCTATCTGCCAATGTGATAAACATACAACTTTTGTCATTTGTTCGCATCCCTAATGTTCATGTGCATATTTTGTACAGCATGTGGGTAAACATGTACGGTACGATACCAGTCACAATTCAACTATTTAATCACATCCCATTACTAAAATGTACAGTAGAAATGGAAGTGAAATTACTATGCAGTGATACAGAAGCCTGAATGCATTTGATACCTGTATGGAAAAGAAACATGTGCAAACATTAATCAATCCGCTATGGTAGCTACATTTTCATTTGTCAAGTGTACAATGATAACCAAATACATTTATGTTTGAAATTGTAGTATTTCCAAAAAGTTGAATGAAACACCCCGTAAAAGATGTCCTATTTTATTTCCAATGGAATTAGGGTTAGCCTAGGGGGATCAACTGCGGTTCACGGTACCACATGTAAAGCGAGGAATATTCCATCTTGAAAAAAGCCTAGTCCAAGGCTATATGACTCCCACAAACAGCTACAACAAATTAAACACCCACCCACCTTTGTTCTGAATCGGAACTGTTTTGTACAAATTAAAAAATAGCAGAAAAAATTGTCCCAACTCATGCCGCTAGAATATATAACAAATTTTAGCCAAAAATTCCGGACAAGTCAGTGCAATTGTCCAGAAATATTCCCCCTCTATATTACTGACAACTAGGCCTATAAATTGATATGACACAGCTGTGGCAGCAATAGGCTGTTAGATTGCTCCAAGGTCCCCAATGTTTATTTTGGAAGGGGGAGTGTAGTCTCCTGTGAATTGTTAACGGGATTGTTGGATAGGATGGTCAGTGGACAAACTGGTAATAAAAGATTGGCGTCATGTTCAGTTGATGTTTCGTATGAAACATAGGCCTAGCCTCTGTATTTTATGAAAACTATTTAGGGCTAGGCCTGGGGGCGGGGGCTATAGGGCCCTAGGAATAATCAGCTTATTTAGTGTAACAGTTTCGCACGCAACTACACAATCCCATACACACTATTCTAGTTAATTCGTTATCTTAGGGTGACCCTAATTGGAGGCTAATCCTTAACTCAAACCTAATCTAGGTATAAATAATATGGCCTAGGACCTAAGCCTAGGCTATGTCCCCCCTGAAAGTGCAAGAGAAACACTGCTGTGAATTTATCCCCCTAAAATATTTCAAGAATAATATAGCCAAGGTCCTATCCCCCTAAGGCTAAAGTTTCTAATACAGATTATAAATATTAAGTTTAATTTAGGTTTGTTATTTTGTAAAGAAATTATCCATTGCAAACATGAGAAACGCGTGCATACCGGGGCCACCATGATACTGTAAATATACGGAGGCCTACTGTTACGATAAACTGTGCTGTACAACTACTACAACTACAAGGCAGCTTAATAGACCGGCAGCCTAGTGCACTTTGATCAAACGAACGAGGTACCAATATCTGAGTATTGGAACATTTGTGGAAAAACCCAATATATACAAAAGTGGATGTCTGCCGTGGTCGCTCTGCTGCATGTGGCCCCTGGGGCCGGTTAAAGGGGGCCCAAAAATGCATCTGATCAAACGAACGAGGTACCACTCGAAACCAATGTCAACTTAATGCATGAATGCCACATAGTACTGAATGGCCCATGCCAGACAAATTTTCTGCTGCAAAGGGCCCGCCAGACGCCCAAGAAGGGCCCCTAAAAAAATGCATCTGATCAAACGAACGAGGTACCACTTGAAACCAATGTCAACTTAATGCATGAATGCCACAAAGTACTGAATGGCCTATGTCAGACAAATTTTCTGCTGCTAAGGGCCCGCCAGACGCCCCCAAATATGGCCCAAATGCCCATTAGCGTAGCATTGACCCAGATTAAATATGCAAGGTACCACTCAAAACCGGTTCGGAATGCTCGGGTTGATCTTACAGACTATGGAAATCATCATGCCAGACAAATTTTCTTCTGCTACAAAGGGCCCGCCAGACGCCCCAAAAGGGCCCCTAAAAATGCATTTGATCAAACGAACGAGGTACCACTTGAAACCAATGTCAACTTAATGCATGAATGCCAAAAAGTACTGAATGGCCTATGCCAGACAAATTTTCTGCTGCTAAGGGCCCGCCAGACGCCCCCAAATATGGCCCAAATGCCCATTAGCGTAGCATTGACCCAGATTAAATATGCAAGGTACCACTCAAAATCGGTTTGGAATGTTCGGGTTGATCTTACAGACTATGGAAATCATCATGCCAGACAAATTTTCTGCTACAAACGGGCTAACAGACACACTAAAAGAGGGCCCCCAAATGGGCCATGATCAATCATAGTTGGTACCACACAAAACCAATATTAAATGCAAAGGTACTTTCCACAGAGTAAAGAACTGCCAATGCAAGACAAATTTTCTTCTGCATAGGTCCCACTTGATGGAAAGTATAGGTGGCCCAATGCGGCCCTATATGGGCCTAATGAATTGTATATCGATGCAGACTATATGTGTCTTGTGACATGACATTTGTAGCATTCCACAGAGTAAAGAAATGCCAATACAATACAAATTTTCTTCTGCAAAGTGGACACCACATGTAAAAAAAATTATACAGTTTAAATAGTTAAGATACCACAAGAAACCAATCTATAACAATCAAGAACATCCTGAATTATTCAAATTCCTTCCCGCTACATAGGCCCATGGAATAATGAGATTAGTATACTAGTAGGTGTATCAATTACTGAACATTTCATTGAGCAAAACAAAAATGACGCGAACTCAGTCTTTGAGGGAGATCCTGACAGTTATAATGCATTCTCAAATCCATTCTTTTTCCTTTTATCCATTCTTTTTTCTTTTATCCAGACAGTACTTTGTATCGTGAGCAGTGTTTAACTTGGCAGTTACTTTGTTTCGCTGGAAACACTGGAGCAGATTAAAATCAGTTTATGTATTGTAAATAAGAAACCCAAAATCATTTTGTATCTTGAAACACTGTGTTTACGTTAGCATTGTAAATCTACAAAGTTTAAAATCTTGAGAAAGAACGCTTAAGTGTCATCTTAAGACATACATGTAGTCGAACAAAAGAGATTGTTTTGTTTCTTAAGCTCAGACAAAGAAACAATTATCAAACAATGGTGAAAATGCTTTATAACGTGTACTTAACGATAAAGGTTTGGGTTGAAACTGTCCAATATGGTTTTTGAAAGATACATAATTGAAGCATATAAATGTATATGTACCTTTATGCTAGGTACACTCTTTAAAGGACTTAAAATGCTAAGATTGAACAAACAAATACTGATATCACCACGTATGACTCCATTCCTTGATACAAAATATAAATGAGTAATTGGCCTATATTACTCCATCTTGGTCTTTTAGAACTTCCATCATTACACTAATTCAATTCGAATAGCTTGTAACAAGTCCAACAAATAGATGTGGCATCCATTTTTCAGAAATATGAATGCTAGATGAGGGTTTTTGTTTTCATCTATGAAGGAATCTTTTACCTTTCAAGAAAGTCATCTTGCTAGTTTAAAATGTACTAAAATCATAATTGGCAAAGATAGTAACAAAAGATCACTATGTGATTACTCTGAACATGACACATGTTAGGTTCGAAGTATAAGAACTGAGAATTCATGTCTCTTGACAGTGATTAAACACTGGAGTGTGCGATGTAAAAAGACACTGCATTTGTCATTCAGACAGATCTCAAAAGAATCATTAGTAAGTTTATGAAAATTAAGTATTCCCATGAACTTGATTCTAAAAAGACATTGGAAGCTCAAATCTATGTTTCATCGTCGGAGTCATCACTCCAAGATGGTTCAGTACTTGAATCATCGGCATCAAACTCGGAAGCCACGTCTGGTCGGCTACTTTGAAAATCTTCGCTCAGTTCCCCCTCTTGGAATAGATGATCTGGGAAAGCCGGTCCCTCAAACCAGTCAGGGCTGTAGCACCCATTCTTGCTCTTCCAACCGTAGTTCTGTGGATCCAAGCCAGGCAAGACTCTTCCTCAGAGTGTTAGAATTATAATGTGGGGAACTGTAATTTTTGCCCAGGCCAGCAAATCCCAAAATATTTAGAGGCTTAGGTGAAAGTGTTATCTTTATTTTGCTTAGAGCAGCGAATAGCTAAATAAGATAAAACACTGGTCTTGTGTACAGTAACTCCAATTTATGCTGGAAACAATATAACCATGAGCTTGAAATGTCATGTTACAAGGCACATATATCCAATTCTTTAGGCCCATATATAGGGCCACATTGGGCCACCTATTCTTTCTATCTGGTGGGACCTATGCAGAAGAAAATTTGTCTTGCATTGGCAGTTCTTTACTCTGTGGAAAGTACTTTTGCATTTAATATTGTTTTTGTGTGGTTCCAAACCGGTTTTGAGTGGTACCTTGCATATTTAATCTGGGTCAATGATACGATAATGGGCATTTTGGGCCATATTTGGGGGCGTCTGGCGGGCCCTTAGCAGAAGAAAATTTGTCTGGCATAGGCCATTCAGTACTTTGTGGCATTCATGCATTAAGTTGACATGGTTTCGAGTGGTACCTCGTTCGTTTGATCAAATGCATTTTATGGGCCCTTTTGGGGCGTCTGGCGGGCCCTTTGTAGCAGAAGAAAATTTGTCTGGCATGATGATTTCCATAGTCTGTCAGATCAACCCGAGCATCCCAAACCGGTTTTGAGTGGTACCTTGCATATTTAATCTGGGTCAATGCTACGCTAATGGGCATTTGGGCCATATTTGGGGGCGTCTGGCGGGCCCTTAGCAGCAGAAAATTTGTCTGGCATGGGCCATTCAGTACTTTGTGGCATCCATGCATTAAGTTGACATTGGTTTCAAGTGGTTCCTCGTTCGTTTGATCAAATGCATTTTTATGGGCCCTTTTGGGGCGTCTGGCGGGCCCTTTGTAGCAGAAAATTTGTCTGGCATGATGATTTCCATAGTCTGTAAGATCAACCCGAACATTCCAAACCGGTTTTGAGTGGTACCTTGCATATTTAATCTGGGTCAATGCTACGCTAAATGGGCATTTGGGCCATATTTGGGGGCGTCCGGCGGGCCCTTAGCAGCAGAAAATTTGTCTGGCATAGGCCATTCAGTACTTTGTGGCATTCATGCATTAAGTTGACATTGGTTTCAAGTGGTACCTCGTTCGTTTGATCAGATGCATTTTTTTAGGGGCCCTTCTTGGGCGTCTGGCGGGCCCTTTGCAGCAGAAAATTTGTCTGGCATGGGCCATTCAGTACTATGTGGCATTCATGCATTAAGTTAACATTGGTTTCGAGTGGTACCTCGTTCGTTTGATCAGATGCATTTTTGGGCCCCCTTTAACCGGCCCCAGGGGCCACATGCAGCAGAGCGACCACGGCAGACATCCACTTTTGGATATACTGGGTTTTTCCACAAATGTTCCAATACTCAGATATTGGTACCTCGTTCGTTTGATCAAAGTGCCCTGGGCTGCCGGTCTATAACGTCATTAGGTTTAACGTTAGGCAATTCGCCTATAGCTACTGCATGATAGGCCTAGCCTAGGACCTAGATCTTAGCTTGTTCGTACACAAGTTGGAATAATCGAAAATACACACTTTATGGTCTAATATACTATATACTTTTTAAGTGACTAACAAACGACACTGGCCAAAGGCCCAAAGAAAACTGGTCTAATATACTAACCTTGCAATGGTTACTGACAATATCACTGGATGATCATATTTTTTTTATTTTTCGTACCGTAACCGTCTGGCTGCTAACTCCCTGCTGTACGTTCCTTGCTCGTCGTGTACGTATGTGTACAATGTACTATAGTTCAGTGCAGTACGCTAGGCCGTACCGTGGCGCTACAATTGTTAATATTTCCCCGCGCTTTTTCATGTGACGAATATATCAACCTGATTGACTAGTGAGTTTCGTCCCAGTGCTGACATTTATTGTAGGACCAGATTAAAATAGAACTGTGACCATTATGTTCTGGTCAGGCGACCTTTTGGGTTAGTCGTGAAGGCATCTCTACCAAGATTATGGCGGGATAATCGTTGACTAACGTAAACCAGTCGATATGACTAGACTTTAGCCTCGCTTGACTAGATTGTGTTTAGAGTGTATTAGAGGATGATTTTTCTCGTGGTTAAAATGACGCTGTTTGTATTGTCACAGGCGATGGCTCCGTTACAACTTCTTGGGACATAGGAGAGAATTGGATGACCTTATACCCGGAGGCAACTGAACCACCATTCGTAATGGCAGATCTCCTTCACGAATTTCAACCAAATGCTAAAATAGTGGTCATTTTACGAGAACCAGTCAGTAGGTAAGTGTTGTATGTTCTTCGTTCTTGTATTTGTTGTTGCGAAGAAATCAATGTATGGAGTAGTTAGTGATAAAGATGATTTCATATCAATCTATATAGTGGTTTCCGTGATCATTGCATGTTGAAATGTGATTACTTATTCTGATATTCTTTCCGTGTGCCAAGAGCTAAGATAGTGGTCATCTTGGGTGAACCCCTAATCTGCGAGGACGTACGAACTTGTCCCTAATCCACCTCCGAATATGAACCTATGCTTGACGGTTGTCTACGAGAATGAAAGAAGGTGTTCCATAGGTGTTAGGTTTCCCTTTGGTTGAGGGTGGGACCGTGAGGTGGTCTCTATATGTCCGAGGGTGACCATACCTGATGGCAGTGTAAGTGGGAACTCAAAATTTGTAGTTCGTCAACGTATACTTGTCCGACTGTGACGGACCGCAGTGATAGCATGAGAATATCTCGACAGGGTAATACCATGGAGGTACGTCCATGCTACTAGCATGCGAGGTCCCCATTGTGCGAGGTCCCGAATGTTACTTTGAATGTTCCTCACACGGATAGCCTGTTGACGTACATTATGCTTGAATTGCTACACTTTATTACATTCATGTAACAATTTTCATTCACTTCTCTGTCTACTGATGAAATCTCATTACTTTCATAGTAGTTTGTCAAGATTTTTTATGATGGTGTTGGAGCACATGGAAATAAAAATGTTATTGGCAAAATAAAAGATATTATGCCTATTATGCAAGTTCTAAAGTGGTAAATTTAATTATTTTACAGACAGTACTCAAGTTACTTATACTGCCATGGAAAGAACGCAGACGACTTTCATCGTCAAACAATGAAACATCTGGAATGTCACGCAGACTGTGAAAGTAAACATTCCCTCCGGTATTGTGCATATGCTATAACTCAATGTGTGAGTATATACACAGAAACCTTCGCGTATACGGTTACACTGTAGTTAGTTGACGTGATAGGCCAATGCCATGCCGGTTCAAATTGTCAGCTAAACTTGGTTGATACGGTTTACTGATAAGAAATGCCAAGTCTATAACAGCATTTCACAGCCAGAGTAGCCTATATTACCAATGTATTGGACTACTGGCAAGAAAGGGCCAAATGCCAAGTCAGTTTCGGTTTTCAAACAATGTAATATCACTGACAGAATAGGCCAAATACCAAGTCAGTCTCAAGCAACGTATAGTTTTTGTAGTTTAATTTAGTGTCATTTTGTTTTCATTTAAAGCCAACGTCAGCCAAATACTGCGTGGCTTAAATCTCTTGCTCTAATCAGCCAAATACTGTTTGGAATTTATAATGCTATACAGCTATCAGCTACGCGCTACCCGTTCAGTAAGCACACACAATAGCTAAAGCACAATGATTTTCTAAAGCGGCAAATACGTCCTCTCTTCTCGAGATCTAACTGTACACTGAAGCGTACCATTTTCCAAAGTTTAGACAGGGAATTTAGACTTACTAGAGTACTTACATAGTCAGGCAATTCACTCACGTCCTGTACCGATTTAAACTTTTGCTGTTGTCTTGTTTTGCGTATATTAATTCAAGACTCGGGAACTCACGTCGTGAAGTTGACTTTAAAGTACCCATTCCACGAACGAATTCAGATTTCAATTGAACGGCTAACGAATCTTGGATAAAGTAAACACGAACCCAATGTAGCGTATGTATCATAAGTAAGGTCAACATGTGTTCCAAGCATAAAAAGTAAAGTTAGGGCGTTTGGAAGGAAACCTCGTAACTAGACTTAACTAAGTGTCACAGGTCAATCAACAACTAATATTAATCTGTTCGGCTTAAGCACCATGCATGTTTCAGTGACGTCAATAAATTCATTCATGTTTCGACTTTTAAAGACACGTGGACCTTACCATTCTTCTGATTCAGTGTATGTCTTCCAACTTCCAAGCGATGGTCATTACTGATGCTGATGTCACGAGCAATCTGATTGGCTGAAAATTTCGTAATTGCAAACCTGTTTGGGGAAAAAATCGCTGCCGGGCTATCTTTACCACATCACGGGGAATCCACATATACCAATTTAAATCGACAGATACCGATTCATATTAACATAAACCAGATTAAACTGGTATATGTCGAATTAAACTGGTCACTTGCAGTGTTCTCCTTAGTTTGATAACCTTACCGGATAAATGTGGAAATACAATAACCGATGGTAGTATGTAAAAATCTGCGCTCAACAATTTCCTTCAAAAATTGGTTTTAAGTTTCTTAATGTTAAGTAACCACACAGAAAATCTGCTTACTCGTCTGTTAGTAAGATGTTATACCTTTAATGAGTAGGGATGCACCTCAACTCGTAGTGCGACTCTTATTTCACAAAATATGCGCATACATGTACTTGCAAATTTTAATCAGTACTGAAAATACATGGGGCAATGTGTACAGATGCTAGACGCCGAATTGTAAGGTAGTCAACTAATTGATCTAATTCGTAAACTGACTCATGCATTGAGTTTCGATACTTCCTTAATGCTTACAATAAACGATGTGAACGATGTTACTCATCGTGAGTAGATTAAGAATGTTGTAGTTGGTCGAAATACTAACGTGACACGTACATTTACAGATTGTTTCCAAGTATTAAGAGTGATCAACTAGTGATTCTACAACTCTACATAGCGATCATAGCGATTAAACTACCCGCCTCGTAATTGTGCGAACTGCCTTTCGTAGAAGTACTGCCCATGCCATTCAGTTAGTACTATGTATTACCAGAGCGACACAACGACCAAGACATGCACGATAAGACACAACTGCTCCTTCTAATTTATGGACATATTTGTTGATATTTTGGAAAATCAAGGTAAGTTGTCATGTGTTTTGTTTAGTACTATGATGTATGTTATTTTTAGGTAGTTAAAATATATATTTTCTAATTTTGATGCAATTATATCACATTATTCTGAACATCTTACTGATCATTAGCGGGAGAGGCCTCGTGTTAAACTCTGCGGTTAGCCTAACGTATTGAGTCATGGTTCAACTACAACGTTGTTAACCCAACACAAAGCTTTTGCACTGATATGCCTGATTTTGGAACCAGTCATTTCGTCCAAACAAAGTCAGCTTACAACAAACAGCCCAATTAGTGTAGCAAAGTTAGTATTATTGCGGAAATACACGGCAACAACCGAATTTCGCCTTTCCAAATAGTCAAAGGTAATGGCGGAAAAATATTACTAACAACATGATCATCACATGACTACTGGCGTACTGTATGCTATGGAAGCAATCTCCATAGGCCTAAGCAATTTACGTTTAGTTTGAGGTTTCCTTTGCACTGCAGCAATGCACTGCATCGAACGTATGTAGGATCCAAGTGCATATTATAAGTGATTCTGTAATAAGCCCGCCAGCTTAGGCCTACACGTACTGCCCAAGTTATAAAAGTAGTATGTGAAAGTATTGGACACATTATTATGATGTGATTGGTGTGGTAACTACTGTGACTTGAACAATGTAGTCAGCGTTACCAGCGGCATATGCCCAAAAAACGCTAGATTTGCAAAAGTAAAACCCCAGCAAACGCTAGATATAGATTTTCATGAACATATGTAATGTAGCCTATTACCTTCCATCACAAGTTGCACTTAATCATATGATAGACAGTTTTATGATTATTTTAACAAATTTCAAGTCATAATTGCTCAGAACCATAACAAAACAACTGTAGAATCAACAAAATTACAACTAATTCAGACGGAATTTAACTGCAAGAAATGATTATCGTCTCAATCAGCGGTAAGGCTGTGTACGTATAAACTCACACCATAGCCCACAGTTCCGCTCCTCACATTTTCTACATGCACACGTGCTGCACATGTACTGGTAGTGGTACGGACTGGTTTGATACAGTAAACTTTTTATGTGCAGTGGTGTACGGAGTAGTATAATTAGTACAACACATGTAGCAACAGCAAACCACAGGGAAATTTGAACAGCTGATATAACCTTTTCAAGCCTGCGCAGTATGTTATACGTGCAAGCAGACTTATGAAAATAAATCGTTCTAAAATGTTAATGTTAATATGAATCATCTGGATTGATGAGTGTACAGCTTTAACCATAGACTTACCCTAGTAAATAAGGTACACATACAGGTCAGTGTTCAAGTGTAATTGAGTACTGTAAGATACATGTACTATGTACAGGCCTGTGTTTCTAGATTATAGTGGCTGTTTTATATTATTGGCATAGACATGTGGTGCACATGGTGTACTACACATCAAGGTGCCTAATTTGACAGCCACTTTCAATTTAAAAAACCTGCTTGCCTTTTCTTGCAAATCCAGACAATCATTTGTGTCCTTATCTTGTCATGATAAATATATTTCACTACAGTTACCAACAAAGAGTCACTGACTTCGAAGATTTCCTTTAGGAGGATTTCCTTGCTAACTAAACCTGGCCTCCTGTTCAACACTAATGAACTGTTTCTGTTAAATTGCACATTATGAAAGCACTTGAATTAGAGTTTAACTTTCCATGGTAGTGCCTTTGCTTTGTTTAATGCAAAACTTTGTTATGCCTCTCATTTTCAAACAGGTGCTGTACTTCAAGGGCAAGCAAGATTTCTTCACATTAAAGTTGGTACATTCTTAATTGGCCTCCCTGAATTGATTGAAAATTTTAGCTGGAAGAGTCCATTGTGACAATACTGAAATACTTTCTAAAGTCTTCAACTAAGAATGGCTTCTTCTTCTTTCAGTCTTACTGATTCAGAAAATGTGTACACACAGCATTCAGGCATCTTCAGATGCTGCCATTGTAGATATGAGAGCAGAACTCGAATTAAACTTCTTAACCATCTTCAAATGGTCCACTCAGGAGAACAGAACTTCAGAGTTTTCTGTGGAATTAATCATTGTGAAGCCTCATATAGTATTGTCAATTCTCTAAAAAAACATATAAGAAGGAAACATGGCAAGAACTATCTCCACACCTGTGGTTCAGAAAGATTGACAACGTCGGGCCTCTGTCCTCAGCGCCATGTCTCATTGGATCAGGACCGAATCACCTAAGTGCAAAACACATTCAGATTAAGGCGGAGAACAAAGTTGTGTGTGAAGTAGACTCAATCATGGAAGGGTTTGAATGCTTGATTGTCGCCTTTTATACATTCAACATCAGCTTCCCAAAGAAAAGTAAGAAGACTTTATTTTTCCTGGATTTGTTATTGGGCTTTAAATCCAAAAAGATCCCAAGATCTGTTGCAACTTTCGTAACAAAATATAAAGACTTTTAATGTTTATATGATGCAAAGCTTTGCTACCTGAGGATTTTTATCTTTTTGTGTTCATTACGTTTACATTTTTGTTGCACACTGTTGCAATATTTCTTGCCTTAATTAGATCACTTATGTACTTGTCGAGAGAAGACATTTCTATTTGTTTTGACGTAGAATGGGGACTTTTTCTGAATTTTGGATAATCAGAAGAAATCTCTTTGTGGGATAACAGGATGGAAAGCTCAAAGCATGTTCAGAGATTCATTGCAAAGGAAGAGGTCGGTATTTGTGTGATTTGTCATGGTGGTTAAATTATACCATCAAAATAAAGCAAGGGCTGGTTTACATAGAGACCAGCATTAGTGTTTCAGTCTGAGCTTGCCTGATTTGATCGCGAAAGTAAAGATAAGTCAAGGCCAGAATTAATTGATTTTTTTAAGCTTGATTGATTACCAAATGATTAGCATTACTGATTCAACAGTTCCAAAATACATATAAGTTTTCTGTTATTGCATTTGTTTAAATCAAAAGCTAACAGTATCACATTGCAGGATGTGCATACTTAAAGAAATCAGTGTTTTAAACATTTTGTTCTGTGTTTTGTTCATGGTTGTTTATTTATCTGTGTTAGTCATTTATCTGTGTTTCTTGTATTTCACCTAATTCAGTTTATAGGGTTTGTCCTTGCAAATGTGTCGGTGAGGTCTCATTGAGTTTAAGTGTATAAAGTAGCAGTTTTTAAGTAAAAGTTGCCAAAAAACTTTAGAGACCTATTGCAATATTTATAAGAACCTAAGAAGATGGATTTTGTCAACTGACTTTACCACAGTAGCAGTTGTGTTTCTCTCGAAGTTAATCGTAATTTCTCATGCATTTTGCTGCTTGATTATTGCCAGAGGTTTAGTATGTCATGGGGAAGTACAGCATCAGTTTATTATCATATGTATCTTAAGAACTTCATTATCAAAAACATGGTATTTGTGTTTTGAGATGTTGGAATATGAAAGTGTTCTTTACAAGTTCAATAAAAAGAGAAATAAACTCCAAATTTCTGTTTGTTATCATCGCTCATCTGTGTATATCTACTAACTACCATATCAGTACTATAAATATGTAAGTTTACATGCCTTACCATGTAATGTTACTACTTTGGTTAGTGAAATCAGGGACAACACTAAAAGCAGTACTTTCACTATCTGCCTAGTAATTGTAAACATTTAAACTAGTAAATCAACTCCTCCGAATCAGTATCTTTACTCAATACCGGCAAGTATAAGTACTACCACGGATAGTAAAATCAGGGATCTAAGTTTACTCGCATTTGTGAGTACTTGTGTTTTCTGTGCACGAGGAGGGACATCACGCTGGTTTAAAAATTACTTCAGACTTCGAGAGGTGTTAGAACAGGTTTCCTGTTAATTACATGTAAGTTTATTATACTCTACTAAAAGTTTAAATGCTGTAAGCTTAAACTTCCATATGCATCTCAATTTGAGACGATGCCGATGACATGGTTCAATTTAACAGTGAAACTACCAAGCTTACCTAGACAAAGGAAATTAATAATGTTTGATTCTATTAAAGGCAAATACTCTTCAAAATATCTCAATGCTTTTCTGGCTTTCATTTCAGTTCCACCTAAAAAATAATTAAGCAAAATTTACACACCTTTTACACGGGGGGTGGGGGTGGGTGGGGGTGGGTGCATGAGTTCAGGTAGACTTCACCTTTAGTCGGGATCAAGGATCTAGCATCAACACGGTATGACACACCTCTACGAACGATATCACTCAC